>NC_137190.1:10112491-10125161 GCF_960531495.2 Zeus faber | reverse complement strand
GGACTAGGGATACCATCCGTCAGCCGTCTCCATTTCCCTCCCGATCGCAAACATCACTCGCGGCCTCGTGCGCCGCCACATGTTCCCGTCCCGTCGCATGGGGCTACCGATGCAACCACTTTACGATATTTGTCGACTGGAAGTGTGCGAAAGTTCTCAAACTTTGTTAACTTATTTGTGGTTCGCCGCAAGTATGGAAGATCTCATAACTTCCAGCTCCTCATCTTGGGACCACATTGAGTCGTGTGTCCCTCCACCACAGTGCGGAGATGACAGTCACATGCTCCGAGACTAAATCTGCAAACTGCACTCAGCGTCGTCCCGATGGCACGAGAGGGGAACATCTGCTTCTGAGCAGCAACTGGCAACCCGGACTATGCTGGGACAGTGGAGGGGAAAAATAAAATCATTGTGACACAATAGATACCCTTCCAAAAAAGAAATACGATAAATAATGATAAATCGCGTAGCGGTTATTATAGTACCAATCAATAAAACCCCCTTGTATTGTTCTTTCTATGACAACATGTGATCTGTTGTTTAGTGGTATAAGTTGTGAGGCAGATCGGATAAATGCAAAATACCCACAACTATTTATGAGGCTGTTTGAGAAAGAGACATCTAAAGTTCGCAACGTGTATAGAGAAGGCCAAGGACTTGAGGAAGAGAGCACTGTGTCGATAAAGTCTACGTATTGTCGATTATTACGTTTTGTAAAAGTGTTCTATAACAACAAGAGGGATTAGAAGGGTTGGTATGACACTTGAATAATACATTAAAATCAATTCATAATAATAATAATCACGATAATAATAATCATAACAGTTAATCCAATGAAATGGCAGGAAACACTGAGGTGCACTTAGCATAACATCATGACTTCCATATGCTGTGTTATGTAGTTAAAGTCCATGTGCCATTTTGTATTGAAGTGAATTAAAAGTGGAAACAAGCAGCTGTAGCCTCTCTCAGTTATTAGTTTCTGTCTTATGTCAACATTCCTTGTATGACGGGTTGGCATAATTAAATACTACACATCTACGATGAACCATTGGGGGCGGGGGTCTACATATTGTATTTTATGACATTTACATCAAAATATAGAGGAGAAAAAACCCAAACATTAATTCCCTTAATCATCATACAAATCAGTAAGTTCCAGCTCCGGCCAAAGGCGGGACAGCAGTGTCTATTCAAAACACATTAGAGGAGCAGCGGCGGCGTCACGGTGGCAGATGTTCTTTCCACGGCACCTCGTATGTTCCTAACCTATTTCCTAGTCGCTGAAGCGCTTTCTTTCTTTCCCTTTCACCCCCCCCCCCCCCAACAGCACAACGGCAACCAGCACAAGACAAAGAGAAACAAGATGAATTAATACCGAGAGGGGGTCCCGGCGGTATTGAGAAGGGGGGGGGGGGACAATGTTTTTTTTTTTTTTTTTTGTTCTAGTTGAAAATATTTCTCACTTTTTAGTGGAGCACGCTCGGCTCCCACACGCATTGTCTGGCTGTGATCATGTGTCAGAGCCGGGCGAGGGGGACGAGGGGCGCGGGGCCGCCCGCCCGCCCGGCTCGACTCGGGCACGCGGCTTGTTTGCCTGTGCTTAACAGCTCCTCACAGCTGTGTTCTCTCCAAATGAAACGGGAGAAGACCTCATCCATCAGAAAAAGCAAGCCACCATTTTTTTTTTTTTTTTGTCTATCCCCCTCCTCCTCGTCCCCGTCCCACCCCCCTCCCCCTCCTCCCGCAGTTTTTCCTTCAAGTGCCTCCATTGGGAAAGTGTCAGCAAACAGGCGCGGGGTGACGGGTCACGCCAGGGGTCGGCCCCGTGAATCGGCACGTCGGCCCGACTTTTCTCTCTTCTCAAGAGGGTGTGCATTTCTCAAGAAGTCGATTATGGTGAGAAGTCGTCCGGGCGCGACGGCAAAATGGGATTGTTGTCGAGACACGACCACGCAACGCACGCAACCAACCCGTGGAGAGGGAAAACTAGCAGTCACTTACGGGTTCAAAAAGCGACATTTAAGTTAGCCGCAATGATTTTAAACTTTCTTTGGCCTTATCCAAGACTATGCTTCACACCCACACAAACATTAAAAACATCTACAATAATACAACTGTTTCCACATTAGGATAACGATCACAATTGCTATGGTTAGGGTCATGATTATGACCATATCAAAACTAAAAATTCCTTATTTCATCCCAAAATACACAACATACCCACATACTGCAATGCCATTGTACTCACCAAGTGCAAAGTATTTCAAATACCCTGGCACAAAATTACTCTTCCTAAAAGTGAAAATACCACATTGGCATTTCTACTTCAGAAAAAGTACTGGCTCTAAAATGTAAGTATTAAAAGTATTCAAAGTAAGTACTCACTACATCCAGTACCCTTATATAACAGAATCTACAATATGATAAATGATGATACCCTTTTCATGCATATCCTCATTATCATTATAATTATTACAGTGATTTACAAGAATATACAAATATAAATATAAAACCAGGGGTTTTTTTCAGTTCCTAAAGCAAAATATCTGCTTTGAAACGTAGTGGAATAGAATTTACTTCTCTGAAACTGACGGGTCCAAGCACTGACAAAGTACTTGTAACTTTGTTACTTTCCACCGCAACATAAATCAAAGTTCGGTAAAAGTCCGCGCTGAGTGGCGGGTCGTCACTTTAGCGGCGGCTCCCGCCGAGCGGTCGGGATGGCGGCGGCAGAGCATCAGGCCGTTCAGGGAGGCGCCATACGATTCACCAGTCGTACCTGTTGACCTTCATGCCTCTGATTAACCCCCCCGAGGAACCAGCATCACTTTCCCCGCTGACACCCCCGGTCCTCTGGTCTGCCTCAGCACACAGTAAACGTTGCTCTCTGATTCCACCTACATGATAATAAATTAAGGCACGTTTATCAAAGTGGCTTTGTTGTGGTCTGACAAAAGCCACTTTGTGCATAAACTACTGTGGAGGATTAAAAAAAAAAAAAAAAAAAAACCACCCAGCCATTGGTACACACTGCTTGAAGTGGGCAGTGAAGATTTAGATACTCCGAGGCGGCTCCACTCGCTCTTCCTTTTTTTTTTTTTTTTTTTTACCTTTTAAAGTATTGATTTATGTCGAGGCTACAGTGCTTTAAACTAATGTGTCCACTCGGTATGAGAGGAAAACAACTCGGTATTTTGCGTCGTTAAATTAGCCGTCGATCCTCCGCAGAGCCACTTACGATGAGAACAACAGGAGTGCGGCTCGTAACCCCTTCAGTCCTGTAACGGGGCGGAGCACTTATGGAGGAAACACAACAAGGAAAAAATATATAAAAAATATAAACAGCTCCTCCGTCTGGTATCTTCGACTGACGAAATGTTATATTGACTTGAGTAATTCAGTAAATCCCACCGTATGGTGTGTCAATAAAACACAGACACACACACACAGTAAAGTAGGGAACCCCAATATTACCACTTCTGTTACCAACTATACTACTACAACCCAAAAATATTAAAAATAAATAAAAAATACTATTATTAACAATAATAAAAAATACAATATAATAACATAGATTTATAAAAAACATAAAAATAACCAATAAAACATGGATTAAAAGTGAACTGATCAGTTTTTATTTGTGTAATTTAGCTTTATTTTCAAAATGGAATAGAGAATCCACTATACTGTATACATCTAGCCTGAAATTCTGTTAAGACTACAAGTTTCAGTTTACATTTCATTTTGGATCTTCTTCTCTGCACATTTTCTCGCATGTATGTCAACCGTCTGAATCGCCACGAGCATCAGAACAATCCCGCATGAAAATATGTTTATACTGTTAAAAAATATGAATAAATTATAGGAAAAAACAATACAACAAATAAAGTAAAAGTAAAAAAAAAAAAAAAAAGAAGCACACCTCCACAACACACACAAACACTTTAAACTGGCTCCATAGCCTCCATGCCAGTCACACGGTGACATGCCAACATCCGTGTTATTCACGTATTGCCTCTTCCCAACCTCGTCTTCTGGGAACACACTAATTGCGCTTGAACAGAAATAGAGCTGAGGAGTGTGAATGTGCTCCCGGAGAGACACCCCACCCGAAAAAAAATCCCCCCTTACGTTTCTACTTTTCTGATTTTTTAATGCCTGTTGTGACAAAAGTGCAGACGCAAAGTGAAAATGTCACATTTTTAACTCTCCCGAGAGTCCTAAGTCAACTCGGCTGCGAAATCTGAATTATCTGGGGCGTTTCTGAGCGAGTGCGCAGCACATGTGAAATTTCGTTTATGAGCGAGGCTGCCACTAACATCCGCCCCTTCTAAAAAAAAAACTAAAAAAAAAAAAACACATTCGTAGCCGGCGCATCTCCATCTCGGAACCCGGGTTACAGGCGGTGGCAGCGCTGATCGGCAGGGGCGGTCTGGTTCTAACACCCGAATTAGAGAGGTTTTAACAACACGTGGAGGGAGCTTTCGACTTCCAACACACACACGAGAACCGCACCCTTGTTTTCCTCTCTCTCTCCCTCCGCTGTGTTTGTGTGTTTTCTGTGTTCCACATGCCCCGCAGATGTAGACATGGGAGCCAGTCAGCAGGCTTTCCCCCGGCGCGCGCGCACACACACACACACACACAGACACACACACACACACACACACACACACACACACACACACACACACACACACACACACACACACACACACACACACACACACACACACACACACACACACACACACACACACACACACACACCAATATGTATCCACATTCATACAGTTATATGTACAAATATTACAGCTGGTTAATAGAGGCAATTAAGGAAAACGCTTCACATTATCCCACTTTCCAGCATCCCTGCCTTTTGGGACTTTTTGGGACCCTGTAAGGGTTTGTAAAGAGTTGGTCTCGGGAAGTCCAAACCACACTCCCCTGTAAATATAATATAACCCACATTTATGTATATCACACACCAGAGTAACCAATGCTCCTCTGATCAATGGAGAAGAAAGGCGAATGACTAAATGAATGTTTAGGGTTTCAAACTCTGCCAAGCAGCTCAATGCACGACAGTACCAGAGTATAAACAGTGCTAGATGTGAGAGCTCAATACTGATATCAGTCAACTGCTGCAGGCCAAGACCACAATTCATCAATGTACAAGGGATTATTTTTTTCCTACCTTTAAATGTAACTGGGGTGTTTGCAAGTATCAGAGCGAGTTACATTTTATTTTTATTGAAACTGTTTAAGACCCTTTTAAGACACATTTTAACACAATTTAAAATGTATTTCTGGATCTATCACCTCTCAACTATTAGGTTCAGCGATAGGTTAGTTTACAAAGGTTTTACAAAAGGAAATACATAGATAAATAAAATCAAAAAAAAAAGTTTTTAAATCAACTTTTAAGGTCGAATATTTGGAGAAAGAAAAAACAAATTTTAAGACTGAACGATCAGCAGACAGAGTCTGTGCAGCCTCGCCCGCGGAACAGAGGATTCCGTGTGGTTCCGAATGCGCTTTCCTGGACTTCAACACAGCTAGAGTGTATGTGTTCCATTTAATCACATGTTGAAATTAATTGGGAGGCTAACTGCGGTCAATCACAGAGGCCTTGTGAATAGTCATGGCTGAAGAAAACAATTTAAATAAATCAAAGGTTGAACTTGCCTGCTTTCAAATACACCTATACAAAATGCAAACACATGTAGGAATACAGTGCAGCCAAGCCAGCAAAACACGCCATACACATGTCTGCAAATTCACACACACGCTCGCAGACACAGAAAACATTCCATGCTGTAGTTGAGAAAAACAAGGCTGACAGAACCCAGCGAGGAGCCATCCTATGCTGGCCCAAGCCTCCATCCATCCAGAGGTGGAGGAAGACAGGGTGGTGGGGGGGGGGGTGTCTGGGTGACTCTCTAGCATCGGTTAGCTGCTGCGAACGGCAGACCGCAGGGCTGTCTGACTCGCTGCGGCTGACAAACGCTCCGAGATGTGACAGTCTCACAGCGAGGGATGGCGTTTGCGGCGGGGGAGCGAGAGCAAACTCCTTTTCCTCCGCTCCACAATCGCTCTGCTTCAGGCCCCCGGTAATAGGTAGAGAAGGAGGAGTGAAACAAAAAAACCAAAAAACAAAAAAAAAAAAAAACCCACCTCCATCCAACACCGCTTTGTGGGTGACAGCCCAAGAACTTTTGGGAGTCAGGGGAGTTAGCGCCAAAGTTCTCTGTCAGCCCATTAAAGATGTGAAGCTGGCATCTCGGGCCTATTGGAAACATGTGTGCGAAGGAATTCCTCCGCTGGTGAGGCATTCCAAATACTGTCCCAGAGCCAAAGACTTTGGTGTTAGTCTAATTTAAGCAGCATGTTTGGGAGAGCTCTCCGCGCTTTGATCATGTGGAGATCGTTTGGTACAAATTGAACTAACCCGAGCTCCGTTTCTGGTGGATCACAACCGTGGATTTGTTGAATTAAACGCTTCGTTGAACGCAGTCTGTACATGAAAAGAAAGTTGCTCTTAGGAATCCGATAGCGGGTTTTTCACCTAGCCAGCAGGTCCGCTCCTTTTATTACTTTTAAACTTAATCCACGCCCCGGTCCGGGCCGCCTTAACGAGACGCGGGCCCTGGCCTGGAGGAGATCATGTTCTGAAGGGAGACGGGCAGAAATCACCTGGGCGGTGTAATGGAGACCACATTGCACAAAGACCCCTGAGCATGGACTTTCATGAACCAGATTGTACATGTACACATTCCCCCATCATTGCTTTCTTTGATAGATCATAATTTTTTCTGCCTCTTTCGTGGGACCTTTCACCTCTCGCTCAAAGAAAGGAAAAAAAAAAAAAAAAAAAAAAAGAAAAACCCATGTACGTTCACTCACTCCATCACAGCTGCTATCGTGCACATGTACTTTCCATCTTCTTTCGCTCCCTTTCTTCCCGTTCCTCTTCTTGCTCGGCTGATTTATCGGGCTGGAGCCCCCACATCATAATCACTATTCTAATGGATTATCCCAAAGTATCGTTCACTAATAGTGAAACATCCTTTTTTTGTCGGCGGTGAAGACGTCGGGTTCAGACTGGATCTGTTGCCTCGCTGTGACACGTTTCGCCACAACACCCCTGCTGCTGTCCATATGGGTTTGCTGTCACACATGGAGGGCAAAGGGGGCTGCTTATCTGTGCTATTGATTTTCTCATTGGCTCTGCTCCGCGTTTGGTAAATGAAAACATGCTGTGTGCAGGAAACGAGGCTTGGTGTTTTTTTTTGCTTTGTTTTTTTATCCTCTGTGAGATGTCTGCATGTCCTCAGTTTTTGCTACGGCAGTATAGGGAACCTATTTGTCCCCCGAGTGTCTCTAAGTAAGTCAACGTTGTGACAAGTCTCCTTCCCTGTGTTTCTTTGAGGTGGATGACACCAAGATAAATACAGGCATTGACATCATATGCCGACTGCGTGACAATAGACTGCCACGTTCCCCTTCCGTTCTCAGCAATTCCATTGGACAGCGACTGGATCAGCGGCTCCCCTGGATCCATGTCCGTGGCTTTGCGTAGGTCTGGTCAGTATTAAACCAGGTCAGATGTGTTCCTCCACATGGTGATGGGGAAAGAATTGGCGGGTGTGGGTGTTGAGCTTATGCCCTGTTCCTAACCCGTTGACTTGTTCTTCTTCTCAGTCCATGTGGAACAACTGCAAAGAACAATAGATGTTGAAGGGTAGAGGTAAAAGGGGGGGGGGGGGGGGGGGGTGGTTGCAGACTCCCTGGAGCACATGTGCAGGCCTCTCTCAACATCAGGTATGAACTGATTGATCGCAGATCAAAGGCAGGAAGTGCTGGGTAATTAAAGCTGTGTTATAAATAGATATCACACAGTATACTGTAGATAGTTGAGTATATACAGTATATTCCAGAACAAATGTGTTATGGGATTAATTGAGGGTGTGCTTTGGGCTCCGTCCTGAGATATCTCTATTAACATCCCCTTGTTGTGGAGCATAGTTTTACCTCTGCACGTCCAGTGGACTACATACTGGAATTGTAAATGATTGAGGCAAATTTATTTAGGTCGAGCCCACTCTGTCCTTCCCACTCGACAGCACAGAGATTATATACTGTATAGATTAATTTTGGAATAATCCTAAAACTTAAAAAAAAAGTAAGTTAATTCTAGTAAGTAATTCTTACTTTGAAATAAATTATAAATGAGTTTAAAATCAAATATGTCAAAGTATGTCACGTTACTTAAACACAGACAATTCGGCAGTGAATTTGCCAAGGTTTAACAAAAAAATAAATCTCCCAAAGTACCAATTTTAAGATGACGTTCAAACAAAATAAGAACTCAACCCAAACACATATTGTCATAAAACCGTTTAAAAATGTGTATTACGCATTTTGTTTTTGCTTGTGTTTATTTGTGTTCCAATCATGGTTTGAAGGATCCCCGCTGAAGGCTGTCTTAATTAAAGGGTAGGAAGGCCTCAACGCTGTAGACACAAAACCTCGCCAAATACATGAAGGGCGACTGTAGCATTTAAAAACACTATGCTCTCGGTGAGAACGAGCCACTAAAGTCTCTTCATGCGGGATGGCTGTGGAGGGACAAGGAGACAAATCCTCCATTTATGGTCGGCATACACGGCCGCTGGCCTCGCTGTTGTCATAAACGCCCCTAGAGCTGCACAAACAACATCTCCCCGCAAACAATAGAGCGGCGCGCCACCTTTCACTGTGGATTGGCGCCCTAACCGCCCTGTGGCCACTGGCTACTGTTAGACTCCCATACAGGCGTCATGCGGCCGGCATGGCAACAGGCACCATGAGAATACAACAGTGCAACCTTCCACCCAAACCCGGCCAGTGTCACAATACGTTACAGGGTCACGCAGGGTGTCTGGGCCGCTTGCCGGGTAGTCAAAAGATTTTTAGGTTGGACGAGTGGTACCAACAAAACTGCTGAAAGGCCCCAGAGCTTGAACACTAAACAGTTTTCATGGGGTTTTTTCGTAAAATGACTAATGGTGGATTGACGAACTGCACTATACAGAAGGAGGTCAATGTCTGAATCTCCAATTTCATGTGCTGTGTATTATGTCATAAAATAGAAATCCATTAAACAAATACGGTAAATAACGATTTATCCTCTAAATTAGCCTAAATTGACAGACCTGAAAACTGAACTTGTCCATACTCTTACGCTTCCCACACTATCCGGTTAGAAATTTGCCTTACAGCAGTGTGCGTAATTGAGATTTGGAGAAAAAGAAAATTCATACACACAATTATATGCACACGTACACATACACAAATTCATACAAACCCAGGGGAACACAAATAAAATGTGTTATACCGTCTGTAGCAAAGTTAATGTGCTTCCCCCAAAGGACCAATGACCAAAGGAGTGGATGAGTTGAGGTAAAGGATGGGTCCAAAGAAGGGGGTTGGAGTTCAGTGAATTTTGACCAGGGCTGGGGGCGGGTTACAGCTGAGACCCGCACCCAGGATGGACCTATAGGTCTAGTTGCCACAGCTGGGTATCGTGATTAAATACGGTAGGTCAGCCTTAATGGCTTTGTGATGATGTATCTCTGAATTCTTGCCTGGGACCCTTGACTGGGTGAGGGCTCAGGACGCTTATCTATGCGGACATCTCGGCCAAGCTCCGGGGCTGGGGATCCAGTTTCGCTTGCCCATGGGAGAAATGTACCAGGACTGGAGTAAATGGGGATTAGTAGGGATGACCCTGGGAGCAGCAAAGCAACATTTGAGACCACTGAAGAGAGAAAAGTTGTTTGACCTTGAGGCATGGACAAGGTGAAAACTAAGAGAGATTATTAGATTAGTTTAGGTGAAACATAAGACCTGGATGTATCCATGCCAAAGGGAACGCAAGATGAAGCAGGGAGTATTATTATTACAAAAAAAAAAAAGAAAAAAGAAAAAAACAATTTTGGTATCAAATTGCTTTGCGTGGTTACAAAAAAAACACACTTGCTGGGGCACATAAAAATATCTGCACCAGGATTAAAACGTGAGTTAATTACTTGTGCCCAAGTACATTTTGTGTTACCTAAGCTCGGACTAAGTGAGTCATTCAAGTTACATGAGTAAGGAGCTGCCCTGGAGCAACAGCGCCACAGTGACACTCAATGAAACCACTCAAGGTCAGCACCCAGCACCTCTCCTGGCTGGCCAACATGTCTTCAGGCCTAAGCCTAGCAGACAGATTACAACACCGCCCTCAACAAAGAACGGCGCCTGTGCCCTCTGTGCCTCTCCCCTCTCCAAAAACTCTGCAACCAGAGACTCCTAAAAGACTCGTCACCTTGTCTCTGGGCCGGAGCACCCGAGCAGAGAAAGCCGCCACTTCAATCATCCAGGGGTCAGAGGTCAGCTAGGTCAAATACCTCGGCTGAGTCCCCCCCCCCATCCCCCCGTGTCACTTCACGGTGACAGGCAGTGGTCAGTGTCACTGGCTGGGTCCTAATACACCCAAATCAGATCCCAGTGAAACTGTGAGGAGAGGGGCTTCCACTGGATATCCATACCCCAGCTCAGTGACGGGGGCATTTCATAGCTTGTTCGATGGAAACTCGATGAGTGAAACGCAGATTATTGTGCTGTTTTAGAAAGTCTTAACACAAGTCTGTAAGGCTTCCGCTCCTCATGATACATTTGACTTCTATACCTTTACCATTGTGGGAACTTAAGATTCTAATAGCGTTCTGTGACATGAATTCAAAACTTCAGGAGGTGAGAAAAAGAAACAACTACAAAAAAAGTTATTCCAAAAGAAGGGTGATTTACTTCTTTGTAGACACTCCCAAAACACTAAATGGGCCAAGTTCGTAAGGCTGTGTTAACAAGATAATCTGAGAGACGGGAGCATGTTTTTTTAACAAGTGTGTTTTTATGACCTTTGTTGCAATAAAATGAACAGGTAAAATGCCGAGCGATTAAAGATAATTAAGAACAGATATGGCCAACACCATCTTCGGGATCACTAATGAAAGATTACACAGCACTTTGAAGAGTTTTACAGCCTCCATAAATCCAGACTAAATACTTATTATTTGAAGAGGTATTAAGGGTGCAGGATTGTAATATGTACCAGGGTGTTTACGATTAAGATAGCAGGCGGGAAAGAGCATCAAGGATTTCATTGGGGATTTTATAAGGAAAGCCCCCGTATGCCCCGGAATTCCAACACTTGAAGCCCTGGCGGCATGATGTGTGAACGTGCTCATGTTTGTTTTGTTAGTTTTTTTTTACGTTTGCAAAAAAAATGGCACGACAAGGTTTGAGGAAAAGCAGGCCATGCTGAGTCCTGAGCCCTCAAATAGAGCAGAAACAGGTAAACTTTTGCTCACAGCTGGCTTGTTACGGCAGTGTGGTGAAAATATTCCCGTAGCCTAGTGTAATGGATAAAAAAAAAAAAAAACAAGAATTGTAATGGTGATTAATATCTCTCTACTCATCTAGAAGGTTTGCTTTCCTTTATTCGACACAGAAGAATAGCAATTCAAATTGTATCCCTGAACGTCTGATCTGTCATGGTCTTTACTGGGGTTCCCTTTTGGCTGAAGGCGGTTGACCCTTCTCCCTTACAGCCAGAGCTGGGAACCAGTAATCAGGGTCAGGAACTTTACTACGGGCAGAGGCAGGCCGCCAAATGGTATTGGATCTCCCTATTTAAAACACACACACACACACACACACACACACACACACACACACACACACACACACACACACACACACACACACACACACACACACACACACACACACACACACACACACACACACACACACACACACAATGTCCTTTAAGTTTCAACGACAGGGGGATAACTACAGTGTCCTGAATTACAAAGTTAAGGAATTCCGTTCTCATGTGAATCCACCGTAAAAAAAAAAAAAAAAAAAAGAAAAAGACAGCAAAAAAGGTTGTTTTTTCAAGATACAGTCCTTGGGTCCTTACAAAAGAAGAGGTCACTCACTAGGCTGAGGTCATATACTATACCCTTGTAAAAATACTGCCAAGCAAGTGGTTTCAATTTGCTAAAGTGATTAAGTTCACGCCAGCTCCAGCTCACTGGCAGGGTCATTTGTGCCTGGATGAGTTACTGGGTTACTGAGAAGTGATGTTAACCACCAGCATTGGTACTGACGTGGTATTAAAGGTAGTAATAACTACACCCTTAACCATAGGGTGTGCGGCAAGGTCTATTTGAGGTTAAAACACAGCCATAAGCACTTAACGACTCAACATATCCAACCAGGCCTTTGTTAGAAAAACACGGCCTTGACTGAATATGTGTCACAATGTCACAGTCGAAGGCCATTACTCTTTATGATATGTATGTAGGTATCTCAACACTAGCCTTTGTATCTTGGAAACTCGGGCCTTTTTCCAAACACAGGCTAGCAGACAGACAGTAATCAGGCATGTGTACACTGGAGAACCCAAACAATCAACAAAAGAGATATAATTAGGGCTGTAGACGCACTCCCTTTTCAATGTCTTCAAGAATTGGTTTATAAACTGTCTGTATTTGCACAACGGAGTAACTATCGGAATTTCACAAGGCTCCGTGAACCGGGGAGGCTGGCCTCTGTATCTGACTTCACTCAA
>NC_137190.1:10064991-10107491 GCF_960531495.2 Zeus faber | reverse complement strand
TGACAGCACACATCAGTGTCAGCTCCAGGTAGCAGCCAGCGGCACCTGAAAAGCGCCATGAGGGGGGGAGAGGGGGCAGGATAAGGCAGGATGGGAGCGATGAAACACTAGCACACGCACGTGCACGCGCATACAAACACAGACATACACACAAACTCAGGGGAGTGAAATCATCTCCGGAGAGCTGATCAGTGCACGGAGGTTTACCCGTCTGTGCTCTGCGGGGACGTGGCGTTTCTCTCTCTCGAGGTCGGGGAAGAAAAAACAAACGCGACGTTTGATCATCGGGCGCCGCATCACACTTTCGCAGCCGCAAGAGGAGCGAGCGAACCCAACAACAGGATGAACTAAACACACACGTGCGGGGTAGCGCACGCTGCGAGACACGCAACACGCAGCCAAGTCACCGGCACAAAACAAAAAAGACACAAACACAGAAAAATGTACTGATGCACAGCGGTGGAAAGTACAAGTACTCCATTGCTGCACTGAAGTATAGTTTAAGTATCTGCACTTACTCAAGTACTTTCAGTTTTCACTACTCCAATCAGGTTTAGTTTCATTGTTTGGCAAGTTTTATATTTATTGTGCTGTATAATTTTGTTGTAATTTAAAGGTTTATATTTTTCTGTTTTTATTCTATTGGTTTGATATTATTGCCTATTGTTTTGATGTGTGCTGCTGTAACACTGCAATTTCCCACCGCAATTATTTTTTACTTTTTTACTACAATTCACACAACTAACGTGCTACTTAAGTAAAAGAGTTTAAATTGCAACCACTTGTAAACGCTAGTGTCAGGCCCTGTATCAAAAGTATATATAGTATAATATAGACTTTTGAAAAAATATTTAGAATTTTTTAATCTGAATCTGCAAGAAAACGGCTAGTTTAGTACTTGGATAAGTACTTTTACTTGTAATGCTTTTACTTGTAATAAGTACATTTAGGAGCAACTACTTGTTTACTTTTACTTAAGTTGAAATGTCAATGTGTTACTTTCAATTTTATGAAGGCCCTTTTGCGTCAGGGTATTTGTACTTTTACTTCAGTAGAAGATCTGAGCATTCATTCCACCTCTGCTCATGCACGCAAGGTGTATCGAGCGGCAGAGCGAGGGATTAGGTGTAAAAGAAGAAAAAAAAAAAAAAAAAAAAAAAAAAAAACACGTAATCCCAGAAACCCGATGAAAAAACATGATTCATTCCCACACGCCTCAGGTTGTCCGTTTGGAGGTGGCGGCGTTATGTCACACCAACAGCTGTTCAATGTTCTGAGGTTTCACTTAATTTTTCATAGTGGCTCATCGCACATGTTTGGCATACAACAATGATGCGCGCGGTGTCGGGTTTCCGCTCCGAACTGCGAGTATTGTGTCACCGTGAAAAGGAGAAAAAAAAAAGACGCCTCATTCATGGGTAAATCCTCGCAGGAGCCAGCGAGGCAGCGAGCAGGCCGGCGGCGGGGAGGAGACAAAAGGTGGGAGCGTTTCGGGAGCTTGACCCGGGCTACCTTCACTTCACCTCCAGTAGACAAGGTTAAGATGGATGGTCCTAATTAAAAGAAAAGGGCCTCTCTTCTTCTCAATGGCATCAGGTTTATTTTACAGGAACTTTTAACAGGACCTTTTGTGGAGGGAGGAGGGGTAATTATAGGGCGAGCTGATTAGAGGTCCCGGGAGGCCTGGAGGTGACAGACAGACTCGACGGAGAAACCCAAGTAACCTTTCACTATGATATCTGCTCCCTATTGTCATTCGCAGTGCGCACTAATTTCAACCGTGCCTCTCTCTCTCTCTCTCTCTCCCTCTCTCCCTCTCTCCCTCTCTCTCTCTCTCTCTCTCTCTCTCTCTCTCTCTCTCTCTCTCTCTCTCTCTCTCTCTCTCTCTCTCTCTCTCTCTCTCTCTCTCTCTCTCTCTCTAAACAATGTGCTTATTGCCAAATGTGGCTCCGCTGAACTCCGGACAAAAGGTTACAAGGATCACTTTTCTGACGCAGAGGGGTTGGTATTGTTGGCACAAGGACGAACGTGGGCGGGGTCACATACACAACAATGGCCGCCGCTGACCAGCCGGGGGGGAGGGGGGGGGGGGGGGGGGTGCAGATGACAGGCCTCGTCTCCACGACCGTTTAGCCTGGCTGGTCATGCCAACTACGAGACTCGCCCTCCCCTCCCCTGCTCCCCCGGTGGAACGTCTCCAAAGGGAGGAAATATGTGTTGGGCACGGCGGAGAATGCACTAATCTGCTGTTTATTAAGTGTGGGGTAACTTGAGATTGACGATTAAATGGAGATTTGAGCGAGATACGGCCACTCCATAGGCCGCAGCATATGGGTGGTCCCTAAATGTCTGAAGGGCTGTGGGTAACGCGTCCATTGTACTCGAATATGTAATTTTTCATTTGTTTGTATTTGTTTATTTTTTGATTTTTATGAAATGCTTTCTCTCTTCACTGCACCTTTAATAAAGGTAAAAATTGGCATTGTTGTCTCCCACCATTATTGTATTGTGTTGTTGTATTGTATATATTTTTTTATATGTTGGCATTTGTTTTAGTTTGTCTATTTTCACATTTTTCCCCCACATTATTTTGTTTATTCATTTACACATATACTCATTTATTCACGGCACCCCTCCTCAAAAGTTTCATGTCCCAATGTCTCTATTGTATTTGTTTCATTTTTTTATTTGTATTTGCCTTCGTTCACATTTGTTTTTTTCTCTTCACTGCACTCTATTATAAAGTAACAATTACAACCCCCCCCCATTATATGTATAAATATTTGTTTTTGTATTTGTTGTTTGTTTGTTGTTGTTTTCTCCCAAGAGGAAGCGTGGAATTTTCTCTTATCAAGCAAAATAATGTTGGTGCAGCAACTGGGACATGTGCCAACACCGGTTCTTGTCATTCAAGAGGGTTGGGTTTTGGATTTGGGGTTATGGAAACAGGATAATGTGCACTTAAAAAGTCACAGTGTCACATTTCAAATGCCTACGGCCACTTGTCTTCCTCCTCTGGTTCTCACCTTCTCCCAGTGAATGTGTTTTTCTATGTGTATGTACAAACATGTCTAAAGACAGAACACATGGCATGCCTGCACACACAGATATATATATATATATATATATATATATATATATATATATGGGACTCTAGTAATCCTGTCTGGGGGCACTTGAGAACCAATCCCGACATACTTAGCTATCACTTACTACTGCTACTCAGAACAGCAATTACAAACTGGTAAGTTCTGTGTTCACAGATCTTCCCTAAAGTAAGGAAAGTGAGAAGTAATTATTATGAAGATAAACTGTTAAGGAAGCAGGTTTGTGATTTCAAGGTAGCTGGATTCAATGCTTTCCCAGGTGTAAAATCTCCACTCAGGGTCGTAGGGGGCGGTAGCTCTGGGCCCAAACATGCAGGCCTCTGCTTGTACTGGAGCCCTTCCAAGAAACGGCACAGATTTCTTGTACTGTAAACCCGGGATAAGAAGTGAGGTGAAATAAGGTTTCACTCTTCTGATTTCCCCTTATCTGACTAACAAATACAAATGCCCTCTGGGGTTTCAAGACGATGGTTGGATATTTTACTAGTTACTCCTACATTTTACAAGGTATACTCCCTTTTACCAGCACAAATTCCTTTTGTCAAATGATATGAAATATTATATCATGTAGGTCTGTTCCTTAGACATTTAATACATTAAATCTGTCCCTATGTCAATCCGCATTCTTCATTTTAACTACAGCGGATACAAATATAGGAAGATCCATTAATATACTTATATCTGTAACTTTAACCTGCATTCCTAACATGGAGCCCAACATTTTCAATACACATTTGACAATAGAAAGCAAGCAGTTTGTTTGTTTGTTTTTTGCAACCTTCACTCAGAAATGTGCTAATGTATCTGTGTAGTCAGTTGACAGTTGTGTTTGGATAAGTGACGTTTGGATTAACAGGTTTTTATACCGTGCTTACTTAAAATGATGTCAATACTATTACTGCTACAATAACAATCACACGCGTACTGCTACTATCAACACAAACGCTACCAGGTGTAACATTACAAACCCTGCAACAACCATTACTACTTCTGCTATTCAATACCCAAGGTACAACTGGTATTGGTACTTTTGCCAATACACCTCAATGACCACTCTGCAAAACAGAGGTGTAGTTAACTGTGACCTTAAATATTTGTAACATGAGTTATATCATCCAACAAATATCCGTTGTTGATTTTTGGGTTAATACTGTACTCAGCTGAGTGACCCAGCAGTACACGGGCTGGTCTCTGTGTCTTATCAAAGTCCTACTAAAAGCGATTTCAAAAGGTGCTCATATAAATCACTTAGCAGCCTGCGGCAGTGTGCTTTATTGGGGCCATTGCAAAGGGCCTCTTTTGTCAGCTAACGCTCTATTGATAGTTTTGCAGATTGCGGCTAATAATGCGTCTGATAAGATAAGCCACTACAGGCCTCCCTGCGAGTGTGAGGGATTTGAGAGAAACCCTCCTAGTCGTGTCAATACTCCCTTTGTGAGGAGTGTGTCCGAGTCAACACACCTGAGCAATGCCAGAGCTCATCTCGGGTCAAGATGTCCGCCCCTGGACAAGAATGTAGGTGTGTTTGTGTGTATGTAAATGTGTGTGTCTGCATGTATGTATGTGTGTGTGTTTGCGTGTGTGTGTGTGTGTGTATGTGTGTGTGTGTGTGTGTGTGTGTGTGTGTGTGTGTGTGTGTGTGTGTGTGTGTGTGTGTGGGCGGCAGCAACAGAGAACAACAGAAATGGCTTTGTGCCTGCCTTGCTAGTCGTGCTAATGACGGCCCTCTAGACAAGCTCACTTGACAGCTGGGTGGGACTTTGAAGAATTCATAATGAAGTGTTGCTTCAGATTAGCGCCGAGGCGGCTGCCTTTGAAGAAACTGCTCAGGTAGCGAGGCCCTAATTAGGCATGGCCTATTTTAGTTTGTACATGTGTTAAGGAGAGAGAGAGAGTCTCATTTGTGTGTTTTGTGCGTGGGGGAAGTGAGACAGGTGTGTGCATTTGTGTGTGAAACTCTTACGTATGTGTGCAAGTATTTTTCTGCAAAAAATGATCATGACTCTGAAGTTGAATATGTAATTTGTGTGCTTTGTGATTCATGTGCTGTGTGTGTGTGTGTGTGTGTGTGTGTGTGTGTATGTGTGTGTATGTGTGTGTCTGTGTGTGTGTGCCATGATAATTGAGGTTTGATTGAGGGCATAAGATGTGTTTACAAAGCCTAAAGCCTTGAGGGCTCTAGTGTTCAACCGTTGACCAGGTCAGAGTTCAGGAGGTTTGGTGTGTGTGTGGTGTGTGTGTTTGTGTTCACTAGTAACAAGTGGAGAAGGAACCCAGATGTCACACCTGCGCTTATACTGGCTCAATGTTTTCCTAACACACACACACACACACACACACACACACACACACACACACACACACACACACACACACACACACTTGTGAAGAAATACACAGGAAAAACAGCGCTACCAACAGGCAACCACCTACTACTCGACTGCCAGGGACCCTGTCAGCCCTCCTCCTATCAGCACCAGCTCGAAACAATGGGGGAATGTTCCGGGCTGTTACCATTCCTCAGCGGCTATCTGATGGAGCAGAGCAAGGGATAATCCAGGCTCTCCTTATCAGCGGCCAGGATCCCATTTCCATATTCAAGCCTTGCTGGCTGATAAGCGGCAGGCCCTGATAAATGTGTTCTGATGGACTGATACCTGCTGCCCCCGAAGTTGATGAGAGCCTTATGAATGGCTAAAAGTGGAGAGTGGTGGAGGAGGGGTAGGGGGGGTGGGGGGCGTAGGAAGGAGGAGAGGAGAGGTGCTGGTGGAGGTGGGGTGGGGGGGGGGGGGGGTCAGGGAGATGGGAGATGGGGGGTACTGGACAGTAGCTTTCAGCGGGGCTGATAAAAAGCGAGGGAGGAGTGGGTTGTGATTAATGTGGCTAAGTGGCCGTGGGTCACAGGCAGGCCCTCGCAAATGACCGCTCTTAAGAGAGGTCATCGCCACGGCCATCCGTCATGCGTGCGCACACACACACGCTCGCAAAATGACAACACCGCCAGTATTTCTGCGTGTGTTTGTATTCGTTCCTCTACAAGGACGTCTATATGCCCACCCGTGGATATAACCCTCCGCGTGCATACGTCCCGACCGCATCACTCAAATGCCTAAAGTGTGGACGCCGTTTCATTCCATTCCTGTGTCATCAGGAAACACTCAATGAGTTAATGATCATAGTGTCACTCGACGCACACGTCTCCGCTTGAACCCGAACCCCCGTGGTGGCGAGAGGGGACACTGGACACTGGGTGGGTGCCACAGAGGGATCACTGACCAATTGAGGAGGACATCTGACCTCCATTTTTCAGCGAGGCCGGTCCTCGGGGCCAGACAGTCAGACAGCAATGCATTATTAATTGCGTTTCTCTTTCACAGTGTGCATCGCTCCCCTTTATCAGTATGTTGACGATCGTCTCAAAGCCGTCCCTCGTTTATCAGAGCAGAAAAAGCCTATTATGTGACGGGACACAGCGTGGGTGTTGCACAGGAACACCGATTGAGGACTGCCCTGTCAGACAAGAGTTATGTTTCTGAACGTGGAGGAGCTGCCTGTGGAGCGTTTTGGGATGTTTGCGCAGATCACCCTTTCGGAAGTTGTTACACCAAAAGTAGCCAAGTCTGGGATGGAATTAACAATAGGACTATTTATATACATAGAAATACAAATAAAAAAAAATGGCTTTAGCTTTTTTTTTTATATTCAGTGTACATTTATCTGGTATAATTGAATAAAAGGGTGAACAAAATTTTAATTAGAGGTTCGGGTAATAATAGGGCAAAGGCTACATTGGTCTAGGGCTATTTATTATTATGGGTAATAATTTGTACCTTTAAAGCAACAATGTTGTCACTATGCTTTCTTTTTGATTTAAAGCTAACTTTAACCCTATGTGAAGAAAAACAACTGGGTTTTTTACTGAAATACTGCATATTTGAGGTGTTGGTGATACTGTTGTTGTTTTTTCACAGAGACCATCACATAGTTGCTACCATCCCTGGAGAGTCCCCCCACGACGGGGGGAAGCCTTTAAAAGCACATATTAAAACCCCTCGCTGTTTGTCTCGTTCGCTCCCTTCGAGTCCCCGGGCTGTGGTGCGCACTGTAAACAGCTGGCTCCACTGATATTTTATTAATGATCTTCTTTAATTAGTTTAATTACATAGAATCACGTCTTTGTGCATAATTTCCTCCTTGTTTAATGAAAAAAAAAGTCCCAACTGCCATTTATGCATACATAGAAATTTCTGCCCTCTGGCTGAGAGAGGAGATATATTGTCAGAGTTTCCGTCGGTGAGCGGGGGCGAGAGCCACGAGGTCTGAGAGTCAGAGCGTTGCCGGGTCGGGTATGTTCACCTGCTTTTCCTGTTAGTTTGGGCTTTATGTTTCCCTTGAAAGCAGGGTGGTGCCGTGAGTCAAGCCTCAATGCCTCACAACACTGAACCACGCTGTGTATAATTATGGCATAGCCAGCTGATATTAAAACAAAAAAAACGAATGAAAAATAATATTTTAACTCGTCCCAACTCATGGCGGACACATGTCCTAATGAAATCCAAAGTGATTATGAGGCGATTACATTTCAGTTCATTGTTGAACCCGAGAGTTAATTATCCATCCACTGAGAATTTATACTGACGTCACTAAATACTCAAAAGAGCTCTAGGCATGGGAGTGGCATGGGATATTACTGTCACCCACATGCGAAGATGGCAGCTCCAGCCACCCGGGGGCCTTCTCCTGTGTTTGCATTGTAACCTAATAAGCGCTGATCAGCACTTAAACAGAGGACTTTATTTGGACGTCACAATGGTTAGTCAGCAGCAACACTATCTGACCTCATAAATCTTATCATGCGAGCACTCTGTCAACAATGTTACAAGAAGAGGACAGCGCTAATGGTCGCACGCATTAGCATCACTCACAAATTTCCAAGATGGCCGATGGGATAGATATAAAAAGGGTGGTGTGGGGATGTGGGGGTGGCAGGGGGGGTGAGGGGTGGTAGCGGCTTGTCAGACACTGATGTTCCACCGTGATGACAACGGGAGTAAATGAGTTTTCAGAGACCTCATCTAAGACAAAATCAATATGCTGCCTCCCCAGCTCAGAAGAGGAGCTTTCTGTATTATCTGCTTTGAGTTTATGTGAGGGAAGATTGAGAGAGAGAGAGAGAGCGCGGGAATGAGAGAGAGAGAGAGGATGCTCCTATTTTTGGAGAGATGAGAGACGTCTGTCTCCACCTCTCATTAACATCGGCTTTCTGTCTTTCTCCCCCCTCTTGCCCTGAACCATCACATCAACACGCACACGGAAATAACCACTATACTGTATTCCCGTCCAGCCCACCTGGTCGGCAGTATCACTCCGTGGCCCGGACTGCTTTAAGAGTCAATTATGAGGCTAAATGACTTGAGGAAGATCTCTCAAGAATGATGTTTCACACACTTTATCGATGGCAATAACATTACGGCTGATTAGCGGGGCCAAATGTGCTCTTTTTGTAATGCAACACAGAGAAGGGTAACTGGATCGCGGCGTTGGCTCCGGCAGTCCCCGGACGAGCCCCGCTGGCGGCCGGGCTGGAAAGCTCCCAGAATGCCTCAGCCCTGAGAGGGGTTAGTGTTTCAGCCGGGGCCAAGGAGTTTGGAATGATAATGTTGGTTCACTAAATAGTTGACTCAAAGGTCAGCCGCCTCCGCGGGTCGCACACAGACAATACACCGCCGCATTGGAAACAGATTTACTATTTATTGAGCGGGGGATAAAACCCAAGGAATACCGCGGCAATTTGACACTTGGGCGGAATGCGGGCAATTTCGTTCCTCCGTCTCCCTCTCTCCGCGCGATATCCTCGACCAATCCCCATGCGCCGACCGTCGGCTTGTTGACTGAGCCAGTAAGCATGCTCAGCTACGTCAGAACATATCCCCTTATCCAACCCCATCATAGTTTGGTATGTAAGAACAAATGAGGTGCTGGAGCCTTGAGGGCCTCTTCCAGTACCGCCTGCCAAAACGCTGGACACTGGAGAGGACACGACGAAAGAAGAGGGTGCTACCTATTTATTGTCAACACCAGGAATACACCAATGATAATTGGATTGCGCTAACCTTTAAAGTACCAATAAGCCACTTTTACTGCTATGACATTAGGATTAGGCTGTTTAATTTTATTTGGCTTTCTACATATCTCACATCCCCTGGCTTTTAAATGGGCCAATCCATTATTTTCAATACAGGGGTGAGAGACCAAGAGCTGCGTGGTCCTGACGTGCACGCATTTTAATGCCTGCGACAGTTGGCTCACAGATACAAATACCTCTTCAAGAACTAAAAATATCTTTCTATGAACGATGCAAGGACACCACGAGTCATGTGACGAGATATGAGCAATCAGACAGTACAGTGACTTCGGGTCTAACTTACCTTACTGTATATGTTACCTGACATGTGTTAAATAAAGAATAATTCATATAAACAATAACAAAGTCATTAAATGCCACCATTTTAAATGGTTGAGAGAAGAGAAAAGGTCTGAATTTCTCTGCATGTTTTTAGTGTTTTCTTTCCCCAAAAACATAAATTTCAATGATATAGAGCAGGTAAATAATTAATGGTAATCAAGACTATACCCACATGAAAATAAATTATGTAGGTGACCATCAATGCACTGAAGTTAGCGATGTGATCTATCATGATGGTGATGGAGATCCGGGGAGAACGCTGCTAAGCTTGTGAGTGTATGGGTTGTGGCAGTGCGCGCGTGTGTGTGTGTGTGTGTGTGTGTGTGTGTGTGTGTGTGTGTGTGTGTGTGTGTGTGTGTGTGTGTGTGTGTGTGTGTGTGTGTAGTTAAGCCCAGCTACCTGACACGCCGCTTGGCATCGGCGGTACCCGGGAGCCCTGGGGTAAGCCTCAGCTTCTGTTAGCATCCTACGCTAGCTCAGCCCTACAGATGTACTCCTACTTTGCTCTCCATTTCAACAGCCCTGGGAGTTCAAGTTCTCCAAACAAGCACCGGTAAAGAAATTAACCTCCCCCCTCTCTCACTCTCTCTTTTTTTGATGAGTGTGTGAAGGGGTTATTTTTCCCCCCCACCTTCCCCCTCATTCACTCCCCTCCGTCTCTCTAGCATCCCCGCTTGCTTTCCTACCTCTCCACCTCTCCTTCTGGCTTTGAAATAACCGAAGTGAGGCCCGTCCGCTGGGAATTATGATTCTCTTCAAATGGCTTGACATTAATAACAATATCTTTAATGCTCACACATTAGCCACTGCAATAATTAATGTATGAATAATCACCAATGTTTAAAGTGTTATCAATAATTGTATGAATAATGTACATGCATAATGCATGAGAGTTGCCCTGAGGCAAAATCTGGCGTCTCTGCTCTTGTCCAGAACAGAAGCGCTACATGGTGCCGGGGTAGACCGTAGAACGTCTAATCAAATGATGGCATGCACTACGCTGGCCTTACATCAACCACTTTCTCTTCCTGCGACAGGGCTGACGCTTTCCATCTCCCCTTTTGATGCGATTTGCCCCGGCGAGGTGCCCTGGCCTTGTTGACAACGGTTCAGTGGCAACCCAGGGGCTGGAGCACCAACGAGGCGGCCTGGGAAGCCAGACGGAGCGCGGTGGGAAGGGGCCGGGAATTAGCATTCCACCCATTCCCCCGGCTTCATCATGGCTAATAAGGGAGGCCTGCACCAGGAATCTTCATCTAGATTAGGGTCCTTATCGTACGCCACCTGCATGGAGCAGCCCACAATTCATATGCAGATCTGGCTGGGACGTTTCCACAAACTGTCACTTTGCATCTCATAGCAGTTATTACAGCTGGCAAAGATAACCTTGTTGAGCTGTTTGCCGAAATGCTTCCCTCTTTATAAGACTCAAAAGTATCATTAGCAACACCGGCGACAGTGGTTTGATCACGCAATTTCAAGCAAATATTAGAAAACAGAATCTATAATATCAATAAATGGAATCACAGTCACTATTCTGGGTATAATAATAAATGCACATAATTTAATATCATTGACATTTGTATACAACGTTGAGAACTTATCGAGTATGCCGCATCCGATATTCCATCCATTCTGCTGGTGTTGACACTCACGCGGTGTCGTGTCCGTACAAAGATGAATGAATGAATGGGAATGCTAGTAGAGACATGACATCAGCCCCTGTATTGTCCTCCTAAAGGCCCAAGGTGATAATTAGTGACTCTTAAAGGTTGGATAAGTCACAATGGCGTGCCAATGAAAACACAATGGAGGGCCTCCTGATGGATAGTTCTCAGGGGGGTGACTCAGCGAATCAATGGCTCCCATGAAAACAAACATGCCATTAAGGAACCTGCCCCCCCCACCCCCATCAGCTGTTGGCTGCTGGGGACGCCACCAACGGCTCATCTCCATTTCAACGTACAGGCGGGGACGTAATATTTACCTCCGACCTGGGAAGGGGTAAAGATAATCAGATGCAGGAACCGTAGAATATGTAACTTGTAGCTCACCATGTTTCTCTGGACGCCCGGAAGGAGGAAGACGGAGCTGGTCTGAGCGCGGAGTTACTTGGTGACGGGGAAGGGCCCGGCAGAGAGTGCAACGTGCATGTGAGGATGGGTGTTGTTTTTTTCGAGGTGGTGTGGGCGGCGTTGGGGAGGGTGGGGCATACCATATTAACTGGATGTGGCTGAAAAATTGGAGGCCCTCCGTGGTGGACCACAGTGAGAGATCAAATTGGCTGGCAAGGGGCGGAGGAAGGGGCGAGACATTATCTCCGAGAGACAGTGAGAAATGGGGGAGAAAGATGCGGGGGGACACATTAATGAATAGGTGGGAGGACTTTTTTTTTCCCAGCGCTTCCCCTGGCCTGCCAAGGCCTCCCAGGTTTGTGCAATCTCTCAGTGTCAACATCTTTCTGTGAGGCTGATTCAATTAAGATTAAGCTAGTGACAGAGGGAGAGAGTGACAGGGGTCAGTTTGATTTTGCCGATTGGCTTTGTGCCTTTTGTTTTGTTTTTTTAGCTCGGGTTACTGCCTGGTCTGCCCGCTGCAGTGGGAAGACGATAAACTGTCTCTGCCGTGACCAGCACTGTTGGAGAAAGGCCACGGCGACGCACCGATTCTAAGTCATAGGTAAATATATTACTGACCGCTTATGAAGGATTTTTCTGGTGTGTGCGTGTGTGTGTGTGTTCAGCTCCGCGTTTCATCTGCATACGGGGCCGAGGGATATATTGGAATTCCGATGAATCGGGGCAGATATTGGCTTTTTATAAGATATCACATATCGGCCTGTCGATGTCATAAACCTCTGTTATGAAAAATAATGAAAAGGCTCCCTCGTTAGGGCTGGGAGGTATACAGACTTATGACGGTAAATTGATATATTTTCAAACGAGATACAGGATACCCTCGAAATCTATATCGTTTGATGTTGCTTTACAATACATAACCTGTTTCTCCCGTAAAGCTGTGCCACCGGCGGCACAGCGGGAGATTAGGGACAGAGGAACAGCGGGCGAATCTGCTTACGCCACGCTTTTGTATGTATGTGTGCTGTGTGTGACAGGATATATTGCTACACACACAAAAATACGTGACAAGCAAAAGAATTTGAGACCCAATTTTGTCTTTTTCACTTTTTGTCCGTCTGAGATTCACCATGCGGTGACGTCTTCACCTCTCAAAGCCACGGGCACGGATGACTCACTCCTCTCTGCTCCACAAACAGCCTCTAATACCAGCCGCCAATTATTCATTATCCTGCTATTAAAGAGCACTTAATGACAAACCAGAGAAATAAGGAGTAGTTTGGGCGTAGTGGACGGGGTACGTCAATGCCGCTGCTCCGTGGTGGGGGAGGGAGGGGGGCTGTTATTGGCAATCCTTATGCTTTGAATGAGATCAATAACCTTTACAGCCTCTAATAGACCCTGGGCCTGGCAGTACCACAATGCGCTGACCCCTCCTGAGCTGGGTCACCTTCCTCTGCTGTGGTTAACATTATACCCGGGCTTTAGCTCACAGCTGCAGCTCGTTACAATGTACTATAAAGAAAGTGGACGGCCAAACGAGGGGTTCAGAGCCACCACTAAAGGGGTGAGGGGATGTGTGGGGGCCAGACGGAGGAGTAGGTGGAGAGAGAGGGGGGGGGTTAGAGGTGGAGAATGAAAACAGAAGCGTTAAGTCATTAGGGTCCATTGTTGCGCTCAAACGGCCTCCATGCAAGCTTTGTGAATGGGAAATGGAGCTTAATGACCTGAAAAGGGAACTTCAAAGTCCGCGACAATGGCTGAGAGGGGGCGGCCCCACTTGAATGTCACTCCACCACTTATTGCATCGTCGAAGAATGGCCGGGTTGTTTAGGTTGTTAGTGTGATAAAAGTAAAACTAGCCCTGTGCTTCCTATGGAAATGCACCTTTGTTTCTATAAATAGTCAATAGTGCCATTCGTCTCCCAATACACCTTAATTTGTATGCATTGTCATCACATTGTCTTTGTGTGGTGTTAAGTGTGTTTTTTTGATTGTGTCTGTGTTTCGGTCCGTGTCAAGGCACCTTCACCAATATTGTATTAACTTTACTGCGGTTATCATGTATTGTCAATCATATTCATCAACTAGTTAATAAGTTAACGTTAATCATTTTCGAGAATGTAACATAAATGTGTGCACATCTGATCCTGTCCCTCACAAATCCACATATCCCCCCCCCATTTTCATAGCTTACTGCAGTCTGTTATGCTACACAGTGGCAGTTTGCCGTTGGCCACAGTCATTTAGCTAGTGTGTGAAATTGGGGATGACAACAATGGCTACCGTTGCCAGGCTGGTGTTGGTAAGAGACGGGACCGGCTGGCACACAGCTCGTGAGTGTGTCAGTCACTCAGCACCGTATCTGCTGCCACCCTGCAGCTGCCAGTTAGCATTGCGTAAACACTCAGGCTGCACCCTTCTCAAGTAGCCGGTCAGCCACTCGAATCCCAAGCTATGCATGCGTGCCCTATTGGGAAAGCCATATTTTGGGGCAGCCTATTATCCCGGCTTAAAGCATGTCTGAGGAATGTGATTAAAGTCAGTACTTCCTCACCATGTTCACAGAATTCATAGCATAGGGGGGGTCCCCCAATCCGTGCTTGGTAAATTGCGGTTATGTGCTATTTTGTTTGATAACTACATGAGGAAAAGGGGTTGAAATGTGTTGTTGGGAGATTGACACACTATCCCGAGCATCTGGAAGGCCACGTTATTTAGTGGGATTCTACAGTAATTAAGGGAGGCAGGACTTGCCATAATATTGATAATGGTCAATTGGCTGAAATTTGGCCAAGTATAGGTCCAGTTAAATACATACACAGCAAGGAGTCCCACCATTCTCACATGCATTCAATAAATATTGAATGCACTTATTTTTGTCAATTTGTAACCTGGCGGAGACCATTCGTTTTACCCCTCCTTTAAAATATTAAATGTGCATTGTGTTGCCTTTATTTCTTTCAGTCACACCACAATAAGACACTTTCCTACTTGGGGGCTGCTCAGTGAGTACAACTGCTACAGCTGGAAAACACAGAGTTCCACTGGCACGTTTAGGTGTTTAGTGCCTTGCCCAAAGCAAACATTCTTGCACCTCTTTTGAGGATACACTTTGAAAAGAAAATCCAACATTGGTACCATCTGTTGTCAGCAAATAAAAAATAAAATAATAATAATAAAAAAAAACATACCACACACATCGAGTGTCCATTCTCTAAATGGATTATCGACAGTGGGAGTCAGTGTGAAAGTAGAGTGCCCGGTACATAAACGACCAGGAAATGAGTTATTGTGCATACGCATGGATTCAAGGGAGATTGACCAGGAGAATTCAACCACTAAGCACCAAATATCTAGCGGGCGAATCAGAAATCCAATATATCTGTAAGTGTCCCCGTTAACATCCATGGCACAGTGATACTGACAAGCTGACAAGCGAAGCTGCCAATAGGCTGTAGTCTGTCTTCAGGCAATTGGACACACACACACACACACACACACACACACACACACACACACACGCACACACGCACACACACACGGTTTCACACTGAAACTGCACGTTACATATTTTCACAAATCTATGATATTTATTATTGACCACAGGTGTGTACATCCTATATGGCCCTCTCTTCTACATTCCGACCATGAAATCACACACAGACAGGCCAAAAAAAACAAAAAAAACCCTTCCTTTTGAACAATAGAGCAGTGGTCTGCAGCTCATCTGCTCCCCCCTAAGCCAGATGTCAGGAAAATACACTTTGTCCTAACATGGGTCTTTACAGCAGGCTGCGAGGAGAAGGCTGCTCGGCCCCCACATGGTACACATCCACTACTTTGCTTTCAGCGTGTGCCCAATAGGGGCCAACTGCTCCCCTTGATCTCACGGCGCCGCTTTTAAACCTGGACTGTTTGATTTCTAAATGGTGAGCAAATGTTTCCTTAAGAATCCTCTGTGTGCATTTGCGGGGTTTTTCGGTGTTTCTATGTGAGCCTGTGTGTGTGTGTGTGTGTGTGTGTGTGTGTGTGTGTGTGTGTGTGTGTGTGTGTGTGTGTGTGTGTGTGTGTGTCTGGAAAGAGTGTGCGTTGGGGGGAGTGTGGGGGTTGTGGGGGGTAAGCAGAATTTGCTTTGTTTCCCTGTTGTCTGCAATTTCTTGGCATCAGTTGCCGATCCGCCTTTCTGGCAAGCGCAGGGACCCGAGCCCGCAGTAGGTAAGAGGCGTTTCAAAGAGCGCCTTTGATCTGAACAAAGCAAACCAGTAAAACGGCAATGGGAATAATCAGATATTATGGGGCTTTCATCTGTGGCTTGCCCAGGTTCATTATGGATACTGGATTTTGGCTTTAGGCTAGCAACCGAGGATGCACAGTAGGACGCTGAGGACAACTTCATTGAATGCTGAGCCTCCTCCCCCCACAGAGCTTTATCATATTTTTAATTTCCCTGAGCCCAACTGCAGCCAATCCTTCCTCGAGATTTGGCATTGATTGGGCCGCCTGTACGAGGCCCTCCCCCTCCCTGATACCGCTTGTATTAAGAAAAGGCCCTCTCCTCTAATTACATCCTCTCAGTCTAATAGAGGCACCCTGTTAAACAAACAATTGATCCCCACTTAACACATGTACCCACGTTAGTAAAACACAATTTGCCAATTCGCCAAAGGCAACAGAGACTGGAAAGAGGGAGAGAAAGACAGGGTGGATGGAGAGAAGGGAGGGAACGAGACTGGGGAGCCACTGGGGGCTCCACGCCTTCAACGGAGGAGGGATGAGGTGGGGCGGTGGGAGTTGTGGAATAGTGGAGGGATGGAGCGGTGGTGAGAGAGAGATAGAGAGAGAGACGGGGAGGGTGAGAAAAGCGCTAGGTTGTCCACAGCACCGGCTCCATGCTGTTAACCTCTTAGCGATGCACGAGGGGGTCTCTCTCTCTTCCTGACGCTAATTTGACTCCCAGAGCCTCGGAGAGAAAAACAGGGAGTGAGACCGCTGGTGTAGGATGACGCTCCAGTGTCTGTCTGGCAGCGGTACATCGGTTAATCTTCCCCTGACTGTATGCATCGGCGGGGGGATCTGTGTGTTCTTTTGAGTACCAATGTTTCTTGTATGTGTGTATGTCTGTAAAGCCGTGTGTGTGTGCGCGCATGTATTTGTGTGGATGTGTGTGTGTGGCGGTGTGGGGCAGGGGGAGCACTGGAGGGGCTAAGTGAAGTTAACAGATTGCCTCGTTTGCCTTTTTGAACTGCCCAGCACGTTTGGAGAGCAGGAGGAAGACAACAAAAGGTGTTAATAGCTTTATGGAGGACCCATGCTGACAGATAGACCATTATCATCCTGATTCACTGCAGAATGGATAATAGCTCTGATCTGTTGCCCCTCTTTATCTCCTGGGCCACTGGCCTGAAAGCAACGCTAACATATCACTTCAGCTACAAGGGCCCTCAATTATGAGCAGTAAGGCATGAGCGGCATTCCCATTTTCAACTCAGTTCATAATGAAAAAAGCCCCAATAATAAATAATAAAATAAATAAATAATAAATAAATAAAACACACATTCAGATGTACAATGTTACCTTGTTTAGTAATTTCAGTTTAAAGATGGATTTAGGAAGTGAACCACTGCTAATGCGTTTGGGAGAGCGTTCTGAATTTACATTATTGAACAATACAATTTAACAATTAAACTAATTTAATAACTAAACAAACAACGTTCCACGTTTTTAGGTTTATTGTGTATTACTATTTTTATATACATTTTTAGGCCTATTGTATAGTGCCACTGTTTTCTACTGTTTATTCTCATTACTTCATTATTATTGCATACTGTTTTGATGTGTGCTCCTGTTCCACTGCAATTTCCGGGGATGAATAAAGTATTTCTCGATCTAAAGTTCATATCTTGGGATTTCAAAAATGTACTTAATAATTAAAGGGAATAATTTGGATTTAAAAATTGTTTGTTTTGGAGTCAGCCTCTGTAGTCCTGTTATATGGGCATGTGTCTGTTGTTTGTGTTATGTGGACATTCCATTCCTTTTCACATAGATGTGTGTTTTCTGTGGATTTGTGAGATGTTTGTCTGCCTGATTAGCATGTGCATGCTCCTGTGTGTGTGTGTGTGTGTGTGTGTGTGTGTGTGTGTGTGTGTGGGGCCGGCAGTATAGGGCACTGTTGTAAACTTATCAGCTGGTGATGACTTTCCACACAGCTCCAAGACAACTTAAGCCCCCTCTAATTATGGCACATCTGTTGCTGCGGAGAGGTATTCTTGTCATGTGGTTTAACAAATACTTTCACATTCAGAGTAGTACATACCTAATGAGCCTCAGAGCCAGAGGCAACTCACTTCTCCCTAACAAGATCAAAAACCCAGTCTTCATGCAAGACACAGACACAGACACACACACACACACACACACACACACACACACACACACACACACACACACACACACACACACACACACACACACACACACACACACACACACACACACACACACACACACACACACACACACACACTCTCTCAGAAACAAATACACACGTACGCACAAAAAATACATTTAAACACAGAAAAATAGCTCAACACACACACATGCAAAACAGAGACGCACGTGCCCACGAGTGCACACCAAACAACACAACAACCTGTTTTTCAAAAAGAGACAAGAACAAATGATCCAAATGAAAGGAACCGAGCTCGCGCTGGGTGCATGTTTACACTCTCTGACAACATTCTGAAGGTGTTATTCAAGTTGGAAATCAAACAAGTCGTCTGCTCTAATTATTACCTGCCCTAAATAAAGAGAGGTTGTCTTTGCAACCTGGGGGAGGAAATAGTTTGGGATAAAAAAAAAGAAATACCAACATCAAGGAAGAGATGAAGAGTGTACCCTCAAGGATATCTAACAGTCAGTGTAAATGTGCTAAGGTTGCGCTATAATAACCCAGTAAGCTCGCTGAAATGATTGTTGGGGAGACAGGGGATAAAGGGCTTGGCTCAGACTGGTGGAGTCGCTCACAACAGGTGCTGGTGGCACTGAACCCAAACCCCGCCGGCCAATGGCATCGGCCCTGTGTCTGGCGGGTGGAACCGGTCGAGGTACCGTCGGTGGGATTGGTTGGAATTCCGTCATATGATTGGATGGAAGCCCCCAGAGGGATTTAGCTGTGAGTCAGATGTGCATCTGTACGCCGAAACACCATCCATATGCACATCTGCATGCGGGCCTAATAGCAGATAATGACGCCTCACCGCCACTAAGACAACATGGCACTCACGTAAGGCTGGAAACTGAGCCCCGCTCATCCCCGCAGACTGGAAACTAGTGGCTTTTATCAAACAAATTGCCCAAAATGGCCTTCCTTTTTTTTTTGTATTAATTGCTATGTTTATCTAAGGGCTTTAGTCAATGGCTGCCGCTGGGTTTGGGGAGTTGGGTTTGACACGGGTTTAGCATACGGTTCACTGCGATGCCGAGGCTTAACTTCACTTTGTGGTTTTTCTGACTGTCAGCCCGCTTGGCTTAGGATCCCTTTTCCGGAGACATTCCAGAATGTCATTACGAGATATATCACAAGAAATGACTTTATTTTGCACACACACACACACACACACACACACACACACACACACACACACACACACACACACACACACACACACACACACACACACACACACACACACACACACACACACACACACACACACACACACACACACACACAGCAGAGCTTCCTGTCGGTTTCTACTTGAACACTGTGTGTCCTCTGCTCGGTTCAGTCTTCCACCTCCAGCAGTCAAGTGCCACACTAATATGGCCGCACCCCCTAAAGATACAATATACTCTTATTGGCAAGCCACTCTATTAGTGACAAAAGGTCACACTGTGAAAATATTAAACTTATGAAGGGCCTGCACTCTCCCCGCACCCAAATATGCGGAGAAAGCACAAAAAAGGTGTTGTGTCCTCTGTGTATGATTATATCTTCTTCCTTTATCCTTCAAGCACTGACCCATGGGCCACTATTTTATTGGTCTCAGATGCTGGCTGCCTCACAATGTACAAAAGAGCCCGTTATTCCAGGCCTATATTAAAGCTGGCTTTCGCATGCAGCATTATTCATTCACACACACAGACAACACATACACACACAGACACACACACACACACAGACACACACACGCGCCTGCAGCTATGCCTACACCCATGCTGAAACACAAACATGCATATAAACTAGAGGTATCCACTCACTGATAAATACAGACACACAGATCAATGTGTGCGCACACACACACATCCAATTATACATAGTACATACCCACTTCATAGTACACATACACTCCCATTGATGTAATGGATACACAGATCTATCAGATCCGGATGTCGGCAAAGCGGTGGACCCTAGGCTGGGTACAGGCAGCAAAACGGCTACTACATCAAAGAAAGAGAGAGACAGACAACTCCCTGTGTGCGCTTTATCCACCCCAACGCATTAGTCATCGCAAAAGTGACTTTAATCCAATCAAATGTCCATTTCAACACAGGCAGGAATAGAACAGGAATAGTCCAAGTCCAGCTTCATGACAAACCTTTTCTGAGGTTCAGCGGGTGGCGGAGAAGGTGGGCAAGGACGAGAGGGTGCTTGGGGTGTGTGTTTCTTTTTGTGCGACCGCATTGTGTGTATTAGGGTTATGTACACACGGCAGTAGGCAGTGAAGCATTTACCTCTTTATGCATGTATGGGTGAATATACATGCATGCGTTTTGCGTGTGCAGGAAAGTGCCCACTGTGTGTGGGTGTGTGTGTGTGTGGGGGGAGTTACAGCTATCAAATACTTTTTAAAGCTTGATTTCCCAGGGGAAATGGCGGAGGTCATCTCATCGGTGAGGGATGAAAACAACATTTGCATCCGATTGGTCACACCCACAACATTAAAGTTTTAGGCAGACAAAAACATGTCAAAGAAATTTACATCGCAACGTTGACAGCCCCGCAGACCTGCGGACACAGCCCATTGCCACTTCCAATTATTAAGGCTACTTTTATTGTATGCGGACTGTGTGTTCCCCGTTCCCCACTAAAAAACATAAACAGGGGAGGAGATATATTTTTCTTTGTCACACGCGTTATCGCCCTCTCCATCCGCTGAGTATGTATCAAACTGCCAATCAGAATTAGGGAGTGGGCTAGCAGCGGCAAGATGATTCTCCTGGCTCAGCCCCCGTGCATGGATTTAAATAATAAAAGAGAGATTTCTCTCAAGGCCCCGAGTGCCGCGCCAATAAGAGAGCGGGGAAAATGGGAAAATGGCCGTGCGCAATGAGAAATAACTGCAAATTGAGGGTATAATGAACACGTTTAATATTTCATTTCTCCGGATGGAAAAATCTCGAGTGGGTGGCTCTCTCTTTTTCTTTTTTTTTTCCCCCCTCTCTCTCGCTCTCTCTCTCAGGCACGAATTACGTCTCTTTGGCCCGCGAAACCGTGAAAGAATTTCAACCGCCTGCTGATTCTTAGAAACAGAGGGAGAAACAGAGAGTGACAGAATAAAGGTGGTAATCATTTACAATTACACAACGCACAATCCTATCATTGGCCGACCGTCCCTGCAGCTCATCGACTGTGAATCAAGAGCTCAATGAGAGCGCGTTGGCACAGGGAGCGAGAGATTTCCCACCCGCGCTACGTTCCTCCCTCTATACTCAGTTGTAATAACCAGCACTTTTGCAATACTATACATCCGACGTTACTGCTTCAAAGTAAAGTTATATATCTATTACCTTCACTCTCCACCCATTTACCCTGCTCATATCTATTCTGAATGAAGAAAAAAAAAAAATATATATATATATATATATATATAAATAATTCTAGATATACCACAGATGTCACTGTTTAAGTTAAAAGTATTTTGGATATTTTATCTGTCAGCGTGCTTAGAAATGGCTCGGGAGAATCCTTACGAGAGTAGCCATGACTATATGGGTTCCATCTGTTCTTTAGCAGAGGAAATCTATTAATGTGTTGTGTGTTTTCTTTGCGTTTCGGCAAATTCAAATTGCGGGAAAAATCAGTTTTTTTGACAAGACGTCGCTACCGACCGGGAGCCCTGTCTCGCTTCGCGGACAATATATTCGCTTGTTTATTTGTTTTAATGTTTAAGATCAGAATAATATCAATTAAATGGCCACAAATATGCATCTTGACTGAAAACGCTTTCGACACATTGTTTATCTTGGACGATTTCCCCTCTTCACTTTGACTGGGAGGTTTTTAAACGAGCGCCAGGGCAGGCTTCACTTTGTTCTGGAGGTTTAGTGCATTCGATAGTTCCTCCTCGCCGCCCGGGTACGCGGTTCAAACGTGAGAGGCTGGAGTCAACCACACCATTCTATTCATGAGGCTATTTCTGAAAAACAGGCCTTTAACAATGAAGAAAGAAAAGAAAGAAAGAAAAACAAAAAAAGAATCCCCGGCCCTTTCCACAGCCACGGCCACTGTATCGGAAGATGAAAGCCATTGTTCTAGCTGATCCTTAGTTTGTTTGACTTTACTCAAAGTATTAGGACCATTTGCCCGGGACAGAAGTGCCGTATTCTCCGGCCGGGACAATGCCGGAGCACCTTGTGGGGTCACATGATGCAAGTTTATTAGATAAACCCCCGACTGGGCCGTATTCATTTGAATCCTCTATAAGAATCCATTATGCAGAACACAAACCATAGTGTCTTTGAAGATTAACACTTTTAAAACCCAGTGGGAAGTTGTAAATCTCTTTCTTGGGTTCCTGGAGGATTGTCCGGGTTACCGGGGCAGGGAGCCGCTCCGACGCCATGGGAAACGCCACCGTTATCAATAATACATATCGTCACGTGGCTCAAGCTCTTTTTTTTTTTGCATCTGTCCATTAAGACCATGCTAATGAAGTCGTCAAAACAGAGGTACCAGCAACATTAATTGCCTTACATGAATAATAATTACAGTGATGGTAATGATCTCGTCTGTCTGTTATGAGCAAGAACGGATTAGCATTGCTCGGTATTAAGGTATGGCGTTCATTAGGCGTCCTGAATAGATGCATTAGGCTTTTCTCTCTTTTTTTTTTTTTTTGTTGCTGGAAATCATCTTCAAAGGATGAGTTATCAGACTACAGTCGGTGGAATGGGGTCAAGAAACAGACCATTAATTCAACATCCGCAAACACACAAACAGAGACCAATGGGCGACGGCAGTTAAAAATTCATTTCAGCTTCGTCCTGGATTTGCGCAGTCTGGAGGACTAATTTCTCCCTTCTCTCTCTCTGTTTTGCTCACGTTTAATCTGCCTCGGAGTCATAAATTATTCATATCAGCATTTCAAATATTAAACACGTGTATTAATTTCATTTATCATCGGCAAAAACAAGAGGCAAAACAAAACTGCAAACTGTAATGCAAGTCTTCAATTGTGCTCGGTGCAGTCTCAGGAGGAGACAGTCGACTTTACATAACTCTTTTCAAGTATTTATAAAAGCATTTATGAGACAAACAAAGTGAAATTAAAACCATGCCCTTTCACTTAGAATAGATTAAGCTAATAGTTGCATTACTCAGATGAGAAGGCGCCATTACGCAGGACAGCTAGATGGAGAGTTAAGAGCGGTCATGTCTCATGTGTTTACGCCACTAATTTAAACTGATATTCAACCGGGCCCGAGGAGTATTATTGGAGGTGTGCTTTTTACGGAATTACCATTAAAGATATGTAATTCCCTTAAGATAAGGTGAATATGAAGTGACGCTCAAAAAGGACCTGGGACGCTCCCTACTTTCCGTGTCAACCTACAGCAGAGTCAGGTGTCAGCCATCACCTTCCATGTGGAGATCTGGGAAAAGAGCGTGGCTTATCTCGCCGCCGAGGGTTAGCTAGTTAGCGCGCTGGCATCAATGGCGTTTCAGTTGCGTGGAGATTGTTTGTGTGAGGTGGAGGCACCTCCACCTCCCCGGCCCCCTTCTCCCTGTTGTGTTTCTCTGTGATCTTGCAGTCATGTATGTGATTGGATTTTGGCTTAACAAAAACCTGAAATTACACACCTATTGTGCCCGGGCTAAACCCGCTTTTTTTACTGTGATAGGGGCAGGCCCTGTGCAGCTCTCTTGCCTGCCGACTTCTGGGATCCCGCCCCTTGTCCCTTCCAGGTTGTTGAAGGAAAAGGATAACAGGATTACGCCAGGGTTTTTTGGGGGGCGGGGGGGAGCACTGATTGGCACATTTTGGTGGGATGGTTAAAAATGGAGGTATGTCACGGGTTTCTGATTCTGAGGAAAAGTGCGACGGGCGTCTAACACAGGTGGGAGAGATGGCAACTTGGCATTGCCAGAGTGGGGGGCGACATGAAAAGGGGAGATCTTGTGAAGCGCACTTGGGCACCCCGACACTACCATCTGTGACACCGCCCCTGGGTCCCCCAGGCTATGCTTATACTCATCACAGAGATGCTGATAACACTGGGTGTGACTAACACACCATACAAATCTCTGAATCCCAGGCACAGGAAAAAAAAAAAAAAAAAAAAAAAAAACAGAGAGAAGGGGTCACACACACACACACACACACACACACACACACACACACACACACACACACACACACACACACACACACACACACACACACACACACACACACACACACACACACACACACACACACACTTCCAGAAGGCGGGTTGATCACAGCAAAGGGTAGTGTGTGGGTGGGTGGGTGGACCTAGACAGGGTAATGACAGGGTGAGGGCAAAGTATGTCGAGTTGTATGTAATTAAATTTGAAACTGACAGTGGGATCAGACAAGCATGAGGTGGGGTTGAAAGGTAAGTGGGTGGAGTTGATGGGTGCACCACGCTGTGTTTTAATGGGGCCGGCATATTGCATCTCTTTCAAGAGCGTGCTGCGGGTAAATTCAGGACCCCCATATATGTAAGCCCCCCCCCTGCTTACCGAGTTATGTTGTGGGCTGTGGGCTGGCAGGATCATCATTGTAACTGTGCATCACCATTAGAGCGATGCTTCGTCATGTTCATTTTACCGTGTAAACAAATCAATATTTGGTCGCACAAAATAACAGTTGCGGAAACAGAACACTTTCTTAAAAAGGCTGGATTAGTTGGGGAAAAAAAATAAAAATTGGCACGCTGCATCGCTGCCTAGGTGAGAGTGCGTTAACACAACTTAATTCTTTGGGTCTGTCTTTCTTTCCTTCTGATGGGGCAGCGAAGAATGTTGAAAAGTGCTGCCGCTCAAGCCCGCCTTCACGCCATACATTCCCTGGCCTACGGCTGCAGCACGCCGGGTGACGGCGAAGGCGGAGCTCAGGAAATGACAGCTGACCCCGGCCGCCCTGCGCCTCCCTTCATATTCCCTCAGACTGTTAACACCTCACAAATACAGGTCTGGCTCCCTACACGGAAAATAGTGTCTCTCTCACTCCCTCATTCTCTCTTCTCTCGCCCTGGCTCTCTCTATCCCTATTGAGTGAGTGTGTGCGTATCATGCGTGTGTTTATGGGAGGTGTGTGTTCGAGTGTATTTTTGCATGGCCAATTCACACAGTGGGCCTCTTGGGTTGCCCCCCCCCCCCGCCTCCTTGTTCACCTAACTGCCGACAGACCAGACAGCTATGACCTTCCACCCTCAAAACACACAGACAGAGGAACACACATGCACGGACCATACTGTCGCCCCATTTGTGTTTTGTTTTCCTTAGGTTGGTAGCGGTTCCTCATTATGAAGACACAATGGGAAGCAGCGTCTGCCTAAGCCAATACCACTAAACATAAATAATGCAAGGTCAATGTCTCTCCACTCTCTTTTCTCCCCGTATTCCCTGGAGAGCGAGGGGTGGGATCAGCAGCCCTGACACGCCAGCAGGTCCCTTTCAGCCCATTTATAAAGACTCCTCTCCTCTCTCCTCTCCCATCCCCTCTCCTCTCGGCTTCCCTCTTATCCTCGTCTTTCTTATCTCTCCTTTCTGTCCATGTCACATCTCTCCCCCGGTCTTCCCTCTGTTTATTTTCCCCCTTTTTCCTCGCTCTTCATTCTCGCTTGTTCCCCTCTACTTTTATCCCTCTGCCTTTCTACTTTTTTTTTTGCCTCCAACCCTTCTCCTCTTCCCTCTCCTATCTCTCCCTTCCGTTGGTTGGCTAATCACCCTTCCCGCCCTTTCTTGATCCCGCTTCTCCTCTCCTTTCTACATCTCCGTCCAACCCCCTCCCCCATCTATCCCCCTTTCTCTTCACCTTCCCCGTTTTCCCGCTACAGTTCTCACCAATTCGCTGAGGATATCCCCCCCAACTAGCATCTTCTCCTTGCTCCTGTCCTTGTTGCCCCTTTGCTCTCCTTCACCTTCTACCCTGTCCCCTCTACCACTTTGACCATGGCTCTGTATCTCTGCCTCTTCCTATTTTCACAGAAGTACCTTTGCCAGTTTCTCAATAGAGGATGGGGGGGGGGGACGGGTTTGAGAACCGAACTCCCCAGAGCCAGAGGGATAGCTTATCCTTATCAGGCTTCAACCTGCGTATTAGATCCTCCAGGAAACACGAGGCTCTTCACTTAAACAACACTCCCAACACCCTATTCTCATGGCACACTCTCCCCTCGCTATTTTTTCTCCCTCTACCCTCTCCATCTAAGGCTTAATACCGCATCCAGTTTAAGGAGCCTTGAGGAGAGAGGGGGTTTATCCAGAGATAGGAGGGGAAATGATTCCTTGGCCCTGGAAGAGCATCGTCAAATTGTTTGTGTATTGTTTGTGAAATCTGAGTCCCACGTCTTATGAGGAACTGTGAAACCCGTTGATTGCAGCTATTATCATAACAACCTATTAGCGTAATTATGACAACAGCGCTATCACAGGCTCAGTTCTCCCACCCAGTGGGCTTACTCGATGGGCTCACCAGCAGGAGGGGGTTGTCGGGCTCCGGTGGACAGAGGGAGGGGAAGATGAGGGAGGTTGACAAGGAGATAAGAAGATGGAGTAAAAGTGAGGGAACGGCAGGTCAAATACAGCCAGGCCAGGAAGCCCCTCTCTGCTCCCTCAACCATCTGCTCTGCCCCAGGAGGTGCCAGGATCTACCCCCATCGTGACACTGAGCTGCAGCCCTGCTTATCCACCCCCAGGACCCAGTCGCATTGGGCAGTCTGTCGGCCTCTATGTAGAAGTGGGGAACTATGTGCTATTTGCAGCAGAGAACACACACAAATACACATGTATATAGGAGGATCCTACAAAGCCATAAATGTAGCAACTCAAATAGATTATAGATAGATGCAACATTTTTTTAATGATGCGGATCACAAATTTACATCTAAGCCCAATGTGAATATGCTAAAAAAGCTTAATTTTTATCATCAACATCAAGGCCAAGTGAAAGGGCTGCTTAACTAGATATGTACATGGGCCTGTGCCATTTCAGAAACAGGAGAAGGGTGGGGTTGATAGAGTGCTGGGGTTGGGCTTTTGGGGGGGGGGGGGGGGGGGGGGTAGCGGCAGGGGGGTGGTTTAAGGTAACTGCAGGCCAGAGGCAGCCCTCCCACTGCTTGCCCGCAAGCCCACAGAGACCCAATGAATGCCAGACCACCATGTGGAGTCTTAAGATAGACCCAGTCAGGCAGCAACAGCAGTGGGTATCATATCTCTGAGATCCTTACCAAATACAAGATCCCCAAACAAAGTGTCCTAGCAGAGATTTACAGTGGCATCTGAACCCAACATAGACAGGCCTAACTGTGGACACACACTTGCACGGCATCCGATTAGTCAACATCCATCACATGCTGACGAGGGGGACTCCCTCTGAAAATAAATGTATATTTAGGAGGACTCATGCATTCTGGGAGGGGAGGTGAAGGAGAGAGGATTGCAGGATCTCTTTACGACCGCCACTCCGGAGGCTAAATTTAAGGTCTCTTCGGCCGTCACTGGAGTGACACCCAAGCCCTCAGAAAGCTATCACCAAGCAATGGTGGAGAATTCCACGGCTCACTGCCACGTCCACACCAATTCTCACCACCGTGCCACAGGCGTCTCAGAGGCTGTCACTCATGGGACAAAGCATGATGGGAAGGTATCAATGTCCGATCATTCTAACTTGCTTTAACGATGCAGCAACATCCATAATGAAGCCCTTTGGACTGTTGTCATCAATATGTTAGCGCAACAAGATGTTGCAATAAAGAGGATAGTGATGATTTTATCCCCCTTTAGCTTACACTGCACCCAACAACTGTAACGTTTGAGTGCAACTGAAGCTCTTTACACCTACAGACTGTTAATCTCTGCGTTGCTGTCAGACCAATGTTGGACAAGATACAGACTAGGTTTCTACTACGGTTTAGACCCACCCACCACACTACACTACCAAACCATCTGACACAGTATCACAACCCAATTTTGACACATGAACACTTCAGGTGGTAACTGAAGGAAACTCAGCTTTGTTCCAAGCAAACCAAAGGACATTTATGTTGCTTTGCTCAAAGGTGTTTTTTTGTTGCCCCCATAAGAGGGAGACATCAGAAAGATTCAGAATTGCTGGCGGTCGTCTGGGGCTGAAAGCGACTGAGAATTTCTCGTGCCCCGTCCCCATTCCACCAAATAAAAGAACTAAAAACTGTGTTTTTCATATAAAAAAATATATTTATGATTCCCCTTACTGTATTTATAATTCCTCATTGTAATGTTAGTCCTGTGCATTTTTTTAAGCTTCTATCTGTTTATTCCTGTTATTGTAATGTATGCTGACTGAAAAAAGACAAAAAAAAAAGACTGCTCGACTTGAAGAATCAAAGTCGACTGTCCGGGGGCAACCCTACCATCTTCACATCCAAATGCTCCGTGGTGCTCGTGATGCAACCAAAATACAACACAATGCATTAGCTGTAATTATTTCATAATATGTTTTACTAGCTCATGTCTGAAAATATACAGCTCCCAACAGATTAACTGAAGTTGGCTGCTTAGCTATTGGCTCTTTCTACAGCCGTTCATAAAATTGAGTCATGAGCCACTATACACCACAGAACTCCCCCAGATGGATCCCGACAGTGCCCAACAAAATTAAAACTGAAGCTCCTCCGAGTCACAACTCCATGGAGGGGTTCTCCATCTTGAGTTGAGGGACACATTGAGTCGCACTGATCAAATAGTTTTTGGTCAACGAGACAGTGAAAAATCTGTCTGTATCAGATTTAGAATCTGAGGATTTGCCTTAATGTTTATTACGGTCTACAGTTGTTTCTCTGTCAAAAATGCCTTCAAACAAATTAATTATTTCACAGAGTCCAGCTGAAAACAAACACTGGAGGAGATGATAGGATCCAAGTATTAGAAGCATTCATTGACTCAAAGTAAAAAACAAAATTACCTAACTGGACAGCCAAGGAAGCCTAGATGCTTCCATCTCCAGTGAGATTTAGCACCATTGATCACAAGAATCACTGCCACACCTAGATGACACTTGGATTCAATAGCACAACACACACACACACACACACACACACACACACACACACACACACACACCCCCCCCCGTTAGATAGTGTTAAATGAGGACCTAATGAAAGCTGACAAGAGGCAGACCAATTAAACCTCATCAATTCCTGCCTTCCTTCTGAGGGCCCTCCAAACACCCCAATCCACAACCTGATCAGTCAGAGAGGGTGACACCACAACAAAATGGCTGCACCAAATCACTGGACAGAAAAAGGCCCAAAAAGGTACCTCCCTATACCCACACAAGATAATACTGTTTAGTGGATGGTCATGTGCCTGTGCTAAGTGGATCTGGAAAGGACACTGCCTCATCCAGCGCCGTAACTGTTTTAGGTCTTAGGTAACCTGGTCCAGACTGGTTTATGACACTCCGGACTAGATGGGTGGGCGGCTGAACAGCAGTAAATCTGGGCCAGGACATGTGATGGCAAGATATGGACTGTGGCTGTCACAACTTTCACCACAAAGTGGGAACCTGATACATCCAAGCCCCCCTGAGGTGGGCCAGCCATAATTCTCCCACATTGGAAATCAATGAGGAGCAAATTATTTATGGAAAATATACTCTGTGTTGAATTACAGTCACTGGTAGCCGTGGGGAGTAAGGTTACACAAATCAGACACAGGGAGCATCACCACAATGACAGGTGATTGAAAATGGATGGCCTCTGTGTGTGTATGTATGTATGTATGTATGTATGTATGTATGTATGTATGTGAGAGAGAGAGAGAGAGAGAGAGAGAGAGAGAGAGAGAGAGAGAGAGAGAGAGAGAATTTCCATGTGCTGTGTGTCCCTGCTCAATGTCCTTTAATAACCATGTTTTATTTTTCTTAGGGAGGGTAAACAAGAACAAAACTTGTATCATAACAGAAATCATACCTATTACAATATGTTTTGTTTTCTAAAAAAACTATGTGGCTATTCCAGTTCTTGTGAAAGATGACTTGTGTTCCATAGCTGACCCACTTCAGCCTTTGTTGATATAACTATTGATTGTATCTGCCACGACTGTCACAACAGAGATTCCCAGGGAAAGAATAGATCTGCCTTCTAAATCAACCAGGGCAGCTGTATGTACGAGCTGGATGCAGGAAACATCTCTATTTCATGACTGTGATATTCACATCACGTCCGGTGAAACTTTTCCCATGAAAGACTTAAAAACTGAAAAAGGTGAGCCATAAGGAGAAGAAAGGACCCTGATACATGTGAAAACTACCATATACTGGCACATTATAAAGTTCAGAGTATTTGAGAATAGCTTGGTTGTGATTTTTGATGTGGTCAAAGCTTCTTCAGGAGTAGAGGCAAACAGGCGAAGAACACGGGCCCTAGGGAAGAGCCCGAGTGGAGGCTGATTTACGAGGGGCAAAGCAGAGGGCGCAGGAAGCCTCACTGTCCCTCTGTTATTCTGTCCCACGTGAGGGATGCCTTCATTCCACAAGCTAATACTTAAAGTACCATGCCCTCCATCCCCACCCACTAGCTCGCTTTCACCCGCTGCTTAGCTCCGCCACAGCTCCATTTATCATGTTCCCACATTATAAATTACTCTGGTTAAAGTGAGTCTGATAACTGTGGGTTTGCTGTTGGGGAGCTCCTCCTCAAATCTGCCGGCCTCACAACCCTACCGTCCAAAGGACCACCAGTAATGTCCACAGGCTCACCCAGAACGGTAACACACAGGATGCAGCGTGAGCATTGAGCTTATAACAACTAGCTTTGACTGTTAGCAGAGCAAGCTGTCACTGAGTTTGACACTCTTCACAGAAAAAATAAAGGTTCTAGCTACTGAGGGGCCTCCAAGTCCCCTTGGCCCTTGCCAACGCTCACACTCTGTCAGAAGAGTGTTTCAGCCGCTCCACAACCATCATTTCCAATTTCCTATAGTCATTCGACATTCAAGAGAAAGTGTGGAAGCAAAACGATTCTGCAGTGCACCATGGGAACTCTGTGTGACGTCCGATGACATGTTTGTTAAACTAGCCTGGCAAATCAGTGTACATCAACAGAGAAGAGTTTCATTGCACCAGAACACTGTCACATAACATGCTCTCTAAATAAACAACCTCAATGAAAGCTATCCATCTGGCTGCCATGGTAAAATAATTTAAAAGTAAAGAAAATCTGCGTCCAGACTAGTCAACAATAAATATACTGATCAGCCACAACATTAAAACTACTGGCAGGTGAAGTGAATAACATTGCTCATCTCGTTGCAATGGCAGGTGTCAAGGGGTGGGATATATCAGGCAGCAAGTGACCAGTCAGTTCTTGAAGTTGATGTGTTGGAAGCAGGAAAAATGGACGAGTGTAAGGATCTGAGAGACTTTGACAAGGACCAATTTGTGATGTCTAGACGACTGGGTCAGAACATCTCCAAAACGACAGGTCTTCTGGGGTGTTCCCAGTATGCAGTGTATAGTTCCTACCAAAAGAGATCCAATGAGAGCCCATGGGCTCATTGATGCGCATGGGGAGCAAAGTCTAGCCCATCTGGTCCAACTCCACAGAAGAGCTACTGTTGCACAAATGGGTGAAAAAGTTAATGCTGCTGTGATAGGAAGGTGTCAGAACACACAGTGCATCACAGCTCACTGCGTATGGGGCTGTGCTGACCCCTGTCCACCACCCAAAGTGACAACAATGGGCATGTGAGCGTCAGAACTGGACCATGGAGCAATGGAAGAAGGTGGCCCGGTCTGATGAACCACATTTTCTTCTACATCATATGGATGGCCACAGTTAGGGTCCCTTTCGATCGAGCATCTGTGGGATGTGCTGGAACAACAAGCCCTATGCATGGGGGCCCCACCTCGCAACTTATGCCGTTTTCACACAAAAATTAGTGGGTGGATCCGGGTTTTTTAAACCCAGTTCAACACTACAGTAGAAGCAGCATGGAGCGCCGGCATATTGCCGGTGCGCACTGGCCCACAGATACTCCATGTTGCCGGTGCACAAGTGCGCACTGAAGGTGGGGAGCATGGGGGTTCTCTGCCGTGCTCCCCATGCAATTCCCACACTCACAACATGTCACGGTCCGCATGCAGAAAAAAAGTCAATAACTTCTGATTTTGGATTCTAAATGGGATATGAAATGATGGAAAGGTACACGGATATTCCTGCCTATTTATGTGCCAGTGTCGGGAATTTCAAACGCTTCGCATTGTGCAGGTAAAGGGGCCAAAATTAGGGTGTCCTGTTCACATCAGAGCCAATCTGAGGTGGGGCCGAATAGAACCCGGGTCCATGGCCGGGTCATTTGACCTAGGACTGAGACCCGGGTTTTTCCTTTCTCACTGGTGACAAATGCCGATTGCTAGCGGGTGTTACCGGATTTTTGGTGCAGTGGGAAAGGGGTTTTACAGGACTTAAAGGATCTGCTGCTAACGTCTTGGTGCCAGATATTCAGAGGTCTTGTAGAGTCCATGCCTCGACGGGTCAGAGCTGTTTTGTCGGCACGAGGGGGACCTACACAATATTAGTTAGGTTAGTTAGGTTAGGTTTTTAGTGGTGGTTTTAATGTTGTGGCTGATCGGTGTAAGTGATCATAGAGTATTGCTTATTTGAAATTTCATTAGTTTACCAAGTTAAAGGATCATTACAATGTGAAAATGTATAGCCATTTTACTATGAAATGAGTCAGCAAACTTATTTTACAATGACGTCTGACCATTTTCCTGATGATAACTTGGATTTTTCATACTGTCTGTTTTTGGGTTGGTGGGAAACCGAAAATCACAGTAACACATGTTTTTGTGGTTTCATTTTAACCCTTACAAAATATGGCAAAAATAAGAATATTATAATTAATAATTAATTTGGACAATAATGTATATTACCATAATTGTCAGGAGATCTCAACATCTGTTTTTCACCAAATCAAAAAACAAAAGTTGTGAGAAAAGCATCAGGAAAATGGTCACTAATGTAAAATGTGTGTGCTGACTAGTACAATGGCTAAAACTAAATTCTACACCGGAATGGTCCTTTAAGACCTACTAGATTAAAATGGGTCACACACAACTTTTTTCCCCCACTAGAAACAAATTACACATTACTGTAAAACAGAACAAAAAAAACAAAACAATGGGGGAAACAAGTGTCATTGCGTGAAATATGAGCGTAAAGATCATCGGTTCGAGTCCTGACTACACAAACAGGATGTGTCATTGAGGATACATGGGGGTCTCCCAGCATGGGGGTCACCCCCCTTACAGCTTCTGTGGGCAGATTTATCATCCAGGGGTTAAGGGTTGGACACAGGCAGATGATGAGGAGGAGTGTGTGTGTGTGTGTGTGTGTGTGTGTGTGTGTGTGTGTGTGTGTGTGTGTGTGTGTGTGTGTGTGTGTGTGTGTGTGTGTGTGTGTGTGTGTCATGAGAGGTACAGGCAACGAGCAGAGAAGTTTGCTTTTACATGTTTTCCTTTATCCCCTTTGAAAAAGAGGAGGGGACGGCAGGTTGTGCACGGAGGGCCAAAGTCCATAAAGCTGAGAGGAGGGAGCTACAGCCACATGCCTGAGGAGTAATGTGATCCCTAAGGGCTGACCGCTGTTAACTTTTATTACTGTAAATACACTGCGCTCACTTCTCCTCTGTCTCTCACAACCAGCGGCGGGCTTTTATGTACGGTTGGTGTTTGATTAACCTCTGTGATACTCTCTCGGCCCATTTGTACACACTCAATATTTACATAAACGGACACAAAACGCGCAGTTGTAAAAAACGGGCACAAGACGACAGACGACAAAATGAATACGGTGTCGCATATAGGTTACAAAAGCATTGGATCCTGGATAAACAATATACCATTTGTCTCGCTGCTGCAATGTAGTATTAGCAACGGTTGTGGAAAAGGTCACTCAGTCCATACCAACAGCGTTAAATACATAAATAAGTATTGCAGACATTTATGCATTCATAAAAAGTAAAAAAAAAAAAAAAAAAAAAAGAACTGGGAGGTAAAAAAATAAAAATAACACACTGTAAAAAAATCTATCTCAGCTTCAGCATGAAAAAGCCCTCCGGATGTGTGTGTGGGGCAGTATCAGACGAGGAAGACAGACAGACATGCAGAGGGACAGACAGACAAAGAGACAGTGCTGTGTGTGGGAGATCAGCGAGCTCGAGAGCCTTGATTGATAAACTCCCTATCTGGCTATTTACGATCTGGCTGCAGAAAAGGCAGGCTTCGCCAGACAGAAAAGCAATTAATCTGCAAACGAGCTGTGGAACAGCCGTCCTGAGCATTGGAGCCTCCTACCAGCGTGGCTCTGGAGGGGAGATAAGGCTGCAGACGGCTATTTATTGTACATTTTAATTAAGTGCTTGTTAACGCTAGTTATCTTAACAGTCACAAAATTACCGTTGTAATGCATTTTGTTTGAGGAAAAATGGAGAGGGCAGGAGCACTTTATGGGAGCGGGCACAGCTTGCCACCATTTGAAATCACGGGATAAATTCAGAGGAGGCGGATGCCACAATGATCTAAGCTCAGGCGCTAATGGTTATTTAATATGGCCATCAGCGGTCCCAAGTCCCCGGCATACGGCGCTCGCACAATAGCCTCCAAACCCTCTTTAACACTTATTTGAGATGACAGGAAAAATGAAACCGTTTGTGCTTTCAATGGAAAAGCAATCATTGGTACATTATACTCCGCTTGCCCTATCATGCTAATGCCGGGTAAAAATGTCACCAAATGTATTTAAAGGGCTGATGGAGTGTTGCCGTTTGATTCCTGCTGCCCGACTGATTAATAAAACCCCTCAATTTGTATGTAAATGCAACCTGGGCTCGTATCATCTGCACACCTGCACCTGGAGAAAAATAATAAACTCGAGTTTAATGTGGCAATTATGAGAGTTTATGGGGATTGTGGAGCAGGGCAGCGGCGGAGAAGCTGGCCTGATGAGAGGGCTCGGGGGAGGGGGGGGGGACGCGCCGACCCCGACCAGCCCGCTACAGGAGTGACCTGATGCACAAATATAACCCCCCCCCGTCCTACCGCCGGCGCCCAGCACAACAAGCGGACGCCTCTAAGAGACGGTTTGGAGGCGAGCGGGAAGGCGGCGTTTTCGCATTCTTTACACCGATTCCTGACTGATTGGTCAGCGACGGCACGAAAAATAACTATCAATCATTGGAATTATGCCGGAGATTAAGGGGATTTCTTTGGTGCTTCATCGTTTGTGTACTTGCTGATAAAGGAGCGCTACGGTGGTTTAATTAAGTACTTATTTGTTACGTCATTTAGCAGCTTTTTTTACAATAACAATAAGTAAATTTTGTCTGCGGTATCAAACCACTGTATATCAGTCACAGCCAGCTAAACCCTATTAGGAATAAGTAGAATTAGGGGTTTTTTTTTTACATATAGTTGCGGTTGTTCAATGTAATGCCTTGAGTGTTGTGTTCACTCAGTAATCTTTGAATTACCTGTATTGTGCTCTTATCAGCAGAATTATCACCATGTCTTCTACCTAGTATATCAAAGAAACATGCTTGGGCACGTTATCTTTAGTTGTATGAATAGTATTGACCTAACATCAAACTGGCCACGCCCACTTCACCACCAGTAATTGATTTGTGTGTTGCATTGTACTGTACTGTACTTTTCTCATTTTTATTTAACATCGAACAGCCTCACACTCACACCCGGCTCTCCCCCAGAACAAAGTGAAAGTGTATTGACTAAATGTGAGTGGAGTAAAGATTATGGAGCAAAGATTAAAGGCCGGCGCTGTTGACTGAGCGAGCCGAGGTGGCTGCCTGCCGCTCCTCACCCACACACTGGGGCTTTGAAGCCATTCCTCCCCCTCCGTCCTCCTCCCTGCCTCCCCACCTTTCTCCCCCTTCCCCTCCTTCCAGGGGCTCAGCGCTGGCGTGCATCACCTTGACCACCATAACCTGTCATTATCAGCACTCGAGAGAACTCAGGTAGGAGGATAAAGGAAGGGGGGAAGATCTGCTGAATATATATATATATATATATATATATATATATATATATATATATATATAAACACACACACACACACACACACACACACACACACACACACCAGAGTTCAGATCAAAACAATAACTCCAGTGTATTTGGAAGCTGATGCAACAAGCGGGGATGAGGAGTAAGAATTGGTAAAGAGGAGGTCGAGAAAACGTCTCGGAAATAAATGAATATCAATGTATATAACAGTTCTTGAGGGCATTCAAGAAGAAGACCGGGTTTCGGGTCCTGGTCCCCGCATGGTTTTGGCCCCGGCCTTTTGCCATTTCCGAAAAAGATGTGCTGATACACCTGCACACAGCGCGGAGAAAAGGAAGAAAGTGACAAAAGGGGAGGCCGCGGCGACAGAAGAGAAAGAATGTGAATATGGTGATTTTGATCGTGTCAAAAAACTTCTGTGGTCGTTATTATGTGGGTGAGTAGACTGGAGCAACGCAGTGAGACGGGGATAATGGTTTATCTGCCGAGATGATCTGCTGAGGCGGGATAATGCCGCTACAGTGTTGTGACTGTATATCAGCACCCTGATAGAGCACAAGATGTGGGCCCTTCACTATCTCTCAACTCACTGCCGAAAGGAAAGGAAAAAAAATATACACCCGCCTAATGGCTTTAGACAGCAGCCATTCGGGCCTGCTAATCTTCCGTCTCTGTGAAAATAACTTTTTGTGCTGTATGAAGATTGGATTTTACAGATCACAACGGCAAGGCAATGCATTCACTCAGCTGTACTTCTCATGAGAAACGTATCGTGATCTCTAATAATATTCTGTATACGGCTTCAGCCATGCGCTACCTTTAAATGCGATGCCGTATTAATATTAATATTTATGGACTGTGGAAGAGTGAGAGCCAACTGAGAGGTATGGGCAGAACAAACTTCCATTAATTCCTATGGAGGGGAAAGTCCAAATTAATTCCTATTCACATTTTAATGCATTTATGCTAATGCGGGTTCAGAGGGAAAGGATGACGAGCCCCCGGGAGAGGGAGGGTTAAAGTTGATTCCTGAACCTGAGCAAAAGCTCCCCGCATAGAAAAATGAGCTGAAAGCCCGGGCTCACACTGCTGCCTCCATTTACACAATTCACATCACAGGTCTATGATTGATTCTCAGTTATCAAATATGCCGCGTATATATATATATTATAAATATTAACATTATAATTTCCTATCATTCCTCGACCAAAGAGTAAAAGAGTAACTATACCGTCAAGTGGATACCCAAACTTTGTTGCCTCAAAGTCTTACCATGAAAGGATATAAATATTCCTTTAAAAGACAAATGTGCAGGACGGTCATGCAGCGAGAAGCGCCGCAGGATCTGTTCCCCCTGTGTTTGTGCGGGTTTTCCTTTAATGCTCCAGGTTCCCCTCCACCTCCGAAAGTCGTTCATCTTACACCCATTGGAGACCCTTAATTGCAAAAACTGTAAATGGTGCGTGCGTGTGTGTATCCCCTTGCAATGGACTGGTTCCATACTGGGTGTCTTCTTGCGTTACACCTGTAGTACAACTGGAAAAGGTTCCAGTCCACCTGCATCTCTGAACAGGTATTGTTAGTGAAAAAAAAATGGATGGATGGATGGCTCCTCGAAGGTAGCCATGGTAGCCCCATTACCACAACAAAAATGTGTTTGAACACATTACTCTCTCACACACACACACACACACACGCTAACGTGTACTTATACCTGTGCAGCAGTGCAGAAACCATTTCTGAGGCCACATCCACGTTGATTTCCGTCTGATGAGGAAACCCAAACTCCCCTCTGCATGGCTGCTGGGAATCAAGTCCATCCATTCTGGTTTGTCTGTCCTGCTTAGCGGAGCCGCGCCGCGGAAAACAGAAATAGATTGCACCGGTAGTGATTGCGCACCCCCCCTCCACCCCGCTGTGTTACAGCTGTAATCATTACATATTTACTTGGAGGACAAGCGCCTGCTCCCTCCAGATAGCCACCTATCTGTACGTGTCTGTGTCGTGACACCTGGAGGGTAATTGTCATTAATTGCGCTCATTTGGGCGTCGGGTCAGGCCAATTGAAGCGCAGGTGTTTGGGACAAACCATGGTTATCAGCATCCAAAGATTGGGATGGGGAAGAATGATTTCCCCATTGTGGAAGGCCCAGCTTATGACGGCTGTCCATTTTTTCTGGTTTTAACGCACATTAGTTGGTAATTGGGGCCGTTGACAAAGGGGGGGAAAAAAAATGGCGCAGGAGATGTCATCATCATTCCCTCTTTGCGTCCATTCAGGTGTTGTGTACTTTGGGGTGTCAGTGGTATTAATGAGACCCTTGAATGCGATTCAGACGAGTTTAATTTGAAATAGAGGACCTTGAAGTACCGAAACCCTCAATCACCAAGCCATTTATCTCTGCAGCACTGTCATGATATAATAATCTTGTTACAAAAACCTAATGACAACCTTTTCAGCCAAAAACATTATTGTTTCATCTTCACTCAGCGGTCAAAAATGTAAAACCATCACCAGATATTTTGTTTACCTCTGGGTATGCGGTGGAATCTCATTCTCAATGTGAGTAGCCACGCAATATACACTTTCCACAATGCACCAAGAGAAAGTTGAATGTTCCTCTGCTGGACTTGAATAGGAGTTTTAATTAGCATTTGCACAAAGACAGACTTGAGAACATCACTAACACACTCCTTCAGCTGTAAGAGCAAATAAAACAAAAAGACCCGTTTTCACTCAGACCCGTGACATGCCTGCTACCCAAGAAGAAGAAGAAGAATCTTTAATTATCACACAACACACCACACTACAACATATGCACACACACACACACACACACACGCTTTGGATGGTGGCTGGTGAAATGAGGCCTCTGCATTTAACCCATCCCGGATTGTCCTTCCTCCGGGGGGGCAGCCAGGAGCAGTGGGCAGCATTCGTGGACGCGCCCGGGGACCTGGTGACGAGTGTCCATCGCTGGTCAGACGATGATGTGTGCATGTTTTTGGTGGGGGTCCTTACTGATGGTTGGTGGAGGAAACCCCATGTGAGCACGGGGAGAACATGCAAACTCCACACAGAAAGGCTCCTATTTGGGAGATAACCCGCCCGGAGCACAGTGCCAACAGCGCAGTGCCACGTGATGTCCGTCTCCGCCCTAAATGGGCGAACTGCAGACACGGGCACAAACATCCTCAATCTGTCCTAATAGTGCGGCGCTTCACAAAGAACAGACTTCAAATATAGCAACCAAGCGATATTCACTCATAAAAAACACTGTTTGCCATCCCTGCGATAATTTACCCAGTGACATGTGCCCTCCACAAGCACAAACACAGGGGGATGCCAATGAGTGTGTGTGTGTGTGTGTGTGTGTGTGTGTGTGTGTGTGTGTGTGTGTGTGTGTGTGTGTTGGCTGACGAAAATACACAGCAGCAGCTGGGCTCCATGTCTGAGGGCCTGCCTGCCCCCCCCACATCACCACTACCAGCAACACTCTGCAGCTCAACATGTAGGTACACTGCGACTTCAGTCTAGTTAGTGAGAGGAGGGACAAGGGGAGGGCCCGAAACTTGTGTATGCAGGTGAAGAGAGACCCTCTTAACTAGGACACAACAGTATTTATACAGATTTACAGTGAAAGTTCCACAGGAAAGGAACTGGATTAAACATGTGAAAAAAAAATGGCATTCTTATCGTATATAAGATGAGCTATTTGCAAAATCTGCAGGGCTGGATATTGGCCATGATCCCACAACTAAATTAGATTTTGATACCAAGGATCACAAATCGATTGAAATCGATATTGATGTGATGGCTCACATCAATACGTGCTGGGTACGATACGTTTCTATATCGATATATTTACATTTTATACACACTGAGAATTGCTACCAACTTGTCAGTGTACCTGTATCTGACATGCATTTGAAAAATATTTTAGGAAACAAATTTTGTCAAATACAGCTATGTATTATTTCATTTCATGGTGGATTATGGTGGTATTTAATTTAAGCAGAAAATGATTGCATTACTTACTAATCAAGTATCAATATTACAATTTTTTATTGTTACAATTGTATCAATATAATTGAATGGTTCCCGAAGTAGTAGTTTTTTAACCCAGCCCTAAAAATGTAAGCACTTTTTGGCTCTTATGTTAGGGCTGTGAAAGTATTTCTGTTTGCTCCACCTGAGCTACGAAGACGGCTGTTGGAGAACTGAGTGGCATTGCCAGAGACTCCTGGCCAGGGCTTCGGAGAAGACAGATGGCATGCGGAAATCAATAAACCTCACACAACATCACCCGTTTTGTGAGCAAATGAATCTGCTTTGACAGCGGGTGCGAGGGATCTGGTGACCTGCTCTCTCCCCCCGTCTGAACATCCTTTGCTCCCCTCCCCGCGAGCACACACCGTTATTCATGGCAGTCGGGCCCCGCACTCCTGTGTGCTTTGATGTTTAATTCAAGGACCCACAATCAGGCGGGGAGGAGAGCGTGGGTGTACTGGGAACGCACCGGGGCCTGGGAGCTCAGAAACTCTTGGTTTTAGACTACAAATATTCCCCATGTTGCACGCACTGGTCTATGTCTCTCTGACGCCTCGGGATGTGCTTTTAGGGGCTGAAGGTGGAGGAGAGGTTCGATTCTGCCGGCATCTGTTAGCTTCATGGACAATATTATGGTCGATGTAATAGTAGGTGACAACGTGGACTGTGGGGACGATAGTAGCCTGTCGAGGGGGGTTGTGTTTAAATTCGCTCTATAGCAACTCTGTCCATTTAACCTCCAAACAGCGACGACTGGACAGTGTTGAGCCTTTTTGCCCAATCAAAGCACGTTATTATGTGGCCTGTAATCAAATAGCAAAGCTACGATGTCAAATCTTTATGACCCGAGCCCGCTCCCTCTCACTCTCACTACCTCTAAACTCCACTATATCTTTCTCCCTTTTTCTCTCACCTGCTTTATCTCTCCTTCTCGCTCTCTCCTTCTCCTCAACGGGGTGCTCTCCAAGATTTATTCCAGCTGAGAGCAGCTCCAGCGAGGGGCTGGTGTTAGCAATTTATGGTTTAATAAGACTTACATAAGTCTTGCAGGTGTGCTTTACGTCCCCAACCCCAGCCCATTTGGAGGATTTATGGAAGGCCTTTAGATTGCTGGCTGATTTAGAAGTTCTTTCCGCTGTACATGGCCTGTCCAGGCCACCACACACTCCTCCAGACGTCTAGCCTGACCAGCCAAATGTTCCTGAGACCAGAGTTTGGGCTGGGGACGCGTCTGCAAAAGGAACACAAGCTCCATAGTAAAGCCGTGTCTGGACCAAGTACAGGTGTGTGATATACTGAACAAGAACCCAGGTAATGGAGAATGGGTCTTGGCCACCTTGTTAATGTAAGCACACTGATACAAATCAGCGTGACATATAAGCTAGACCACGGGGTCCCAGTGGATATGGCTTTAGCAATGATTTTTGAATCAGAATAGGAATCAAGAGCCACATTCAATTCTGATACATGTGGCTATTGTTAGGTAGAAGAGAATGGTCCGCCATTTTGGATGGCCCCACTAACCTCCGCCATTGTGGAGACAGACAGGGCTACAGCACAATTGCACAACAGCACACAAGCTACACAACTGATCTTTCAAAGCACAAAGCAAATGGCCCTGAATAGAAATAACCGTCGCCAAATATGTATTATTGTGACAAGACAGAGCTCAGCTGTCACATTTTAATATGGCAACTAAGAACACAGGCTTAATCACTAACAACATCCTCTGCAGAATCCCACCTCTGAATCTGACATGCACGTGAACCATGTTGTTTGAAAGCCAGGCTGATGAAAAATGGTGCAATCTCTATCCCTGCTGTTAAGTGGTAATTGCTCATCTGGGTAGGTACTAATTGACAATGACCCTTGACCTCTTCTGTCTTTTTCTTTATATAATCACACAGGGTGGCGCCGAAGACGTTGAGAAAATGCATTGCCCGGCACACAGGAGAAAAATCATAATGAGATTTTAGCTTGGTATTATTTATGGGGAAATTCAGAATGCTGGAATTTTGGGGTAGTTGCTTTGGAATATTTAATCAGAATGAATTTTCGCCCGAGCCTCTCCATTATCACAGCGAGTCTTTGTCAATTTAAAGGAAAGTAATATCACAAGCCCATATGAAGACATCAATAATACAATTTGCGATTTAACTGTAAACAGCCAAAGTACACATAGGCAATCCCTGAGCGACGGGGGGAGATTGCGCGGCGGATGCCGACTGGCAGGTGGATGAGGAGTGGGGTGCCAG
>NC_137190.1:10052491-10059991 GCF_960531495.2 Zeus faber | reverse complement strand
AGCTCTGATGGCTACCATTTAACGTTTCAATCCCACCAAATAAATGACGCCGATGAACGATGCACACATTGTTTAAGTCCGCTAAAGCCCCCATTCCTGGAAAAGGGAAGGGAGAGAGGGAGGGAGGGAGGGAGGTTGGGTGGGTTGTGACGTGCGCTGAACCCAATGTTCACTTTGCTAAGGATAAGAAAAAAACGACAACAGGAAGAAGTGGAACATAGCTCTCCTTTTGATTTACATTTGTTTGGCTGGAAGACATCGCCGCTTTAAGAGCGTGGTATAGAATGTGGAGTCCTTATGTATGGATTGGTGTATAATCTGCAATTACCAGAGTCTGGCTATGGGTGCTCGGTAGGAGAATCTGACAGATACACACAGATTAGCAGGCATCGACACAGACACCCACGCAGACTGTGGAGTGGTCCAGAGGGCCCTCGGAGGGCTGATAAGAGTGGGCGTGGGCGATGATGAGGCCCACTCATGGATGCATTGTTCTGCTAAAGGGGGCGGATCTCCCCTGCGTAGGTGGTGATGGAGCAGGACCAGGGGAGCGCGGAGCGGGTAATCATTATTGGATGTGACAGTGGTGACCCAGCAGCTGGGTCCAGTCCTGCTCCAGTGCTTGTTGTACAACACAGAGACCGAATGTGTACACATACACACACTCATAGGGACACGGCTATACAACGTGCACGAGCAGCGATGCAGATGCTCACTTAAAAAGAAAACACACTCAATCGCACTTCCATCTGTGCACATATAGCGGATAGGGGCTCATATACACAAGACTCAAAGTCAACTAAGTTATTTTGAATCTACAATATGACTCCTGGCTCCAAATAAGGAGGTGCATAGCAGAACAGCATGTTAAAAAAAAAGCTGATTCAGCCAATCTGCCGGCGTGTCACTGAAGCTTTGTTTGAATGTTGTGTATTAAACACAGATAGCACTGCCAACTTAGCTTTATTTACACTGATAACACTAATGTGCAGGTAATTTGGCAATATTTCCCTAACTAATAAAAGCCTCTTTGCCCCCTAATGGGCTTATTAGTTGTGGTGAACATATATTACTTTTTCTTTTTTACTAACACAGCACTTCCCGAGTAGCACCGATGACTTAGCCCAATTACGGCCCAACTGCACGAGCCGGAACTAATTCGATCGGCCCGCAGCCATGCGCCGGCGCGGCTTTGCAACGTTTCGGTCAGTCGGCTCAGAACCCGGCCTGAGTTGGTTTTATCGTGGTGAACATCAGGCCTTCCCTTTGCTGGAAAATGGAGGGAATAAATTAAGGGAAAGGCTCGGACCGTTCTGGACTTTCAAAGACTCTGTGACCGGTGGCCTGATAAACGAGGCATACTGTACGTGGCGACTTCCGGCGACCTGGCAACTCTCGCCGTTGTTCTCCTATACGCCAGTCTTGTGATCACTGGTGCAGGAGGTAGTGCATTTGTACTGATCCTTGGGCGTTTCATTGGCCCCTCATCCTCTACTTCGTTGGCCATCTACCTATTAATGCCCCTGATGTGGAAAATACAGGCCCATTAAACTCAAGAAGGTATTGTATTTTTTTCGCAGCACATTTCGGAAATCACATCCTTTCTGTTCTCAAAATAAATAATATTTAATAATGGTAGTTGCATTATCAAAAAAATAAAAAAATCCAAAGGCGATTGACACCTATGAAATGTTGTTTTTTTTCTGGCGCGTCACATTCTACATGATGAACACGTCAGAAAAGGGGCGTGTCGTGGTTCCATTGTGATTGGGAATAAAACAGTAGAGGAGACAGCAACTTAAACAAAAAAAAACAGGTGAAACTGTAAAACTTGAAAAAAAAAAAAAAAGTATTTTGAGCCGTAATTTAAGAATCAGATCCAACCCAACACTGCAGTAGAGCAGCATGAAGCACCTGCAGCATGGACACTCCATGCTCCAACGATAAAAAAAACAAAACTTGGATTTGGAGAAAGCTACAGTATATGTTAGATTGCAATGTACTAATTTATTTACTGATTTATATGTCAAATTTTATATTCAAGTGTATAGAGATAACTTTCCACAAATGTTCACATGTCCATTCAATTTATTTTAGACGCACTTCATAAAATACTGTTAATGTTGACAATATATACTGATCAGCCACAACATTAAAACCACCACTGATAAACACTAATATTGTGAAGCTCCCCCTCGTGCCGACCTCTGAAGGTGTCCTGTGGTATCTGGCACCAGGACGTTAGCAGCAGATCCTTTAAGTCTGGTAATTTGCAAGGTGGGGCCCTCATGGGTCGAGCTTGTTCCAGCACATCCCACAGATACTTGATCAGATCAGACCCTGACCCCGCCCATCCACATGATGAAGGAGAAAATGTGATTCATCAGACCAGGCCATCTTCTTCCGTTGCTCCATGGTCCAGTTCTGATGCTCACGTGCCCATTGTAGGTGCCTTCAGCAGTGGACAGGGGTCAACATGGACACTCTGACCGCTCTGCAGCTACACAGCCCCATATGCAGCGAGCTGTGATGCACTGTGTCTTCTGACACCTTTTTAATCACAGCAGCGTTAACTTTTTTACCAATTTGTGCTGCAGCAGCTCTTCTGTGGGATCAGACCAGACGGGCTAGACTTCACTCCCCACATGCATCAATGAGCCCATGGGCGCCCATGACCCTGTTGCCGGTTCACTGGTTGTCCGGTAGTCTTTCCTTGGACCACTTTTGGTAGGTACTAACCACTTCATACTGGGAACACCCCACAAGACCTACCGATTTAGAGATGCTCTTACCCAGTCGTCTAGCCATTACAATTTGGCCTGTGTCAAAGTTGCTCGCCCATTTTTCCTGCTTCCAACACATCAACTTCCAGAACTGACTGTTCACTTGCTACCCTATACAGTACATATCCCCATGAGTAACACTGATCCTCTCGTTCCAATGGCACCTGTCAAGGAGTGGTATATTCATATATCCGAGCACCGGCGAGTATGGGCCAGACTCAGCCCACAGACATGTAGAAACACCTAAAAATGCACACACACACACACACACACACACACACACACACACACACACACACACACACACACACACACACACACACACACACACACACACACACACACACACACACACACACACACACACACACACACACACACACACCTCTTTCATTAATAAGTCCAATGTTTAGGTGAGCGAGACCTTATCAAAGCTGCCCTGCTGAGGTGTTTGCTGGTCGAGCCTCCTCTGACCTCAGTGCTCTGGCATGCTGAGCTGCTCAATAGAGCTGATTACAAAAGCACAGCCCACATCCTCCCAGACCCACAACACACACTCACATCGCAGGATCTGCTCCCACAGAACTCAGGTTCACTCATGGAAACCCGACATGGAGGAACAGAGGTGTCTGACACGCTAATAAATACATAAGGTATGAGTAATACTGGGTCACAAAACTCATGTTACTCATGTTATCATGAGTAAAATATGAGCTTAATCATGTCCTTTAATCAGGAGCTGTTGCCTGTGAGTAGTATGCCTGTGAGTAGTATTTGCCTCTGGCAAATTAACAAATGTATATGTTGAGAAAGGTTCCTCACTGTCGTGTAGTCAGGTGACCATGGGGTTGAAAATAAAAATTGAAATCTTTGAATCTCCTAAAATGAATATCCAAAAGGTACAGGCGTAAACAGTAATAGTAGAACTTCTCTGAACTCAATCATGTCACACCATGGCTCACCTGAGCAGACGTCCATCACAGCTGTGGCAGGACCCTCATATCAACAACAACAACAAACAATAAAATATCTCTGTATTTTATGTGATCAAATAGGTTTGTTTCATTGTCAAGGTTAAGAAATCGGACTGAAAATTGTAACAAAGAAATCGTGAAAAAAGACTTGATCAGTAGCCTATGGTTCGGAGTGCCTCCCTATCCTCCGTTACCCCCTATAGAGTCCATTGCTACCATGTTGGTACAGCTGCTCCAGGCCTCAAACCACTAGCTGCAACAGCTGGAAAGACTGAGTTCCTGCTCTGGTGCCACAGGTCCAGAGCATAAATACTGAGATTTGAGTTTAACCTGCCAGTAACGGGCAGTGGGAACCACCTCTGGACCAAGAGACACAAGGGTGGACAGAGGAAATATGACAGGGTTTGAGGCCTCAATGTAAATAATGATGTAAATACATCAAACATAGGCGATATAGATAAAAACATATGAAATATTTGTATTCCCTGTGTATGTCATTGCATTCTCTCTAAAGAAACTGATATGGCTCATTAAGTGGTCGAAAAAAGAAACGTTGCTTGAAGGCTTCAGTAATCAATGTGATCAGTCCACAGTATTAGGGCGAATAGGATATGGACTATCAATGATAGCTTCAAGGTAAATGTATTCGAAATACATTTCATTCAAACCTAGTTATGTTGGCTAAACCATGGATTTTTCATCCAACTGTTTTTTTCCCCATTTTATGATAAATGTTTTTTAACTTTTTCAGGTTCCATATTATACTCCTTTTAAACAAGTTCATATAGGTTGCTGAGGTCCCCAACACATGTCTTTGAAGTCTTTTGCTGAAAATACCACTCAGATTATGCATTCTAGACATTCTAACATGCCTCTATACCCCTCCTGTGTGTTCCTGTGTGTCACTTCAAATGCAAATGAGCTGCTGCCCCACACGCACCACTCTGGAACTGGTTGGGGCTGTGGTTGTGGGTGGGGGTGGGGGCTCTATATATCACCCTATCTATATATATTTTTTGTTTCATTCAATTATGAAATGGAGGAAAATAAATACATCTACAATAAAAACAAACAGTTTATATTTGTTTTGTTTGGAGAAATGTGCATTGGATAGCGCGACGGAGCGGAAATCGCGCTGATAGCGCGACAAAGCCTACCGCCAACGTTACCACCCACCTTTCTTTTTTTTTTTTTTAGAAAGGTTAAAAATACGGGAGATTTAGGGGAAAATATTTCAACGGGAGGACAGCAGAATAGAAGGGTAAAATATGGGAGAATCCCGGGAGAAACGGGAGGGTTGACAGGTATGCCTCAGCAATTATTGTTGCTAGTACTAAAAGGCAAAAGAAACACGCAGCAGAATAATTTTTTAAATACTTAAATTTCCGTGGTCTGTAGTTTTGTCACAGACAGTTGCTATTGTTTCCTCTTTCGTTTAAAAGATTTGTTCTGGTCTATGCAGCCAACAACATAGCAGTTCCCATGCCGGACCTGCTAGCATTATGTGGAAGCTCAGAGCTAACTCTTAGCTTCGACATAATGCTATCCGGTCTGGCACTAGGTATTTCCTAAGCCGTGGGTGGGGTTACTCAGACGGGGGGAGGTTCAAATTCTAATCAGCCCCCACTTGACGTAGGAGGGGGAGGCAAATCTGAACCGCATGTTTGTGGAATCACATGTTTTCTGACATAGACACCGCACAAACATCTGACTGCGCTGTCTCATTTCACACTTTGTGTCAGAGACCCAAATGTATGTGAACAAGCACTGAAAAAGTGAGTTTTTCCTAATATGTGACCTTTATCACAGTAGGTGTCATCCACATCACCATTCTCATATTCCCATACAAAATACATAGTATGCAGAACTCTCTACTCCCTCCATAGCCACACCCACACCCATCCCCTCTTCCCTCTTCTCTCTCTCTCCTCCTGCTGTCACCTCTCACGGACCCTGGCAGCATCAAGCTGGCTTGCATTTTAATTTGCTCTCCCGAAGTTACTTATTTCATTATCGATCATCCGTAATGCTGAATCAATGTTCATCTTGTTACGTGGGCTCCACCCGTGTAATACAGTGATAGCGGGCCCCAGAGTTACTCATTCCCTTTTACAAAGTGACTTTACCATAAAATCAATGCCTTGTGTTAGCGATACAGCGGAAAGTGGCGCACGAAGGAGAGCGGGGAAGGAAGAGCACCCACCTCAGTGACGTCCTGCTGGAGCCCGCAAACGCGCTGCAAAGCGCTGCCTCGTGTCCTCCGCAAGGCACTGTAAGGACAAAACAACATTGATTTACAGGATGTGACAGTGCCCACATGGTTAACGGTTTGGCAATTACCTCATGACACATGGGGAGGGGGGCATTGGATTGGAGTCATTGGATCAACTTTAAATTATGCTTTAAAGGCGTGTAGCATTTACAGAAGGGACTCGGCAGAAATGGAACATACCGTTCATAAGTGCAGTGTGTTTTAACTGGTGTATAGCCACATGAAAATAAGAATTGCTGTGTTTTGTGTTAGCTTAGAACGAGACGTTTATTTTATCTACATAGGGAGCGGGTACGCTTAGCGGAGGCAGCCATGTTGCACCGCCATGTTTCTTCCACAGTAGCCCAGAAGGGACAAACCAAACACTGGCTCCAGAGCGGGGCCTTTTCGCGACCACCGTCTCTCCCACGGAGGCCGCCATGTTGCGCCGCCATGTTGCGTCTCTTCTGCCACCTCGCCGCTCGGTGCCACTAAATCAAACTCATGTATGATTTTTAGGTCCTTCTCAAGGTTAAACGCTCATTTTCCTTTCACCCTTTCAAGTTGACGACACCTACGGAATATGGATTTTCCAAACCTAAGCAAACTATTTTAACACATAGCCAGAGAGACAAGCTGACAATTACATTTTGGTAATATTGAGTAATAATAGGAATTGTGATAAACATGCTAATCCATAAGAGTAGGTGTAGTCCCACTCTGAGGCCTAAACTGCACTACGGCCTTCAGCCGGTGGCAACTGCTCAGTTTTCCTAAATCCATTCTTTAATAGCAATAGCAGTTAGCAGAATTAAATGCAGAACATTAATTTGTTAGTTCATACCCTGGTGGGAGTGGTTAAAGATATCATATATGGAACGGAGGGGTTGGATGGAGATGGATAACTTCCGTGCGGCCATTTCGTTCAACCGTTTCTTTACGCCCTTTGTCTGACACGTGATCTAATCAACCAATCAGGAGACCAACAGGAAACCCATTCGCTTAATAAATATCACGATATCACGAAGGGGACAATTTAAATAGTTTATTATTATTGTGCATTTTCTAAGCACGTACATTTGTAAATAGTTCGTTTTAAAGGGGTATTTTTATTCACTCCGTCACACTTCTAATAAACGTGAATACGACGCTTTGTCTTGTCACGTGATCTAATCAACCAATCAGAAGGCGGAATGGATTCTAAACAATTCTATAAATTACTTAAATTAAATTATTCTATATTATCGGGTTTATGCTATTAATGTGTATGTATCCATGTATATATATATATATACTGTATATATGTGTGTGTGTGTGTGTGTGTGTGTGTGTGTGTGTGTGTGCGTGTGTAAATAGTTAATTAGCAATTTTTTAATTACGTTTTCAATGCATTACTTTATGTGCCTTCATTTAAAAGTTTAAGTTTTTGAACCTTACAGCTATTCTGCTTTTCCACCACAAAATTGGTGTTTGCAGAAAAAAATAATAATAA
>NC_137190.1:10014991-10044991 GCF_960531495.2 Zeus faber | reverse complement strand
AGTTCAGAGACACCCGTCACAGGTACATGTGCCCGGCACTGAGGCCAGCATGCATAACGACCCCCGGTGCGCCCCGTTTTAATTCCCTTTCCTATAATAAACAGTGAACATGGACATATTTTATTTTATTTTCTGACGCCATGAGCATACTGTGTGATTTAGATGTTATATCCTCCACGTGACAGAACAGACACACGCGCGCGCGCGCGCGCACACACACACACACACACACACACACACACGCACACACACACACACACAGTCAATTCTTGAATTTCATGATGGTTTGCCTCCAAATCGTGATTGTTATTTTTTTTTGTTTAATCATAACTTATTTTACTGAAGTTGTTTTCTGCAGGCTTACATTCATTGAACTCTCAAAGCAACTTATTTCCCAACACCAAAACGTTCCGCATCCCACAATGTGTTAATAATGAAATTAGATATTTAAATTAATGCATTTTAAATAAATTGTACTATTATTTCAGAGAGATCTAGTGCCTTGTAAGCAGAGAGAAAAAAAATAGTTTAAACAGCTTTATAGCCCCATGCAGTCACTTCAAAGAGGCTTTTTTCGGGGGGGGAAGTGGGGGGCGGTAATATTAAAAAAATCCCATTTAAAAATCGAATTTATTATTGTTTTTTAAATGGTGTTTTCATGGGTCCTTGTGTGCGTTTGTGTTAAATGGTCAAGGCCTGTACTGCTCATTGAAATGAGTCCAATTCAAAGCCACCGGATTCACAAGGCTCGGGCATTTGAGGGGGGTAGGTGGGGTGGGTGGGAAGGGGTTTGGGAAAGCAAACGTCACTTTTACATCACGTCGTGTTTTTTAGCTCTTCCCGAGGCTACACAGCTGTAGTTATTTCATAGGTTTTAGGTTTTTGTTTTTATTTCCCCTCCTTCGCCCGTGTACCACAGGCCTCAGAAGCAGCCCGGCCTCTCCCCCCTCCACAGGCGCTCTCCCCCCTCTCTCCTCTTTGTTGTTTTCCCCATTTAAATCTGTTGTATGGAATGTAAAATAAGAATAATACATCTCTGTATACTGACATTGTAAGCATGTCCTGTGTAAAACTGCTAATGTAATAATAATGTATGAACCTGTAGTCTGTGAGGTTTTCTTTTTTTGTAAGTTCTGTGAGGATTTGATGTTAATTTTTTTGTATATAAAGTTAAAGAAAATGTACATACTTGTGAACCAAATTGTACAAGAAAGTCTATATTTTGGCTAATAAATGAACTGCTGCAACTTTAAGAATTTGGTTGATATTTGGCCACAGGCATTCCTTTTCTTTCTTTCTTTCTTTCTTTCTTTCTTTCTTTCTTTTTTCTTTTTCTTTTTCTTTTTGCATGGTATTATTATTGAGGCGATGGTTCAAGTTGCATCTTGAAATTAAAAACGGAACACACTTCATCCCGCGGTGCGATTTAGAGTCAAATTCTACCTTTTAAGGACTTAAAGTAATTCCCCAGTTTAGACTTTATGTTGACAATCCTAACAGTGATCTGGCATCACCGGCACGGAGGCGCGAGAGTTGGATTTTAAACCAACTATTATTATTATTATTATTATTATTATTATTATTATTATTTATTTATTTTGTTTTTTTTTGTTTTAGCATTTGGCAGGAATTGCACATAATTAAAAATGAATTAAGATGACTTATTGCATTCGGGGATTGCCTAGAGAGTTGCTGCGGTTTATATAATGTTTCATTTTGGGCTTTTTAAGGAAATGCTGTTTTTAAATTTGTCATTTTTTGGCTCTTATTGCTATAACATATTTCGACAATACATTTGCAGGGGGGGGGGGGGGTAAGTTAATTTTAAATGTATTTTGTTTATCCCTGAAAGGACGATTTGCACGTGAAGCTCGGATCAGAGGTTTATGTAAATTTAGAGCTCGAGCTCCCTCTACAGTCCACCCCACCCAGCCACGCGCGGCTCCCACGTCCCACGTCCCACTTTCGGGACTTTTCTTACCTTTTCCCGCGACGTGGAAAGAAAAAATTCGATCCTGCAAAAATCCAATTTGGACGTGTTTGCAAAATAGACGAAGGCGATAGGAAGTGGGACAGGGTCTGCCCAGACAGGGCGCACGCCAAACAGTTGTGCTGCGTTAAAAAAAAAAAAAAAAATCATTGAAGGAAAATACAAGGAAATCAATTCTTAAATGTGAATGATCAGTGAAAATAAATAAACTCGCTCTGCAAAATAAAATGCACGCAAAATATTTAAAATAATCTCCCAATTTACCCTTTAGTGAATCGAATTCTAAATAAAAAAACGTAAATATCTCCAAATGAATTGTTATTATTATTATTATTATTATTATTATTATTATTATTATTATTATTATTATTATTATTATTTAGAATAACATGCTAGATTTTCAAAAAGGTCTTGGAGCTCTATGAAAATTATTTCAGTCGTTTTAAGCCCAAATTGAATACGCTCCTGAAACAAACCAAGAAAAAAAAAAAATTGTTATTTATAATACAATTCATCGAGATGACAAAACTCTTTCCGCCTTAAAAGAGCTGCAGAATACATATGATTTGTCAGAAATTGAAAGTATATTTCTTTTCCCCCAACTGATTTGGGGAAATAGAAAAAGGGAAATACTTTGAGGAGACACAGCGGCTTTTTGGATTCATTAAAAAAAAAAAAGTTTCCTGCAGCTTTTTTTGATCGATGTCCACTTTTGTGTTTTCAAGTTGGGGAGGTTGATCAGTGGGGTTGGTCTTTTTATTTTTTGTTATTTTTATGTTTCTAATCCCGCCGCTCCACGGCAGCAGGGCTGTGAGGAGCTGTTCTCTGGGGATTTGGGATTGTTCCCATTACAACGAACCGCGGACAGCGCAAGTGCGTTTATTGTCGGAGTTTTTTTTTTTTTTTTTCAAGATCCTCTCATTCCTCTCGAATTAATAATCTTCCTTGTGAGGCCCTGGTGAGGGGAAAAAATAATAATCATTGCATTTGAATCGTTGAATAAACTTTAATAATGCTTCAGTTCGTTGAATGCTTTTTTTAAGGTTAATGTAATTTAAACTGTACTGCTAAATTTTCCCAACTTTAAGTTCCGAAAGCCTAAAAAAATATAGGTTTCACAAATTGAGACCATAATTGTTTAAGTTGATCCAATAACTATATTTCTTTCGGGGTGTGCATGCATATTTATAATCCAGCTCTGACACAAACTGATATAATGCTTTTTGGGAGAGGGAAGAATTCTCCAGACATGACACATTATGCAGTATAATGTGGCCTGCATAGGCCTATATAGGAACAAAAAAACAATTTGTAGGCCTATATATAGAAGCGTTGACGAATATTTTTTCACTGTTTCTCGGGCCTGAAATAAACCTTGTTTGATCAAGAGGATTATTTGGGTTGAAGAGCAACTGGAGGGACGGTGAGCGCAGGGACCCTCTGATCAGCAGCTGAAATTAAGGATTAAACTGCTTTGTGGGGAAACATAGTAATCAAGCCCGCTTATGTCGCCATACGTGTCCAACCTGCTCCGGTTTGAAAAGAGCAAATGGAATGCATTAGCTAACATTTTGCTGCGAGCTACGCGGCGGCGCTCTGCAACGGGGGTCACAGTGTCTCTCACACTCCCGTGGATGTTCTCTCCCGGCTAATGAGCGATAATCACCGATGACACCTTTTCTTATTCCTGAGGTTCTGGGGCTGTGTTCAGTTCTGAGTCAGTCTGCGGGGCTTACTGTGGCGCTGCGATGCCCCGGGCGTCTTAGGTAACAGCAATAAATGCACCGGTGCCTTCCAAGACTTAAAGGAGAGAAAATGAAATGAAGAAAACAAGCAAGCGTGCGCCTATCGTTTCAAGGTTTTCGCGTTACAACTACGACCAAATAAACAAGATGTGATTTATCTCGCGAGCGTGCGAGATAGATAACGTACAGATGCATTTACATATGTATTCTTGCTGAAAGAGCTCGGATTCACTCTCAGAATTATGAACATTTATCAGGTTGCTCCGCGGCGTTCGGGCTGTGGGAAGCACGGTGCCATTTGACACAGCGCAAATAAAATGGAATTTCATTCTCCTGCTAATCACATTGCTTGCGTTGTCTTGAGAGCCGCTCCCTGCTGTTCACTTCCACCCTCAATGCACTGAGACCGGGGTGCTCCGCTGTATGGGGCCCGCAAGAAAAGGCTGGTTAAATTTCCTTTCGGAAGGAGTGGGGGGATATCTAAGGAGATGAGATCATTAGACGGAAATCTAATCTGTCTTTCTGAGCGCTCATTGATCGAAGGAGAAGGTGAGCGGCGGTGGCGGCGGCGGCGGCCGGTGGGAAGGAGCCGGCCAATGGAGCCGTCAGTGGCCTGCATGAATGGGCAGAAACCATGGAGTAAATAAACACTCCAAGCAGCCCCATTGGACGGGGGGAGAGGTGCCCAGTGAAAGAGGAGGCCGCTCTAAATAAAGAGGGTCACTCTTCTGCTTTCACCTCGTCCACCCCTTCTGTCAATGCAGCCCCACCAACACAAACACTACCGCCACTCCTGCCACCCCCCGCCCCCGCCTTCACCTCTCCTCACCCCGCCAACTCCGCCACCGAGACAGACAAATGTCACCTCTTTTGTGGTCCCCGGATCGGGCTTTGAAGCGGCCCACTGTCTTTGTGCGGCGAGCTAATCCTTTTATGAGCCGCCGCGGACGGTGCCCGCACCGGGCGCGTCCCCCGGACCGGTAGGGACCGGCCTTTTTGCGCGCACCCGGCTCCCTGTGTTCACTGACCACAGGAGGAGCGGCCATGGGCTCCCGAAAAACACATGTCTCAAATACTACACACCTCCGGACACCAGGCTTACGGGCCGCGGCACTCAACCGCTACTTGTTGAAAACAGAGAGAGAGAGAGAGAGGGAGGGAGAGAGAAAGAGGGAGGGAGGGAGGGAGGGAGGAAGGGTGGGGTGGGGGGAGTCTCCATTTTACTCAAGCCAAGGATACAGTATGCGACTTCCTTGTCTCCTGTATGTTTTATAGTGCATTCATTATTGAGGATGTCAGTGAAAGTGCAGCAACATGTTAAAGAATAGCCAGGCAGCAGAGAGAGACCTGTTAGAGAGAAAGAGAGAGAGGGAGAGAGAGAAAGAGAGAGAGAGAGAGAGAGAGAGAGAGGCTGTTGTGTTATCCCTGCACCCAGCGAAGGACAAAAGGGCCCCGAAAAGGAGGGACATTCTCTGGGGCCGAAGAGGGAGAAAGGGAGGGCACTGATTTCATGCCTATTGTTGGCGGAGGTTAGAGGAGAGGAATTCTTGACTGAATCCGAAAGGCAACAAGTGGGGAAGGGGGTGACAGGCGGACAGAGGGAGAGGCGTTTGGGGCTTTTGCCGTTCATCCAGCTGAAAGATTGCGCTTTTCTCCCTTCAGACTCTTCCCTCAGCCTCGCCCCTGTTACAGGGCAATTATGGAAATGCAGCTTTGAAGCCGAGCACAACTCACTCTTTGCTATTCCCTCGGACAAAGCAGAGGCAATAAGGAGATTTTATAACCCCCTAAAACTTAGTTTGACCCCAGCGTGCATATGTTACTCACTTCCATTCTCATTCATTCCCCGTTACAACACGGTTCATCACTCGGGCTACTCGATTTAAATGAACGTGAAAAACAATAATATTACGATAATTCTGACATTCTAAAGCGGCTGCTGCGCTCGGAGGCTCTGGGGCAGCGGGGCGGGTTCGCCCCGGCCCCCTAGACGCGTCGCCGCCGCTCCGCCCTCCCCAGCTTCACACGTCACTCGCAGGGGCCTCACAAAGGCCGCAGCCCTGCGCGCTCGGCTTTGTACACCGGTCAACATTGTAGCACGGAATTTCGCCGCCGCCCGCGAACTAATAAGACACATTTTCTCCGGCTTTTGAGACGATCCCCTGAGAGAGTGATGTCTCTACACCGGGCCGACACAGCGGAGGGCCTTGTAGGACAGCGTCGCTACACCCCTCGCACATCTGACGCACGCCAAAACCGCGGCGTTTTAGCTCACCACTGTTAATGAGAAAGACATATTTTGGACGTTTCTAATATTTGCGCGGACCCGGCGCGTAATGAAGGCCCCTCCATTCAGCGGCGGGGGGCGGGGGGGTGGGCGACTGGGTGTTGCCCCGACTCTCCAGGAGCGGATCGGGGCTGAAGGAGACTTAATAAATTCTTCTTCCTTGGGACACTGTCAAACAAGTCCTTTCGTACATCTCCCATGAATACATTACAGGCGTTCCTGATTGATTAGAGACCCTCGCGAGAGGGTAAACCGATGGACCGACTCCTTTGGTGTGATTAATAGAGTTTATTAAAAGAGCCCTCTCCTTTTTAATAATGGTAATGCAAAGGCGGGCGGCGGACAGGGGGTGGGGGTGTGGGTGGTGGGGTGGGGGGGTGGGGGGGGGGGGGGGGGCGCGCAGGAAGTCGAACGGCGGTCGCCGGCACTCTTCCCTTTCTTCCTGGATTCACATCTTTTTGAGCAAGAGTTCATTTTCATTAGCGCCGACCGGTCATATCCATCACCTCGCTATCAGCTCCGCACACTGGAGATACTAGGCGGGAATATTTTATTTAATATACACCGGTGGAATTACATGTAGGTTTCTTTTTTTTTTTTTTTTTTTAGCTTTTTCCCCTGAATATTGCCATCATAAATCTATTATGAAAAGAGAAATTCTTCAGTCAAATGCTCTCATGGGTATTTTAAGCAGTAGGTGAATCCAATTCCAGTTTTCAGCCAAAATGTCTCCTTTAGCCATGAAACCCTTTAATAGAAGTTATACTGTGCAATAACTGATGATTATTGTGTGAGTATCTGTTGTTTGTATTGTGATCAAGCATTGTGTGTGTGCGTGTGTGTGCGTGTGTGTGTGTGTGTGTGTACGTGCGTGTGTGTGTGTGTGTGCCTGTGCGCATGTGTATTAATGATGCAGAATATACGATATTTCAAAAATGCACATTCGCATATAAACGCACAAAACACTTTCCAAGCATCCGTCCTTGTCGTGACACAGTCCGGTCTCACATAACGCGACGAGCTTCGCAGGTTGCTATGACGATGACACTCGCACGTCTGTGTCAAAACACCGTTATAGCACAGTAAACCGAGAATATAAGCTCATTCTGCCGTCACACACACTGGAAGCGTCGCTTTTCAAGAGCATCTGCTCCTCTGTTTCAAATGTAAACTGGAAAAGAGCTTTTGTGTGTGTCTATTTGCCAGTGTGTGCGCCGGTGTGTGTGTGTGCGTGCGTGCGTGCGTGCCTGTGAGTGTGTGTGTGTGCATGTGCGTATGTGTGTTTATATAAGCAGAAAACTTCCAGGTATGCGTCTCCAGACACCCAACTGGCTAATCATTGCTTTTAGGAACAGCCGTGATGTTAGGTAAGAGTAAGCCGTCGAGCAGGAAGCAGTTGAGCCCGCAGCTCCCTGGGCTTATCAGCGCGACACAGAAACAACTGGAGACTCCACCGGCGCTGGACACGACCGCCGCCACTTATCGCCGCGCCACGTATTGCAACGCACCGCCGCAAGCCGTTTACTCAAACACCGACGCGGCAGATAGGGCTATTCACGTTTTGACCGCGTTGCGGCGTGACCCAGACAGGTTCGGCCATGTTTGTATTGCCGCTGCAACCCGGGCGGGAACGCACACACACACACACACGCACGCGCACGCGCACGCACACGCACGCACACACACACACACACACGCACACACACACACACACACACCCATAAAACCGGAGATGACATCAGGAGGCCGGTCGCATACTCCTGCTGCTGTAAATCCGACAGGGAGGTCGACGTGGCAGGTGTGAGGCTTTTCGCAGTATAACCATAATGCCGACAAGCATCTCAGATGTAAACCCCTGCTATTGATTCTCCTCAGTTCAGCCCGGTGACTCGGCGCGCGCGCGGCGTCCGCAGCGGCGTGCGCGCACACAATCCAATATTCACTAACGTTATTGAAGACCGGCAAGTGTTCAATCTCTGCGTTTGTGTTGAAGACTAACTTTTATATAACTGGGATTGCGCCTGTGACGGCAAGGCAGGGGCAATAACTGACAGGGATTTTGGCAGAATCAGCCATTAGACATTACGTTGACTCACGGGTAATTCAATAAAAAGTTAAATGACGCAAAAGAGACAAAGTGGAAAGGAGAGGAAGACAGAAATGAATAATAACAGAGAGCAGGCGGGAAAAACGGAAGCACAATTGCCAAAACAGTGAATGTTATGTTTGCGCAGAGGATTGACCTTTTTAATAGGGAATATAAATAGTGGATTTGGCAGTCCATCATGCAGGACCAGTTTGGGTGATGTCCTCTGGAGTGGTCCCTGTGGAGTGTAAATAAGCATGCTGAATCTGGAGGAAAAGGGAAGTCAAAGAAAGTACTCCATTCTTCCTAACTTTTCTTTGTGCTTAGATAAACTTGTTGTCAGGCACATTGTCAGGCACTCCAGCGTGACACCTCGCTGCCAGATAATGGCATTGCCATGCAAATGAGCGGGTGTGAGAGCTATGCAACCGCCACTGTGTGTGTGTGTGTGTGTGTGTGTGTGTGTGTGTGTGTGTGTGCGCGCGCGCGCCTGCATGTGTGTATTCAAGCGTGCACCTTATTGTGTGCGTTTACTGGAGAATAAAAACGCGGGCACCGCGGCATTTCTTAAAAGCGTCATTAGGAGAAATAAGGAGAAAAATAAGTAGAAGAAAGAAGAGTTTGCTTGTGGTAAGACGAGACAACTTTCAAGGGGAACTGTTGAAACAAATCCAATTTCCTAGTTCCAAGTTATGCCCGGTTGCCTTTTACGAGAAACAGGCTTGAAAGCGAATTTGAAGATGACCACTGTGAATGAAAATGTGAAGGAACTCTTTTTTTGGGACATAAGTGCAGAAATGTATTTCCAGATAAAAGAAAATTATTTGCAATCTCACTGTACAACAACAACACCGGAATCAAAATTGACCAGAACCCTGTTAATAACCCTGTTTTTTACATTCCATTACATTGCATTTAGCAGACGCTTTTATCCAAAACGACTTACAATTATTCAAACACCGACGGACGCAGCCATCAGGAGCAATGAGGGGTTAAGTGTCTTGCTCAAAGACACTACAGCATGGTAGCAGGAGGAGCCTGGGATCGAACCAGCAACCTTTAGATTACTAGATGACCAGCTCTACCTCCTGAGCTACCGTCCCGTTGTTACAGTGTTACATTGTTATTTACAGTGTTTAAAACACTGTAAATAACAATGTAAATAACACTGCAAATAACACTGCGCTGCTTATTGGGCGGGGTCTCTCAGATCTCAAATTCAACTTAGATACAAAGGGTCACAATGCTTATTCAATATCGATATATTGACAGTTTTATACTTGATGAGGATTGCAACCAACTTTTCAGTATACCACATGATGTGCATGACAGAAATATTTCACGGAACAAATACAGTCCATTGCACAGTCCATAGTCCACAATTAAAAATGTTTGCCTAACTCCCAACGTATCGATATCACAATGAACTAAATTCATTCAGAGAAACGACATATAGAATAGAATTTAATCATACCAGAGTATCATTTATTTTTCTCAGTCCTAAATTACACCCATCATCACCGTTCAAGTTGGTTTATTTATTTAGGCGACACCACCGGTGATCAGCCCATTTTTCCCAGCAACCCGAAGAGGAAGTAGGAAGCGGGAGCCGCTGGGACGTGAAGTAGAGACGTCTCCGGGCCAAACCGAGCGCTCATTGTGAAAGTTCCTCCGCCGTCCCCGGCCCAGCGGCTTTTTTTTTTTTTTTTTTCTTTGGCCCTCAAAGAAGGCTCCGCGGCACAATGAAGCTTCTCACAAAGGGAGAGAGTGGAGGGAGCGCCGTATCACCGCTCCGCACGGAGGGGGTGCCCCTCCGATGAGAAGACCCCCCCCCTCGGCCCGTCGTCACGCCGGGACCCGGAGCATCCCCCGTTCACAGCCGCGTCGGAGCAGCGCCGGGCGCCGGGGACAAACGGGGCGGCGTTTCGGCCCCTCTCCCGCTAACGTCCACGTCTCCTCCCGGGGACAAAAAGCTTCTGGGACTTTGAAAGCAATTAGCTTTCCTCCCGGAGATCTGTGAATGCGCGCTTGGTTGACCAATGACTGGAGGGCACAGAGTTTGGACCTCGACGATCCCCCGGGACCCTCATCACCGAGCACCACAGCCTTCATCTGTGAAGACCATGGGAACAGGCGTGCCTAATTTCATTTTACAGGTAGATAGAGCGGGAGATTGGGGAGTAATTGCAAGTAATAACAGATAGCTCTCCGGGGGTCCCAGGGGACCTGCCTCCCCCCCCCCCCCTCTCTCTCTGACTATACGCTCCCGAAATTCCCAGAAGAAGCCTTCGCATATTTGCCGCGCGCCAAAGAAATATACAGCAGATGAACTGTGACCTTTGCTGCCCCGTGCTAAAGGTCGGCGCTCCACTTTACATACACAGATGCGGTCCTCCCTTCCGGAAATGATAAGACAAACAGCGGAGGAGAGGTAAGGTCAGCGAGTTAAACCAACAGCTGAAATGACAGTTAATTGGCCGGAGGGCGGTGTAACTGTCATCCGTTTCCCCCGGGCGAACAAGGGAAGATCCCTAAAGCTCCTCTCTCTCTCCCTCCATCTCTGAAGACCTCCACCCTTTACACCTCCCTCTCATTCACTCGCCCGTGAGCTCCCACAGGTTCAACCGGTGGACGGGCACCGCCGGTGAGAACGGGGAAGACAAAATGATTATATTACACCGGATTTCATTATAAATACTTCATCATCATTGTTTATACCGGTGGTAATACACACAATAAAGATGGCGACGCGGAGAGGAGGCAAAATGTCAACGTAAATCACGAGCATACGCAAGAGCTGGCGGAGAATCAGCTGGCAGTGCGAAAAGGTCTTTCTTGCTAATTGCTCATATCCCAGTGACAGCGAGGGGCCGAGTGAGGGGCCGAGCGAGAAGAAGCTCTCAGACCGTCTACTGAAGGCAAAGTACAAACACCCCGGCGCGGAATGAGCATCGCGATGGGGAAAGTACCGCCTTGGCATTTCTACTGGAGTAAAAGTATAACTACCGTCTCTTCCAGTTACTTAAAGTATTAAAAGTGAAAGTCGGGGTCATATCCAGTGCCCCGGCGTAACGGAGCCTTTAATACAGCATCAAGTCCCTACAGCAGCTTTTTCATATAGAAATATCTTTCCCAATTTTTTTTTTTTAATTAAATGAACGTGGAGTAGTGGAGTAAAAACTGTAGATATTATGTATACCACTGACGTAAGGAAGCATTTGTGTAGGGGCGCGCATGTGTGTGTGTGTGTGTGTGAGAGAGAGAGAGAGTGATTGAGTGTGTGTGTGTGTGTGTTACTATATGTATGTGTGTGAGGGAAGAAAGATAGTTTAGGCTTCCCCTTCAGTGCTCATATACATCCTGTGTACTTGCCAGGTTGACGTGTGTGTGTGTGTGTGTGTGGGTGTGTGTGTGTGTGTGTGTGTGTGTGTGTGTGTGTGTGTGTGTGTGTGTGTGTGTGTGTGTGTGTGTGTACAAGGGGGGAGAGCGTAAGGATTTTCAGGGGTTTGAGGGGTTTCTTGGGGGTTTGAAGGGTGTGGGCAGCGAGGGAGAGGGTGTGCGTGTGGGAGATAATGGGCCTTCATCCACGCCACTCAACGCTCCGCTGGCACACAGCTGGCACACAGCTGGAGACACACACACACACACGCACGCACGCACGCACACACACACACACACACACACACACACACACACACACACACACACACACACACACACACACACACACACACACACACACACACACATACACACACCCCACACACACACAACAGCAGCAGCTCCCTGCAGAATGCCAGACACGGTAAGGGAATATGGGGGAAGAGGGTTAGGACAGAAAAAACATTAGCATTAACAGGGCGGAGGCCGGCGGTGTGGGAAGGAGGAAGTTATGGTGGTGGGGCCCGCCGCTCCCAAGACCCATCTGGGGCCTCGGCAGGAGGGGATCCGTCAGTGACAGACAGGTGTTCCACCGCTGCCGAACTAATCCCAGCCCGGCCCCCTCAGCCCCCTGTCCTCTGGGGGCCCGGGGAAACCCTCCCTTCATGCCATGCCATGCTCTCTCTCTTTCTCTCTCTCTCTCTCTCTCTCTCTCTCTCGCCCCCTGCTTTAGAAGTCGCCACACTCTTTCATTCATTCACAATATCATAATATCTTGTCTTTTCTGGCATTACTGGGTATGATAAGTGGATATGAATATACAGTATATAGCGATATAAATATTGATATAGATGTAGATATAGATTTGAGATGTATATTTTATGAGATTACTTTTGTTCATATCCACTTTTCACACCATTTTGTAAAATACACACTCCTCGTTCTGCTAAAGGTGCTGAGTTAGGAGTGACTTAGATGGACACCTCATATTATTTCACAACCGTGATTCTAACAACAAAAGCAAAACTGGCACAGAGTACGTTGTGCAAGTCAGTTGTCTTCTGCAGCAAATATCATTGCGTAGAGTTGCACTATTATACAAACTTTATCAGCCAGTCCAAATGTGTGATTTCCGTCTTTATTTGATGAAATGAGAGTGAAGACATTTCATTCACACGCTTAAGTGAACCAAAGGAGATGGACGACGGCCATTTTCCGCGTAGAGGGCAGAGATCCTTAAAATGACAGACCTGTGAGGAGCTGCATTTTATGTGCGTTCAAATTGGACATTTGTTTGAACAGATCGCACCGTTCGTGCACTGCCCCGGAATACATAATTCTCCTCGCTTTAAGGATGCCCTATTCCAGATTTGAATCTAATAATAATGTTGTGGCAGCAGTCGGAGTTGGCGGTGCGTCTCGCGGAACTCCCAGATGTCAGTGTGAATCAGCGGCAGCGCAGGAGGGAACAAGATCATACTGTAAACGTCGGGCAAAGCCATTCCTCGGAGCGGGCGGAGATGCGGTGGAGGAGAATGTGTTAAGTGCCATAAAAATGGAAAGACGTGGAGAGAGAAAGAGAAAGAGAAAGATAATCTCCAGCCGCGATGGCCTCTCTCAAATGGGTGTGATTTTCACTGCCTCCGATATTATAATATTCCAAAATTACAGTTCCAGACACCGGGGATGTTCCAGCAGGATTTCTAACTTTCCCTGTTTCCATTCCACAGATGTGCAAAAACCTCATGAAATCCGCTGCAGGTTTCGAGTGCCCGGGTGGGAAATTAACACCAGCGAGCAGCCAAATGGCAGTAAATTCTGGCCCTGGTGGCGGGCGAGCTGAGGCGCTGGTCGGTCACCAAACCCCGCTTTGCAGCTCTTACCAACCTGATGAATGATTAAATGTTGAAAAGAGCTTGAGAGGTTCAGGAAATTAACACGTGGCCTGGAGACAGAAGGAGACGTTTCCTGCCTTGATCGCTCTGAACTTTCAATGTTGCCATTTTTCTTTTGCTTTCTATTGATTAGAGTGTTTAATTTATTAACAATTACATGTATTATTATTATTATTATTATTATTATTATTATTATTACTATTATTATTATTATTATTATTATTAATATTATTATTATAGTAGTAGTAATATTGTTGTTGTCATTAATAACTGTTAATACTGTTAATAATAATAGTTATAATAATAATAATAGTAATAGTAATAATAATAATAATAGTACCATACATTTTTAAAGCTGTCATAGAAGTGAGAAGATGTTTTTGTATAGAGGTCATAGTTGGTGGTGTTGTGCTGAGCTGCATTATATTCCGAGGTATTAGGAGAGGAGGAGATATTCTAACGTTCTGTCCCCCTCATGTATGTCAACAGAGAGGACCAACGATGAGAAACACCTCCCAATGTAATGCAGTTCAGCACAACACCACATTTAACCATGACCTCAGACATAAACATATAATTGAATTTACACATTTCCGACCCGATGTCAGAAAAAAAAACGAACATTATAAACTTCATGAAAGTAGAATTCACGGCGGAGCCGGTGTATTGGATTACATTGGATTGCACAGGTGTACCTAATAAAGTGCACACTGAATGTATATACGGTTTCTTTACCAAGACCCGCTTTCCCACAAGTGCTCCACAAGGCGTGGTTGTGAGATTACGTAAGAAGTCTGCGTGTGTGACGGCATACATTTACATGCAATCGCCACATAATAGGTCCTAGGTCATTGTGGACGCCAGTTCACCAGTGCAGGTTGGGAACATCAGTAAACAGACGGCGAAGTCAACACAAGGGGCCACGTACCTCAACACGGCCGAGCAACAACTTACAAGAGATGAGGGAAGTGAACTAGCGTCCTTCTGCATTTGCATACACGAAACCCGCTGCGCACAGCTCTCGCCGTCGTCGAAAACGGGCGGAAAAAGCCGCAGGTTTGCGAACTTGTGGGCCGGGCGTGATGTAGATAACTAAGGAACATGATCTGTTTAGGACAGCAAAGCACAACCAGATGACTGGGACACGACCCGGTTCCACGATATTACCCCGGGAGACGCGAGCGGCAGGGTTTACACAGGGCTGTAATCTGAAATGAGATGACTCCATGCGGAGCTACAAATTAAATAAAGCGGCAGTCTGGATGTCATTATCATTTCTCGGGATGCCTACGTCTTTGTAACGTTTAAATGACAAAATAAATATGAAAGTTGCCGTATCAAACAAGGCTCTAACCAGTGTTTGTTTTGTGGGAACACTCAGAGAAATGAAAAGCTGAGTACGGTAAACACAGCTTTTTCTGCCATAAGTGTATGAGTGGCACCAAATGTTTCTGGGGAGAGTAATTGCTGGCAGATTTGTTGGTGTGTGTTTTAATTATCCCCCGCAGGCCAGCGTTGGTATTACAACAGTATTCCACTCCAATGGGCCCCCGGTGATGGGGACCCACCGGGGATCTCGTCATAATTGGCTGTTAGGGGACAAGTTCTGGGATGTTCAGAGTCTGGTTCCACTGAGATTCTCTTTGTCACACAGATTTCCATTTTTTTAAAGACCCCATTTGAAAGCCCAGCTTTCATTTTTTTGATGATCCGTCCATCTTTTTGACCTCTCTTTAAATGGACTTTAGCTCATTTACGAGTTGTGGCATTCGCATAGATAGATAGATAGATAGATAGATAGATAGATAGATAGATAGATAGATAGATAGATAGATACATCAGGAATAGTTAGAAGGTTAGAGGAATAGTCAAAGTTGATTGCCTGACCATTTTCCTGATTTTAATATTGTCTCTATTTTCAGGACTTGGGGAGAATTATCTCCTGGTCCCACTGACACCTGCGGAACTGTAACAGCCATATTTATATTATTAAGTTACTTACTTTTGCTGTATTTGTTAATTCCATTTAAAAGTCAATAATGCTTTTCAAATTGAGCAATATGGTTTCTCACTATATCGTTACAATCGCCAAAAACACGACAATACTGACAATATTAAAAAAAAAAAATGTGAGCTATTATCAGGGAAATGACCAAGGGGAATACTGTGAAATATGTGTAAAAACAGGTAAAAATTCAATTTGTTAACTTGTCTTTTAAAGGCGTTGTTAATTGATTCGATTGACCACATGAACATTCAGGGAAGTAGTTTTTGCCATTTTAATGCTGAAAATGGGCAGGTATTCCCCTTTAAAGAGAGGTCAGCGATGGATCAATCCATTTCCGAATTGCCGCACCTCAGCGTCGTTCAAACTTTTGAACTTCCAGCTCCACGTCTTGCAACTCTTGTGGAAATAATCGCACCTTGTCAGATTTTCCTGCAAAGCTATGAATCACAGTACAGTATGGATCTTTGGAGCGCACACACACACACACACACGCACGCACGCACGCACGCACGCACGCACGCACGCACGCACACACACACACACACACACTTATTACATTATATGATGATGGGTCTGTATAATCCACACGCAGCCATAAAGGCCTTTAATCCTCCCACTGATTCCCTTTGCACCTCATCTACCCGGCACAACCCGGCTCTCATGTGGCTTCCACTCTCTCCGGCGCAGGATCCACAGCGCTGAGGCTGCAGCCGCCACAAAGGCCCCCCCCCTTTTCTTTTTTTTCCACATCCCCGGCCAGGTTCGGCCAGGATTTATTAGAGTCCTTAACCAAAATGTAATTTTCACCATGTTTGGTTTTTTTAGAGCGGGGGGAGGGGGGTTGGTTCTTTGAAACCCGTGTCTGTTCAGCTGGGATGGTGGGACGCTACGCTCCAACACCAATACCCCAAAAGCCACAGGCGCTGCTAAGTGATGTACCGGCCGCTCTTATTGAATAAGGCAAAGGAGAGAAATGAGAGATAAATAAATGGGAGAAAGGGAAACAGCGGGTTGGACGGTGTCACAGGTCACAAGAGTCACGGCCAACGGCAGATCGCGAATCGGATGCGCCGAATATATTTGCTTTAACAACTCGTTCAGCCTCAATAAAAAGAAATGTTCATGCTTCTTTGAGAAAATGGTCGTTCCAGCGATTTTTGTATACAAAAGAAGATCGTGCAAGATTAAGTCGGATTGTTAGAATAGCACTGGCAGAGGTGCAATGATAACAAGCGCTTCGTCCGAATGAGCAGAGCTAGTTTGGATGACATCTTATACATCACAGCTCTAATTAATTTCATTTTTTTTTCTATATTTGACCTTGAATTCTCAGGAAAATACGATTTCATTACACCCTTCAAATTCTTTCCATTTTCATTGGAACGCTTGATTATGCGGCGCTGCGCTATTAACACTATAATTCAGACAAGGTGGGAAAGATGAATTAAAGTTTCAAAATGTGACCCGGTGCGAAAAACTCTGCAGCCGAGTCATTCCTGGCTGCGTCCCACAGCAGATAATGTTTTCCATGAACGGGGACATGATGCAAGCGGCTCGGAGCAGAAAGAAACAGAACAGAACCCAAACGGCAGAGAAGAAGGAACGCAGCTTCTAGTAAGGAGTCAGGAAACGACACGGAGCAGGAGAGACGCAACGTCCTGCACTGGAGAGAGATAGATAGATAGATACTGTAGATAGATAGATAGATAGATAGATAGATAGATAGATACTGTAGATAGATAGATAGATAGATAGATAGATAGATAGATAGATAGATAGATAGATAGATAGATAGATAGATAGATAGATAGATAGATAGATAGATAGATAGATAGATACTGTAGATAGATAGATAGATGGATAGATAGATAGATAGATAGATAGATGCTGTAGATAGATAGATAGATAGATAGATAGATAGATAGATAGATAGATAGATAGATAGATAGATAGATAGATAGATAGATAGATAGATAGATAGATAGATAGATAGATAGATAGATAGATAGATTCAGACTCAGATTGACCTCTGACCCCTTGGAACCTTCCAGAGTCGTCACTTCTGGTCTCCGTGTGAATCAAACCTCAGGGATCGTCTCGGCGCTGAGATCAGCAAGTCGCACCAAGGCGACAAGTTATTTCTCCCCCTCCCTTCCCCCCTTCCCTCCATCCCTCCTTCCCTCATCCCTCAATCCCCCATCCCTCCTTCCCTGCATCCCTTCTTCCCCCCTTCGTCCCTCCTTCCCTCCTTCATCCCTCCTTTCCTCCTTCTCCCCTTCATCCCTCCTTCCCCCCTTCATCCCTTCGCTCTCCACCTCCGTCGAACCCCTCCCCGACCCGTTTGACACGTTCCCTCGGCAGTGTGGATTCATTTTCCTCTGGAAATCTTTGTTTAATGCGACGATGACACAAGGCCGAGATGTCCGTGCGATGAAAAGTCAGCGCCCTTTGTCCTTTTTCTTCTTTTTCTTTTTAACTCGCTGCACTCTCCCTTCCATCGCTCTCTTTCTCCCTTTCTTTACTTTACGTCTGTACTCGTGTCCTTTATCTCAAATCCTTGTCGCTGCAAAATAGGCCATTTCCCCACCGGGAGAATAATAACAATAAAGGCCGGTCAAATCTAATCTAACCTGCAGTTCCCACACACGCACAATGCTAAGTCAAACAAGGAAAATATACTTGATATATTTTAACTAGTGTCAACTTTGATTTGGGTTTGTTCTTTGACTCCCCTCTACGTGCCACTGGGGTTCCAACTCAGCTCGCTACTTAAACAGCAGATCCTGCCAAAGAGGTTGAAGTCACACCCAAACGTCCTGGTTTGGACGTCCCACTCTTTGTTTCTTTTTACAACGTCGTGCGTGAGCCGGTCCCACCGAGTCGCGCGGTCGGCAAGTTCACGCCGGGTCCGAAAATCTCTCAGGGTTTTTTTTTTTTTTTTTTGACGCCGCTTTGGGCACGTGACCAACTACGCGTCAAGACAATCTCATACGTTTTTTTTTGGGGGGGGGGGGCTGTTGGCGCATGTTGTTTTTGTCAGATCAGCCTGGGAATCGTCCGGACGGGGCAGGTGAACGGCGCCACGCTGTTATGACGAGTAAATGCAGGCGTGAAACCACCGGAAACTTGTTTTGTGAGTGTTCGTTTGGTACAAAATAGAACGATTCGCGCAGCGGTGACCTTCAGGCACGTGTTGCTGTCAACACCGCCGCAACGAACCTCCTCCGCCGAGGCGGTTTCTCAGATTCTCAGATCACATTATTGGTGAAAAATTACAGGAACGGTCAAAAAATTGGAACGAAGGCCACAAAAAAAAAAAAAAATAATATTTGAAAAACGGTGACGGAACTCAAAGCGGGAGCAAAGCGGACCAGGCAGATACCAAACGTCCAAAGAAGCGGACACGGACGTACGGGGAACGCACATGCGAGGCGGCAGGAGCAAAAGAGTAAGCATTAACATAAACACACACACACACACACACACACACACACACGCACGCACATGCACGCACACACGCTACGCACGCACCGAATCCTATTTGTGCAAACTCAATCAAATGATTTTTTGAATAGCTATAAAGCAGTCTTTATTTTGCTTGGCTGGGCGTGCGTCCCACAGCCTCTGCACCCCCCCGCCCCCCCCCTCCAGCCCCACCACAGCAGGATCAGCTTTCCCCCCAGAATCCCACTGAAGCCCTGCCATGTCGGCTGGAGACAATCAGCTGAATCGCTCCTTAGATATTCCTGCTCCTTTTCAAAAGCCCCAAATTCAATTTATGGACACATTTATTACCATGTCTGTCAGTGACTAAAAGGAGTTTCATAATCAGGAGCACACATCTGATCTGGTCACAGCGGGCTCCCTCGCCCGGCCAATATGCGCTCTATTACACGGTCAGGGCCGGCAGAACCACAGAGGAAAAGGAATACACGAGCAAACAAAAGAGTAGGTAGTTAGACATGGAGCTGCGGAGCCTTTAGATGTAGTTCAAACCCCCCCCCCCCAAAAAAAAAACCCAAAACAAAACAAAACAAAAAAACCGATCTGATTTTGGGCCGAGGCTGCGGGGAGGAAAAGCTGTTAACTCGGGACCCGAGCAGGAACCTTGTACGGGGCACGTGACGGAGGATCACGTAGCGCAGGCCCCAAAGTACACACTAATCCCCGCGCACACTTCCCCCTCTTTTATCCTCTGATCTTATCAAAACCATAAGTGGGATATTTTTGTTTTCTAATGATGTTTCTCTCGGTCTCCTAGCAGCGAGCCGGGGCCTCAGAAGCCCAAAGCGCTTCTTTGAGAGACTCAACAAGCTTTTTATTTTTTTTTTATTACATTTTTTATTTTTTCTCATCGTGTTGCGGTCACGTCCCTTACAACCAAGGCTTTCGTTGTGTCAAATGTTTTGTAAAAAGTGGCCAAAACTACAAGAAATCCACTTTTAAACTCCAATAAAGTGGACAGAGAGCGGCCTGTTCCTTCCCAGCTAGAATAACACGGAGGCCTGAGAGATTTACTGTCCCTCCTCTGCTTGTGAAACATAGAATCTAATGAGCGCTCGACAAGCTGCACGTCACTCAGCTCTGCAACACGGGGGCACGGACCGGACCCGGAGCCAGTGATTGAAGGGTTTGGTCTGCGGTGTATGCGTGTGTGCGTGTGTGTGTGTGTGTGTGTGTTTGTGTGCGTGCCTGCGAGAGTCCATATGTCGATCCGTGTCACCGTGGATCCTGGTACGTTACAAGCAATATGTGGTCACACACATGTACTCAGATACATGCAGAAGCACAAACCCACATACATGTGTGCGCACACACAGACAAACACACCTGCACACACACACACACACACACACACACGCACACGCACACACACACACACACACACACACACACACACACACACACACATATGCACCGTAGACCACAAACTCCAGTCATGGGGTCTTGGTCCATTGGTTGGACAGAGTGTCAGTGATGTGTGAGAGCCACTGTTCACGCACACACACACACACACACACACACACACATAAATACACACACACACACACACACACACAGGTGCACACACACACACGTACGCACGCACGCACAGACACACACCCACACACACACGCACACACACACACATACATGTGTCCAAGCATACACGTTACCCCTGGAGTAACATAGACACACACACACACACACACACCCCACCCGTCCACAACCATAAATCAATACGGCCTCACAAAGACTCACCTACACTCTGGTCAGCGCCCGGTGCCGTAAAAACAAGAATCCGCGGACTGGGAAAGCTCCCCCTAGAGGCCGGAGTAGACGGTAATTGAGTATAGGAAACGAAGCGTGTCCTTCATTAACGGAAAGAACACATTTTAACGGCAGGTCCGACACATTTAGTGGCGCAGAGGGCTCTGTCAAATCTCAAGGAGAAAGATCCTCTGTTTACCGTCCAGAGTAATTAGGAAGGGTATCACCTGACACTCACACAGGTAATGTCCTGGACCCCGGCCACCGCCAAATTTCATCATGGTCAGCCTCACCGCAGCAGCCCTGGAAAATATGCGCAGAAACTGAAAACCGCAATTCCAAAATTGCCTGCTTGTCCCCCGTGTTGGTTTTGGATGAGATCTCTTGGACTGGAACTTAGGGTTTCCTGGAAACCTTTGCCAGGATCCTTAAAAACCAGTAACTGATATCCCTCCCCCTCCCCGCGTCCACACACACAGCCTGAAATGTTCTGTTATTAAAATGGGAGCAAATCCCCTCGGAATGTTTTACACGTTTACTAGGTGTACGTCAAGGTGAGATACAACACTAGTGAATTATGGCTCGGATTTGAACCTGGGGAATATGTTTTTTTTTTTGGGGGGGGCTGGGCTGCATTCAGAAAAGCAGAGCGGGAGAGAGGGGGAAGAAAGAGAGAGAGGGAGCAAGACAAAAAAAGGTGAGCAGAGGAGGGGAGGGGAATTATGAATGGGTGACAGTTCTGACTGCCAACCCATAAATCGAACTCACCCCCCCCCCTCACCACCACACCCGCCGCCCCCCGTCCCCCACCCCAACAGCCGCCACAGCAAACAGCATGTTGCACAGAAACCACAGTGCCCCCTACAGTTAAAACCCACACATGTCAAACTTTATTGGCCTTCATGGTAAATGCCAGGATGATAAATAAAACAGTATCAAGAGTCCTGCTGTGAGGAGTTTAGTACGAGAGATCAATGAACGACGGGTCTGCGGGGAGCGGGCTAAAAGCATCCGTGCCATCTGCGGAAGCAGTGGGTCAACATGGCACACTAATCTCCCCTGGTTTGTCTGTTTGAGGGCCAGGAAGTCCGGCGGGCGAGATGACAGCTGTGCGTGGATGCAAATCTGATCCATGCTCCCTCACGGAGCAACTGCAAACCGATGACAAACGCTTTGTTCGGCGAATGGGTTTTCCCTTTCTTCCCCTTCTCTCGCGTGTTTTTTGGTGGGATCTGAAGTCTGGATGTACTAATGGTAGAAAAAGAGCACCAATTAGGGACGCCGACCGCTCTGGCCTCAGTCATTTCCAAACCACTTTAAATGTGTAATAAATGATCAAATGAGACAACTCCCCCCCCCCCCCCTTTTTTTAAGGCTCACAGTCGGGTTTTCTTTTCCTCCAAATCACATTGGCTCTAATAACAGAGCGGCCCTTTGATTCGGCTCTCGGAAGCAGGAGAGCGGGCTGCAGACAGAGAACTTTCTGCTGTTTCTGGTGGTTAATCAGAGAGTGAGTGGCATGCGGGTGGATTTCCCCTCACTGGGCTGAGGCTGCCGGGGGAAGGGCGGAGGGGGTGCGGGGGGGGGGGGGGAGGGGGCGGCGGGGGCGGAGGGGGGGAACTGGCGGACCAGTCGCCGAGCCCCCGGTCCTGAAACAGCTCACTGTCAGGGGTAGCGACCCAAAACTGGCATCATGTCATAGACATTCAAGTTCGCTTAGCCTGTGGTCGCTAGACCCAGAGTTGAGGTCACCAAATAGAGGGTATGTAAAGCCACTCATCCATCACTGTAGTGGGTTTGTGTGCATGTGGCTGCAACCCATTCCTGGCACCCACCGCAGCAGGAGAGGCCGTCTGACAAACCATTGTCAGGGGGAAGAGCCAAGACGACCTGTGTCCCGCGTCGCGACCAGAGCTGACTGTCTATCTGCTAGGTTAGAATAAAAAAACCTTTCTACGGCTTCCCGTGCGTCTTCACGTAATTCGGTAACGTAATCAGAGTAGAGGAGACGGGGGAAGCTTTCATCGCCACCAAGACCGGCAACTTAGTTCAGTGGGTTTGAGGGGTATTTTTTTTTTCCGATCACGCTACGTTGACGAGGACTTCCCCACAACTCAACCATTCTGCCTTCACGTGTCTCCACACCTTACTGCTCTCGGATTTAGGATTTTGAATCAAAGACAAAACCATGCTTTGGAAAAGTGCCTTAGCACTTTAGTTTGCTTGCAATGTCAATGAAGACAAGAATGTCGATCGCCTTTTCACTGTTGGCATCCAATCGATGCTTGGAAATTATTTTGATCTAAAAATTTTTTTTAGCTCATTCTACCATCTGACAGTGTTATTTAGCATTTTGGATTGTACTGGAGTATAAAATTGAGGACGAAATGAATCTTGTTTTTAAGTAGAAAAATGCTCCTCTATGTCTACACCTATTACATGCCCGTTCACCTTTCAACATGATTTTTACTGACAGGTGTGGCCTTTTAGAGCCATTTCTTGGAGTCACGATCCAGTTCGTCAAGCAGGACATTATTCTGCAGGAGAAGAGTTCACTCTAGGGACACACAACCAAGAATGAATTCTCTCCTGTAAATTCCTCCATTAAACACTGACCCCCTCAGTCCCCGAGGCATCCTTCCTGGGGCCAAGCGCATGCCTCTACTTTGCCACCATATCTGGTGCATGTATGGGCTTCCAAATGGAAGACGTCACTGCCGGATCGCTTTACAGGGATCACACTGACATCTGTCAGGGAAATAGCAAAAGCAAAACAGCAAAACTCAACTACATTTTTTTACGTGTTCGTCGGAATCCAATTAAAATGTGATTAGTGGGAGCATTAGGGGGGACAACGGGATCCACCATTGCATGTTGGGTTGTGGTTATCCCCGTGCCTGGTCGGGTTTCCATGGGGATTACCCCCAACAGGATGGCCTCCGACCTCTGGACAGGTGCCTTTGGGAAGGATGGGCAGCGTGCATGTCATCGCAGTGAGTGGGATTTATGGGACCCCCCCCCCCAACTCCCACACACACACCAACCCCATACCAGAGGCCATTCCCGCTTTGTAGACACAAATACAGGCACGCATGGACTGTGGGTTGACAACAAAAAATGCAGATAAATTAAAACTATGTGATGCAGATGCCACGCGCTGTCAGAGTGCGTTCAGAGACTGGCAGACTGCGGTGGACGGCTTACAGTGACTGCGACTATGTTGCAATGTTAATGTCTAACATTTCAGAATTTGTTTTGTCTGGTCTGAGACTACTCCCAATTTTATTTAATAAATACCCCATGCTCATCTCAAGAACCTAATCAATACAGTGGAACGCTGCAGTTGCAAACTGTGGAAAGTTTAACGGTATTTGTCGAGAGAACAAAGCAAAGGGAGGACGAACACACAGACTAACAGAAACGGTTCTATTTTATATTGTATTGCAATGTTTTTGTATGTCACTATGGTGACTTGCTGCTTTGGCAACAATATTACAGAGCTTTCGCTGTGTTCTTCGTACTGAAAAATAGCAGCTGTGGTCTCCCGGTGCTTCTGATTCTGAAATTATATGCACATCAAAAAGGGCGGGGTGGCCAACAATTCATTTATTTTTTGGAGGTGATGCGGGGTATGCGTTTGCTCAAAGTTGCAAAATAATGTGATAAAGCTGTAAAGCAGTGGCCAAGATGTGGCAGCGACAACACAACAGCACATTTTGGAGACTGGAAATCCCTGCTCTAGTGAAACAGTAAATTATGAAAGTCAGACTTCCCGTTCCAGCACACACCCTGCACTTTGTCCATCAAAATAATATGTGTTATAAAAGCAACATGATGGAAAAAAAGGAGGGATTGCAATAGTAATGTTCTGCGAGACCATGAAAAAAAGGAAAGAGCAGACCGTATGAAGGTAAAAACTGAGGCTAAACTGCAACATCTCTTGTCCCAGAGCACAGTTCAGGCATGTTTCCCCAGAAGACAAAGGATAAATTCATAATTTCCTATTTTGAAGGGAGACAGAGAGAAAGAGAGAAAGAACAGGACCAGGAGCTTGGCAAAACAAACACACACAAAAAAAACAAAAAACTAACAACGGTAAAAAAAAAAAGAAAACCAGCTGCATCCATTCTTTGCTGTTTACTGGTGTTTTCCAGACCAGACTAAATAGGCCTGTGTTTGTCATCACCACGCGCTACGCAGCATTTCCAACCCAGAGACCTCTACTTAGGCGGCGGGTGGAATAAACAGCTTTCCTCCGAGAGCCGAGGAGGGAGCGGATCCGCGGCGGGGATGGGAGAGGTGAGGCCAGGAACCCTCCTGGAGGAGCCGTTATCTGGATCCGCCACGGCACGGGGTCGCTCCCGAACCCGCCGTCACATCTGGGCGGGTGTTTATTTCTGTCTTTCTTTAAATGAGTTTTTGTTCCACTCCCAGACGCTCGGGGATAATCAACGCGGTCCACTTTCCACGCCTGGCTGTGATCACATTTCCAAATTATGTAAAGACATAGGGAGAGGAGAAGACACAGATTTCTGATCCTAATACGTGGAGATTTGGCCGCAGCCTTAAGGTAGGGACACGTGTGGAAGAGCTTTTTTCTAGAAGGAATCAGTGCCACCAGCTCTTAGACGGAGGAAAAGCTGCTTGTGTGGAACGCGGTGCCGAGGGTGAGAAGCAGGAGAAATGCATTAAGAAAGCCCCCCCCAAAAAAAAAGAAACACATTTTTGAAAAACAAAGTCAATGTGTACTTTTACAGCACTTTGGAAACGCTTCTGAAGGACAGTAAACAGAGCGGAGTGAAACTGGCTCATTTAGGGATCATGACCTGTTCTCACATGTGCATTATCTCTCAGAGCAAAGCCTCCGTGCAGCGGAATCAATTAAAAAAAAAGACGAGACAGAATGGTAGGATTAAAAAAAAATAAAAAAAAACAACTGCAAGTGCACGGCTGATAAGAGTGTTTGGAATTCCCGTTTATCAGATTAAATGATTATCCAAGAAAAGAAATAGTTGATGTAACTATTAAAAGAGACTGGAGCCCGATTATGGGTGTCTTTTAAAGTTTAAATGCCAAGCTGCTTCGATCGCTGCCATATTTGAAGCCCGCATATTCCTTATGCTAAATGGAAACATACTCAGTGGTGCTTTTTTTTGCGCCTCATGAAATTCCCTTTACATTGTCAAACACACTTAATGACTTTTTTTCCTCCATGCATCTGCGGCGAAAAGGACCTCCACAGCTTTTATTCATCAAGGATAAATGTAGAACAGATGATTTAGATGGGTGAAAAAATAACAAGCAAGAAAATGTGGAGTAATGGGTCCTATTGCTCTCCAAGGAGGTGCACGTTATAAATAGTGAGCGATGGATTAGACTCCATGGATATATATATGAAAAAAACTTTACCTTGGTCATGCACAGTTTATTATCCCTGCCAACATGGCTGTTCTAATTCATTATTAACACTTTAACAAATGTACCGGTCCTATGAAAGAAGAATCTGTGATGAATTCCTATCAATCACGGGATTTTAGTTTGACACCCCATCACAGATGTAAAACATCAAAATGATAAAAATTCAGATTCGATCCCTCCTTGCAGAGCGTGAACTGTGCATCTTTAATGAGCAGCAGGACAGAGAAAGTCATAACCGTCCAGGTGGTCATTACGCTGACCTTCAGTGTGGACCGCATTTAAACGGCTCCTTCTGAAGGGGAGCTTGTGGTGTCCGCCACCAGCAGGAGGGTGTAATTCCGCTGCTGACCACCAGGGGTTTGGCTGGAAAAACGTCAACGGCGGTCACTGTTTGTGCAGACATGCCCGATCACAACAAAACCCCAAAAAGTGCCAAAATGATGGTTGCCTGGGGATGGAACCTGTTGTCTTGCTTCTGGGAAGGTTAATATGTTTAACCAGCATTTAAACACAGAGGGGGGATTTTTTTTAAATTGAATTAAATAAATTAAAACTGCCAAATTAATAATTAATAATTAATAATTAATAATTAATTAAATTAATTAAATAATTTAACATATATTTTGAGTAGTTAAAACAAATCCAATACATTATTTTTAAACGTTCCGAGTAAAAAAACTCAAAATAAAAACTAAATGAAAATTCAAAAGATAAATAAATACATTTTGATTTCTTTCTGCAAAAGAAGCACACAGGCATTTTTTTTCTCAGAATATATACAGTAATGTAAGGATTTCTCAGTAAAGTACTGTATATCATGAGACCCTTTCAGTGTCATGGCCCCTAAGTAACGTCCCGGTAGGTGGACGGAGGAAGGAGCAAGCTGTGATTATGAACACGAACCCGACGCAGATCTTCCCAGGACACTGAGGAGCAACTGTGAGGGATCTCCAGTCCTGCTACTGATCACCGCCATTCCCGTACGCCAGCAACATTTAACAAATAAACACATAAAAACTCAAGTCTGTAGGCGCTGTGCTTATGATCAACCACTGGCATCCATTATTTATTGTCTGCTACCTTTAGAATTACCGCTGTGGACTACGGGGCTTCTGACAGTCTTCTGATCTCCCCCTATTAGTCAGAACAGCGTTTGATCTGCATCTCCTCCACCGACTTCTATCGCCGGTGGATCCAGCGTGGCGCCGCTCGAGGGTACACACCGAATTTACCGACCCAAACACCCCTCGTCTGGGCGGAAATAAGGGCCGTATACCGCACGTGTATCAGCAGCCACAAACAAAATGCTTCCACGGTCACAAACCGGTGAACTGACAGTCAGACCAACATGTGCTTTGAACACGGATGTAGAAAACACACAAACGTTCATAAATTTGCCGTAATTTAGACGCTATTAGTACAGACGTGTAGGACCTCCCTCCACAGGTGTGGAATAACAGACGTGCACATAAACAAACATGGGCATTGTCCATTGTCAGGGGCTGGAGAGACAACACACACACACGCGCACACCCACACACCCGGCGATGCGTGTTAGAGTTGTGGTTCGGCCTTGGCCTTAAGTCGTACATCCAGCATGGCGGTGCAGAGAGCAACACTGAATATATTTCGGCTCGTCTACCTCTTCCTTTTGTCCGGGACAGATGTCTTTCAACAGCTCACATCACAGACGCCCCACAAGTGGCAATTAAAACGGATGTGCTACACTAGCTATGTATAGGGAGCGAGAAGGAGAGAGCGAGAGAGAGAGAGAGAGAGAGAGAGAGCAGAAAGAAAGAAGGAAGAGACAGAGCGGGGGAAGCATGCGAGGGAGAATGTAAAGCACCACCTCTCCTTCAAAACCACCACTGATATCGTGTCTATTGATCTTTATTACAATAGCGGCAAGCTGTAAAATGTTTGATGGTTTTGTACAGATCTTAGTTCCCCCTCATTCATAATTACCGCTACACATGTAGAACCAAGGGCAACTTCAGACGGGGCCGCGGTTTTGAAAAGCTGCTGCCAGACTCGGCGGCTGATGGGAAACCTCTGCGGGCCCTCGCTGCAGCTCCGAGCCCTAAGGCGATCATTCTTCCTGCCCAACACCTGCAGCAAGGCAACTTTTACAAAGATCACATTATGGAGCTGATTTTTAATAAGAAATGAACCCCCCCCCCTCTCTCCTCCTCCTCCCACCCCTAACACCACAGACACACACACGCACACACACACACACACACACACACACACACACACGCCATAATACAGAACAGTGCGGTTAAAGTTTGATTGCGGAGTTGGGAAACTAATTTTGCTCATCACATGAACCTCACGCGAGCCCGGCGCTCGGTCGGGCCGGTTTCTCCTTTTCACACGCAGCGTAAACAAAAGCACACTCCAGCTCGTGGCCCCCGGCTGCCCGAAGCTTCTCCGTCCCGGTCTGTTTTAAATCAAACCCGAACCCAAAACCCCGTCTCCTCGCATTCTGGCGATGCGGTGCACGGGGACACATGTACGAACCGCTAAACCGCCGCCGCCGCCGTCGCCCGCGGTGCTGCCCCACGTCTCGGGTCGAAGGTCGACTTCCGCAGCCCGTACGGGGGCCATGGGAGACGACTGCAGAGAGAGAGAGAGAGAGAGATGGAAAGATGGGTGGGAGACTGGTGGACCGGTCGGTACAAGGGAGCGAAGTTGAGGAGGAGGGTGTGGGGAGGAGGAGAGGGGGGAGAGGGCGGGGGGGGGGGGGGGGAGTCTGAAAGGTATGGAAAATGAGGATGAACGAGGAGAAAGTTTTTTTTTTCCGTTCGCGAGACGAGCCGAGATGGATTGAAGACCTCCGGGAGGATGATGAATGCAAACAACACCGGCGATGACCATGAACCGTGGAGGGAGGAAGAGTTTCAAACTCAAGAGGCAGGGCGCCAAGACGCAAGATGGACGATCAGTAGGTGGTGGAGGATGAGCTTGATTGATACACCTTTCTCAAACAGCAACCCCCCCCTCCCCCATGAAGCTCTTGCCACTCTCCCCCGGAGGCAGGAAGCCGCCATTGCCATGGCTACAGCTAGAAGCCTCGCGGCACGTCGCGTCCGGATGTTTCGTCGACACAAAACTGAGCCGGACGGAGCGATGATGGAGCCGCCGATGAGGCCGAAGAGACCGGGTCCAGCGTGATGAACACACAACGGCCATATGCTCATGTTTTAACTTTCTTTCTGTTTTTTGGAGTTCTTTGGAACCCGCTCGACTCAATCAGCGTCCAGGGTCCAGTCCAAGTCTCGGCTCCCATTTCAGAGTTTTCACGGAGCCAAAACGCCTAAAATGCCGGGGCGCCTTTTCAACCGGTTCCCATCCTTCCCGAGGACAATCTCGAAGGATGTGCTTTCCAGGGACACGCTGTTGATAAATGCCAAATGTACACAACGAGACGCACAAAAGTTTCCCCGACATGCAAAGCTGTCCGGTTCTTAGAAAGGCGCCCGGACTTTCCATTCCGGGCGCCTTTCTACGCATGTACGTACGCGTGTGCACCGGCGTGCAAACACGTGCAGCGAGGAGAGGCCAGAGAGGGAGGACAGGACGCAGACAGAGAACATCGGCCTTGAGTGAGATGATTGCTGCTCCTAGCAGTCGAGAACAGGAAGGATAGTCTTTAGCTCGGCAGGCCCTGAATAATGCATCAAGCCCTCTGCAGCGGGGCAAATATATGTGCAAGAAGAGCAGTGATTTGTGCCCCCTGGCATTGTTGGAGATATGAATAATGGATGGGTTAAACACCGGTGTTAAGAGAGAATTAGGGTCGGGGCTGTCTGACGGCTGGATTTATGTACTGATTCTTATGCGGACTCCGCGTGACGACCGGCGGACAGCGCGGGGCTGGAGCGATAGCGCGGCGTGTAAGCGTTAGTATAGATAAACTCTCAGGGCGGCCGCGGTA
>NC_137190.1:10004991-10012491 GCF_960531495.2 Zeus faber | reverse complement strand
ACCACCACCCCCCCACTTCCCCCTGCAGACAAACACAACAATACCACGAAATACAGCGGCGAAAACAAGGCTTGACCTATGTCCAGTGGCCAAGCATTCCATTTATTTAGCCCTTATCGCGGGGCCTGATCTGAAGAGGCAGCTACACGCTGATAGCGCCTCAGGATAATAGCGAGAGCGGGCAGCGTCGGACCAAAGGAAAGGGGAGAGGAAGGAGAGCATGAGGCATTTGGGATCCCTCTCACACTCGCTCCCTGTTTCTTATCTTTGTACGCTGCGCAGACAGCGCTGACATGCGAGGGGCTCCAAGGAAACTTTTTACAAGGGTTGTACTGTTTTTTTTTCTGTTTTTTTTTTTGTTCCCCCGCTTTCTCTCCCTTCGCTCCCGCCTCTCGTTTCTTGTTTGGGCCTGTAATTTACCGAATCCCAATCAATAAGTGAAGGAATAACTCTTTGAATGCTCGGCCTGACAGCTAACAAGTCCCCGGCTCAGTCCGCCGTAAACTGACGGATCAGCAAACGCCGTTGTCGGCCGATGAGCGCAGCACATCATTCATGCGGAGTGCAGGGTTTTTATTATTTTTTTCCAGGGATTTTTGGCGTGTGTGTGTGTGTCTGTGTGTGTGTGTCTGTGTGTGTGTGTGTGCGCGCGTGCGTGTGTGTGTGTGTGTGTTAGACAAAAGTGCGGTGAAGGGCATCTACGAGTTCCTCCTCCTCCTCTGACCGACCTGAACCTGGACGGTGTTTCTTCTTGTCGGGGCCTAATCCCCAGGGACCTGCAGGCGATTATAGATCAGCGTGTCCGATGTCCTCTCTCTTCCCCCCGAACCGCGACTCAAATTTCCAGCCGTCCGTATCAGGAGGAACCCCGAAGTCTGTGTCATTTCTGCTTCCTATGGATGATTTGTGGCCCGCGCTTGTGAACGAAATCATACTTGCGAGGAATGTGGAATCTGTAGGACACGCACACACACACACACGCACGCACGCACACACACAGAATAACTGTAATAACATTGTAATATTGCCTATATATTTTTTAAATGTATATTATATATTGCATATTTCAGTTTTGCTATATTTTTGGAATGTATATGAATTATCTTATAGATATTAATTTATGTTTATATTTTCTTTCAGATTTATATAATTTAGTTTTATTTTTTTCTTCCTACGTTGTATTGCACAGCCTTCCCAGTTTGCCCTTTTATCATCTCAATGGACCCTACTTGATGATGTATGGGACAAATAGAATCTTGATCCATCAATATTTTAGATCTGCTCATAATCTATTATGAGTAGATCAATTATTCTATTATTCTATTATTTCTGTACAGAAAAATCACAACTATATTTATTTATTTATTTATACCTACATCCAACACAAGCAACCATACTGTAATTTGGCTCCTGCCAAAGCTTTTTCAGTTATCCTGTGCATAGAACATATTTGGTTTATTATTTATTTTCTGTATATATTGAAATATACATTTTTAACATATTATTTTATATATTAATTTTTGCTATTTTTTTATGCGACTCTCGTCGGTCTGTACAACAACGCACCACTCCTTTCCAAGACAGATTCCTTGTACAGTATATGAAAATGTACTTGACAGGCGGGATTGTGCACGAACACACACACAGGCGCGAGCGCAGACACACACACACACACACACACACACACACACACACACACACACACACACACACACACACACACACACACACACACACACACACACACACAATAGGAACAAATTGTCTTGGTCGTTGGCTGAACTTGCTGCTCCAGAGGCAGCCGCACCTCTTTCAAGGGTACCGTTATCACCCAGAATCCCTCTTTCCTTTAACCTGAGGATTAGCTCACAAAGCCAACTGTCCTTGGCTGACCACCACCCTATCTACGGCTCGAAAAAATGAAATACAAATGGCCTTATTCCACACAAAAAACCCTCTCCCAATCTCCCTTATCCTAATACAAATGGGATGCAAATGTAACTTCTGTAGGACATTTCATTCATCTTCTGTCATCTTTTTTCTTTTTTCCCCCTTCCCTGCTTTTCAAATGAAACAGAAGAACTGTTTGCTCTCCGTCCGGAAGATGGGGGGGCGGTCAGCGTTCCCCGGGGGGAATTCTGGGAACGCAAACACTCCGCTGTGGTTGGCAAGCCGCCGCTCGCCGCTCGCCGTTGCTAAAGAGTTCACACAGAAGCCAAGACATTTGTTACGGGCTCATTTCATTTCCTGGTCCCAATGTCCGGCCGCAGCAAAGCAAATGTGAGAACACGCGTTGACGCTCCAGCCTCAAAGGAAGCACAACTCTGCGGCGACGACGGGTCATCCTGGAGATCCGGCGAGGCGAGACGGGACGGCGGGGAACCCGGTGATGAAGAGGAGAGGAACACCGGTCAAGGTGGCGTGGTCACTCAATAATCACTTTTAAAATATTGTCTCTCCTATCACAGGTCCCTTTTTTGGTGTGATGAATTATAAATGATGTTATGAATGCCCCTCTTCATGTCTTTGCCTTCTGATGGTATTTCATGTCAGAATGCATCCTAGAATAATGTCTCCTTTTATACTGTGTCTTGTTGTGGTCTATACCGGGTCAGTCCCATGGGGACGGGGAATCCACTGTCAGTGTCTCTTGATAAATGTGACCCACAGCTGTACTGATATCCATTGCTAATATCCTATAACCTGCCTGTTAACTAATTCTCCAGGCCTTCCGCCAAGATATTTCATTTCCTGGTGTCGGCCTCTCAGTTGTTTGGGCAGGTGGGCTTTACTCACTATTATACAGGACTACACAGGATTTTGTCCAGAGGCATTTCACAGCTTATCCATATTTAAGACCTGGAACGCCGCGGCCGGGCTTTGCCCCCAGCACACAAACAAGCCAACGGTATATAAATATAAATAAATATATATATATATATATATATATATATATATATATATATATATATATATATATATATATATATATAAATATATATATACCAGGGCGAATAGGGCAGTTGTAGAGGCCGTCGCTGACCATTTATTTATGAAGTCAGCGCTCAGCGGCAGCGAGCTGGCCACTCTGAAACAACTTAAAGCGCTTATATCCGAGCTGAATATTTCATCTCCCCCATCGCTGCTTCTTCTTGAGCTCTCTCTCTCTCTCTCTCTCTCTCTCTCTGAAGGTGGGAGAGGAAGAGAGAGAGAGGGGGGGGGGGAGAAACAGGGAGAGAAACAGGGAGAGAGAGCGAGAGAGAGAGAGAGCGACAGGGAGAGAGAGAGAGAAGCAGGGAGAGAGAGAGAGAGAGAGAGAGAGAGAAACAGGGAGAGAGAGAGAGAAAGAGAGAGAGAGCGACAGGGAGAGAGAGAGAGAAACAGGGAGAGAGAGAGAGAGAGAGAGAGAGATAGAATGAGAAGATGCTGCGGGTGACGCAAGAACCCTCTGTATCCCAGTCAACGTAAACAGGTTGGAGGGCGAAGGGGTGAGGAGGGGAAGGCAGGGAGGGGTGGAGTGTGTGTGTGTGTGTGTGTGTGTGTGTGTGTGTGTGTGTGTGTGTGTGTGTAGGGGGCGGGGGGCGCTCTTCAAGGTCAGGCCAAGGAGAACTTTATTATTCCCTCTCTTTTGCCTCTTCACTCATTCTTTTCTTCCTATCCTTCCTGTTTCCTTTCACGGCACACAACCAACTGTCTCCCAACTCCAACCTTTCATGTGCTGAGCGGGGGGGGGGGGGGGGGGGAGAGAAAAGAGAGAGAGAGATGGAGAGAGAGAGAGAGAGAGAGAGAGAGAGAGAGAGGGGTTCAGAAAAGCATTGTCGGGCGCAGAAACGACAACATCCAGGGAGTGTTTCTGTCTCCGGGAAGAACTCTGTTCACTGGGAATGTAAATGAAAGAGAGGAGTGGAGGAGCGAGAGAGAGAGAGAGGGAGAGAGAGAGAGGGAGAGAGAGAGAGAGAGAGCTCGTTCGCTCCTCCTCCTCCTTCTCCTCCACTTTACTGCCTTCCATTTTGATCTGCCTATCCACGGCTTGGCAGGTGGCTGTGTGCTCAGGTATTGAGGCCTATGAAATATTTACCAAAGCAATAATGACTCCCTGGACTCGAGCGGGAGGAGGAAGAGGAACGGAGGTGGAGAAAGTGATGGAGGAAAGTGGAGAGAGAAATGAAGAGTGGAAGTGAGTCGCTTTTTTTTTTTTTTTTTTTTTTTTGTGGAATAAACAAAGCAAATAAACAAAGAAGATTGAAGCGGAAACATGCAGAGTTCGGGCTCTGGACATTATAGAGAATTACAGAGAATATTATAGAGAATAAAGAACGGTCGTAGGGGTTTGAGTGTGTGGGAAACATCGATTGTCCCAGAAAATTATGACTAATTAGAAGGAACTGGTGTAAAGAGAAAGGTATGAAATAAAATACTTCCTATGTTGATAGAAAGAAATAAAAAGAAATATGTTTAAACCAGTGCTGCTTCCCCCAATGGAATTATTTTGTGTTACAGTGGCAGAAATTGACTCAACGGTGCAAGTTAAAATAAAGGAAAGCGCAAAAGAAAATTTAAAGAAAAATTTAAAAATCTCAATAAAATATGCACACATCTATAAACAGCCATGAAAAAAAAAACCATAGGAACGACATCTATATACACTCATGTAATAAAAAGAGAAGTATGCACACACACACACACACACACACACATACTGTATATATGGTTTATTGGGTCATCTGGAATGTCGATGTAAAACAACATAATATAATTTTTGAATGATGACACTTAATCGGGATGTCAAAATAAAAACAGCATTAAATCCTTTTTATGAGGACTCTAAATTAGGAGGACAAAATTAGGAGATTAATTATGAGGACACCTAAATGTGTCCTGATGATACAAATCTTCTATTTATGTTGGTGGTGTATTCAGGTGTTTTTAGGCTCCTTTAAAACCATTTGCGCGCACGCACACAAGCATGCACGCACACACACACACACACACACACACACACACACACACACACACACACACACACTCTCTCTCTCTCTCTACCTTGAACCCTTATTGGAATACAACCTCCTATGAACTCCCTGGAGGAGAGCGGTGCATCCGGGAAGGGTGCCCCCTGTGGCGGCCCTTTAAAGTGCGACGCCGCTCTTTGTTTACCTCGGTGCAGGCAGGACCCCGACGCCCACTGCGGACCGGTTTGATCCGGACCGTCAGCCGAGCAGGCTGCACAGCAGACGGACGGACGGACGAACGGAGGGGGAAGGAAGCTCCATCGCAGGCCCTTCGCACCGCTGGCAGGATGCTGGGGTGGTGGTGGTGGTGGTGGTGTTGGAAGATGGAGGTTTAGGATGTTGGTGGGGGCTGCCTCACAGCGCCGGCGCCAGTCGGGGGTCCGTTTGGGCGAGTTTGTGTAGCGCCCGTGAAGCGCTTTCAGGGAGCAAAGGGTTGAGGCCGAGAAAACAGGAGCCCCCCGTCTCCAGCCGCTCGGCCTGAAAGCCAGTTTGACTCCCAGCGTGGGGCCCCGACGCGGGGAGAGCCCTGACACACACTGAGCCCGAGTTTCTGCTTTATTTTTACTTTGGTTCTGTTTCACTGGTCAGGGATAGAGAGGGAGAGAGAGAGAGCGCTTGTTCCAAGATCTTCTATGGAGGGAAAAACAACTTTCCAAGAAAGCAGGAGAGTTAAAGAAATGGAAGCGGTCCATTATTAAAGGAGCGTACTGGTGCTAAATGGGGTTTTAGCCTGTTTATGCTACCCCTGAGCATAAGTCGATGATAGCTGACATTTTTAAATGTTGAACAATCAATAGTCTCTATTTTCAGGTTTTGGAAAAATTCGAACAATTGCGGTGAAAAAGCACCTGACAACTGCTGTCACACATATCTTTGTGAAAGGCTCTCACTGTTGCCATATTTTGTATTTGGTAAAGCAATGACACCTCCGCCTTTTCAAATGAAACCAAATACAAAATATGGCGAAATGAAGTCATTTGTCTCATGAAGGATTTTCAAATTCTTTCCAAAATGGTGGAATGTGGGCTTTGAGGTTCAAGGTTATTTGTCCGATCTTGCCAGAACCAAATCAACCCTGAATCAACCCTCCTCGACCTAGCGAGCTACAAAGACATGACATCGACTCCAATTGAAAACTCAGTGGTGCTCAACACGGGGTCCGGGGACCCCCAGGGGTCCTTCAAGAGGTTCTAGTGGGTCCTCAGCAAAATTATTAATAGTTAAAACTTCCCCACTATTTCATTTACACTAGGTTAGAACCATTAAAGAATGTACAATAATGACTGTTTTGATCTCTGTTATCTCCATAACTATATAATATAATATAATATAATATAGTGTTGAATAGGATTTAGACCAAACCTCCAGGGTTTGGACTAAATCATATTCAACGCTAAGAAGTTTCTCAGATTGGGGGTCCCGGGGTTTGTGGCCTAATGTGCATCAAATTGAGGGTCCGTGATATAAAAACGTTTGGGAATCAGTGTCTTAGAGCTACAGTAGAGTCAGACGTTGGAGGATTGGTGACAGGAAGTGAGTTTGAACCCAAAACGCCGTCCCTCTTTCGTCTTTCTCGTTCTCCCCCGCAGCCACGGGCTACACTTCCTGATCAGCAGGCTTGACACACTGGACAGCTGACCCCTGACCTCCCATCTCACCTGCGTGGCCGGGCGACCCGGCCGGGCGCCACGGGGTCACCGGGGTTACGGTTGACACAGCACTACTGTGTTATTCTGAGCTGAGATGGCTCCGAACATCAGCACCGCCCGCTCCCACAGGAAGTAAATGTCAAGCCAAACGCACTGTAGCGCTTAGCGTGCACGAGTGTGTGTGAGTGTGTGTGTGTGTGTGTGTGTGTGTGTGTGTGTGTGTGTGTGTATAAGGATATGCGCATTCATTTATGTAAGTGTCTTTACAGGCACTTGTGAATTGTTTGGCCTCTGTGTGTGTTTTTCTGTGTATTTTTGTATGTCAGATGAGGAAATATCTTCAGGGTTTATTCTGTCATTTACAAAATGCAATTCAAGTACAAACATTCAAGTACATTTTTAAGACCCTTTTTTTTTTAATTTTGCAAGGACATCACGCAAAACAAATATACTTTTTCATGTGATCGTCATTAATTGAAACATATAATATGATCTTAGTGTCATCATTTATATATATATATATATATATATATATATATATATATATATATATATATATATATATATAAAATTAATTAAATTATATAATTATTGTCATCTACAATTATAATGTGTAGGATTAAATTTACATTTCCCTGGTATCACCAATGTCGTTAAAGCTGTGCTGGACAATGTTTATTGTGTTATGATTTGAATAATCAAACCAAGGGGAATATCACAGGTTTCGAGATTTTCAATGTTTTCTTCGAGGACTTTTAAAACACTTCAGCGCAAAAGGAGCTATTTACAAGGAATTCCAGCACTTACATTTCCGTGGATGAAAATTCAAGCACTTCAAG
>NC_137190.1:9994991-9999991 GCF_960531495.2 Zeus faber | reverse complement strand
CTCAGTGCTGTGTACACATCCCTCCTCCCTGAGGAGCAGGTCAGTGACTCTCTCTCAGGATCCTTAAATAAAGTCTTGGATTCTGCTCTTTCCTCTGCTCGTTATTAACTAAATATGAGGCTTTGACTTTGACCGCGGGACAAAAATTCAATATTTTTTTGCCCCTCACCAAATATTTAAACCAAGCAAATAAACAGACAAATAAATAGATCTCCCCCACCGGGGCGACAGGGGCCACTCGGGCCCTTGGATGTAATTTGATGGCCCACTTACTTGGAGGGCCTGAGCCCGCCGCTACTCACACACTCATTTGAAGAGCTGTCAATCAAGGGCCGGTGGTGCTGATGTTGGGGATGTGTGTGTGTGTGTGTGTGGGGGGGGGGGGGGGGTGTTTGTGAGTGTGTGTGTGTGTGTGTGTGTGTGTGTGAGAGAGATTGTGTGTGCGTTTGCATTTGTAGGGCCACCATTTCATCCTGAAGGTTAGAGCAGACAGAGTAAGCAACCTTTGATGAATACACCCATCCATCCATCCTCCATCCATCCATCCTTTCATCCATCGATGCATCCATCCATCCATTCTTCCATCGATTCATCCATCCTTTCATTCATTCATCCATCCATTTATCCATCCATCCATTCATCCATCCATCCTTTCATTCATCCATTCATCCATTTATCCATCCATCCATCCATCCATCCATCCATTCATCCATCCATCCGGCCTCCAAATTGCCAATCAGCCATTTTATTAAACCGTGTTTACAACTGGTCCAACAGATCGTCTTTGGTCTGGGACGGCGTCCAGTGGAGGCTTTCGGAAAATGGGATGCAAGAATGTCTCGGGCGATATTGACAAAAATGTAATATTGCAATACTTTTTGACCTTAATATGGATAATAAGCTGGATATTTTAGGGGTGACAATTGGTACTTTCATAAGATATTTACACACAAGAAATATGCGAGAGACATCCGAGATCATCCGTGATGTGGATATAATGACCGAGCAGGTAGAGGTCTGAGCAGAAGAGCTACAACAGTCTATCAAGTTCCCAAAATGGGATTTATTTACTGTAACGTGGCATTAAAGACCAAATGTAACTATGTCACAATATTAGTGTATGTATATATATATATATATATATATATATATATATATATATATGTATATGTAGTCAGTCAATCAATCAATCATATATATATACATATATATATATATCTATATATGTATATATATATATATGTATATGCGAGTCTCATTACGCCGGTAAAGGGGCCAAAATGAGGTCAACCCAGGTGTCGTGTGGGAAAGGGGACTTCCAGGACTTAAAGGATCTGCTGCTAACGTCTTGGTGCCAGGACACCTTCAGAGGTCTCGTGGAGTCCATGCCTCGACGGGTCAGAGCTGTTTTGGTGGCACAAGGGGGACCTACACAATAATAGTGTTTATTCGTGGTGGTTTTAATGTTGTGGCTGATCAGTGTATAATATATTATCTAGTTTCACATCACGATTTCAATGTCATATCCATCACAAAGCCCTCGTTTCAACTACAACATTTTCTACAACTATCAATGTCATCACTGTGCTTTGCTTTTTAAAACTTCTACCATCAACCGAGGGCAGAATGAAATCTCAATATCATTTTGCATATCCATATTCAAAATTATTTCTGTCGCATTTTCACCCTTTTTATTCCCTTTCTGCACCCCTCATTGTAAAATTCATAAGTTAATAAGTTCAATAAAAAAAATAAGCTCAGCTAAAAAAAATTCTTCTTGACCCTTTTCTATCATTTCTAAAAAATCAAGCCAAAATAGAAGGCAAATATTGCTGTCCTCAGCTCTTCCCCTCTCCCTGTGGGTTCCGGGGAGGCTGGGGGGCCGATATCAAACAGGCCTTTCATCCGAGATGCAGATGACTCAATTATGCCTGGCCTGACATCAAGACCACTTGGCGAAGGAGACGCTAATGCCAGGAAACGATCCACTTAATCCCTCTGATGTGAGCGCCGGGTCGCTAAAGTTGGCTCGCAACGCCGAGGCACCGAGACAGGTACGAGCTTAAATGTTTAAATACGACCCCGGGGACGCGGCCCCGCGGGAGCCGGTGTGTGTGTTCAACGCAAACCAACGATGGCGGAGATGAGGGCCCCTCGAAGAAAGGGGACGGGACGGAGATAAGAGAGAGAGAGGGAGAGGGACAGGGAGAGGGAGGGGGAAGGGTGCGGAGGCGTGTCGAGCTCCCGGTGTCGGAGAACCCGATTCGGAGGTCATGGAGGTCCAGGGAGGAAGACACGGTCTCACAGGGTCGACCCTCAAAATGTGGCTGATTACGGAAGAAAAAATACCGTTCTTCGACATTTAGAGGATGCGTGGAAGACCTGAGGGGCTGGTGGATGGAAGGATGGGGGTGTTCATGACCCGGGTGGAGCCAACAGATTGATCCACATTCCAGGATCTGGCCTCGACAGTGCAGTTTTCTTGACGTCCTGTCGGTCCCTTCACGTTGCTTGACTCCACCCACTTGGGTCATTAGGATTCAAACCCAACTACAAACTCATTACGGCTTGATATCCACACGACGAGGAATACGAATCCGAAAAACAAACGAAAATACATCGATCATAGGCTAAGGTGCGATAGGAGGCGTATTTTTGGAAATTTGCTTCAACAACGTGTAGCATAAGAACCTCTCTGTGTTTCCTCTTAACTCCATGTGCGTCTCCCGAGGCGCAGGGGGCGTGTCCCTGCGGACCGGATCGCGAGGAACACGGACCCGGACTCTTATTAACCTGGTTCGATCCGACGGAGCTTTACGTCTTTGCCCCGCGAGCCTTTTGTCCGTAACCTTTAATAAAAAACGCGAAAAGTCTCCGCCTCCCTCCCCGAGCCCGTATCTGCGGGGCGTCTCCCACCGTCAGGTTTAGCGCTCGTTGTTCATTTGAAAATTGATTCCGCGTCTCGATCTGTCCAAGTGTTCGTCCTCGTTGGCTCCGGTCAGTATCCACGCAGGTCGTCTCGTCTGCGGCCACGCCCCGGCGTACGTGCGAGCTCGGCGTCCAAATGCACTTGAAATTTTCTGTGTGATGTGTCGCTCACACTCCGCTCCACATGTGCACGAGGGCAGCATCTGGAGAGAAAGAGGGAGAGAGAGAGAGAGAGAGAGAGAGAGAGAGAGGGGAGCAGGGCGAGCGAGCAAGCGAGCGGCCCGGCTCCCGGGCCGGCGGAGGAGGAACGCGGCCGCTGAATGATGTGTTCATCCAACGGGGGCCGGGCTCCGGCTTGCGGTTCTGGTTTGGACGGGCCGCAACACAATCACCCACACATCAGTCAACACCGGCACTAATCAGAGCCGGGGAGGGGGGGGGTGGAAGACAGAGGCCCAGGACCAGGACTGGTTGGCGGTCGGATGCGGAGAGGAGAGCTTAGAATAAAAAAAAAAAAAGGGAGGAGGAACAGTGGTGACGTTGAGGTGATAGGTGATCGCCATATCAACTCAGGAGAGGTCAGATTTGGGACAGATGTGGCTTTATATGTTTTAAATGAGAATGTATGGATATGGCGGTGCCTCAAATGTGGCCCCCGAAAGCCACGGCGGCCGTATTTTCAAAAGTGACCGCCGAAATGCGTCTCGCAGGAAAACAGTTTTTTTTTACGAATCTCGTCGGAATCCAAAGTGTGTTCAGGCCGGTCAGGTCAGATGTTAAAAAAAATAAAATAAAATAAAACATAATTTTAACCTGAGAACCTGAGAAAAGCACCGGTCACTTCGGGGTAAGAATCGTCCATCTTGCTTTCTTTTTACTCTTTATTCTTAGAATCTTTCACCAGCACAACTGAGTTGAAGGGGTGAGGAGGTGAAATACACAAGCTGATATGTTGAAATGAACAGAATTAAATCAAATCGCGTTTAAAAAAGTCTGTTTCTGAATTAATGAAACGGTCTTGACCGAGCAGATGTCTCCTTCCTTGACTTGATCACATGTGATGGGCCCTCACACTCACGCAGCTTAATGGGGGCAATTCTTACGTATGTTTGCGTCTTCCCTGGTCTGAATCGCCGTCCTTATTGACCTTTCCACGCAATTAAGCGTTGCCAAACATCAGGGCGTGTGTTGCCTCGTGTGCAGTCGCTCGGGTCGGTGTGTCGGTTGTCGGTGCCAAGTGTGTGCGGGACAAATGAGCAGCACCCGTCCCGGCGCTGACAGCTGCCCCAGAGCTGTGATGCTATCTGCATCCTTTAAATTACTACTGGCTCATGGGCCCTGGGGGCGCACGCACACACACACACACACAGACACACACATTCCAGTACATTTTGACATACAGATGCATACACACAGAACATCAACAAACATGAAATAAAAATTAAAACAAATCCCGCATTTCGACATTTATATGCAATATTTATAGTTTTACGTAAAAAAAACAAACAAAAAAAAGTATTTTCTGTTTGTTTGAATGCAAACGCACACGCGCACACACACACACACACACACACACACACACACACACAGCACGACATTTATATGCAATTTTGAATTGATGACAGAGCATAAATACTTGACTTTGTTTGAACAAAAAGAACAAACAGTGTGAACCTAGCCACATATGCCGCCCACATACACATATACATAGCCACCCACGCATCCCCCCTCCCACCCTCCCACCCCCCTCCCTCTCCACTGGGACACATTTGACTGGGATATGACCCCAAACCGATACCTTTCCCCCAGCGCACACCTGGTCCTTTTCATCTCCGTCCCAGAAGCCCATTGTCGGCTTTAATTGCGGGAGGCTCGCCCGCTCGGCTGGCGGATGACCCCGACCACAACAATGCATACCTGTGGCTCGGACCCGCGCCGCGGAATCGTCTCTTCAAGTGGGGGCCCTTTTTTCCACGCCGCGCCCGAGGGGGAGGGGGGGGGGGGGGCGTGCACGCCGCTCATCCATCACTCAGTCGCTCGGCTGCTGCAGGAAGTGGTTAACATGGAAGACC
>NC_137190.1:9937491-9989991 GCF_960531495.2 Zeus faber | reverse complement strand
TGTAAATATTTGCTGAGGTGACTCGGCGGAGTATAGCGCTGTCATCGTAAATCTGCTCTCCGTCTCTGACAGATGAGGCCGACCTCCGACCTGGAAGTACAAGGGGGAGGGTTGGAGCAGGGTGTGTGTGTGTGTATGTGTGTGTGTGTGTGTGTGAATTTCTGCGGGTGTGCATTTTTGTCTGTGTGTGTGTGTGTGTGTGTGTGTGTGTGTATGTGGATACGCACAAGGCTACCGATACTCCCAGCTCAATCATTATCATGAAAAAAGCAGGGGCCCATCTAGGAATATCCCTCCTCCTCCAAACCGCTGATACACACTATGGTGAGGGATGGATGGAGAGGACAGGGAGTGCAGGACGACAAGACGTGGGCGAGCTTGCTCGTGGATGGAGCAGGGGGTGGGGTGGGGGGAATGGGGGGGGGGGGGGGTCGTCGGAGTGGTCAGGGGACGGTCAGCGGCTGCTGCAATTTGCACAATTTATTTTCTCCGGGGCCACTTAATGTTGGAGTGGCTCTCGGCTTAAGTGCTGCGTCTCAGAGTGGCCGGCCCCCGTCAAATTCAGCCGCCGCATTACAGTGGCGAGGAGAGGCATTAACATCCTCCGCTCCAATATATCTTCTCTGCCCCAGATCAGGGTCTGATAATAGCATCTGTTAACATGCACTAAGTACCATTATGTAGCACATCACTTCATAAATAATACGATTAGGCGACCTTGGGGCTTTGCGACGAGCCGTGTGTTTAAATGTCCTCATCATTTATTTAGGGTGCGTATTAAAGGAAGCGCCACTTCAGAGGAGAGTGAGGAAGACATGTCTAGCTTACTGATCAACAGGGTTGGGAAAGAAGAAGAAGAAGAAGAGGAAGAAGAACAACAGAGAGAGCGGACGAAAAGACAAAAGACGAGATAGTCCGACGGAGATATAGACGCAACAGCGAAAGAAAGGAGGGGACAAGATGGAGGGCGAGGGGGTAAAGAGAGGTAAGGCAAGCTTATTTGTATAGCACATTTCAGACACAAGGGCAATTTAAGGTGCTTTGCACAAGATGTACAATGCATTACATAAAAGCAAAGAAGAAATCAAAGCACAGACATAGAAAGCTAAAAACAGACCCACACACTCAAACGTGGCAGGACTCCTACTGAGTTTGGTCACTGCAAACTCAGTAGGACGTTTAAGCTTACAGGAATACAACTAGAAAAATGTAGAATCTAAAACAGGCTGATGAAGTAAGTAGGTGAGTAGCAGGGAGTAAGCATTGTGGCGAGAGCGGCCAAAGCAGCACAAACAGCTGCGGACAACACAGACACACAAAACACACGTACACTAACCCAGTAACCGTGCCGACGCAGGAGTGAGGACATAACGCACCGTGGGACTGGGGCCTTTGAGTCGACGCGATTAAGTATTCTAGCAGCGCGGCTATGATAAAAAAACACACCAGTCCGCTGGCTTGACTTAGCATGAGAGGCTTCGCACTATAAATATCGAAGCCAGACACATTAAACAGAGGTGTTCCATTTATCTGACATGGGATCTTGTGATATTAGCTCGCATATAGAAGGCTCCTGCTCTACCAGAGATGCACACGGTATCGAGGCTGGAGTCTATAGTCGGACCGACTCCAGCGCAGATTTTAACAGCATCCACTGCTGTTGACAGAGTGCCGTTGCTTTGACTGCTAAAATGAAACCAAACAAAAAGTCAATATCAAGCGAGGTGCTTTAAGCTCTCCAGGGCTCTCAGCAGAAATTCACTATAAGCCACAGTGGTGTACAAATAAAGCTCCACAAACCACTTTCCCAAGGCAAAACAGCCCACCTTAAAGTTAAGGTCAAAGACAAAGAGGTGAGGTAGGGAGGGAGCGGGAGTGAGATCGGCGCTGGGTGTGTTTGCTGGTCGGGCCGTTTCGATGGATTAACCCCAGACAGATATGGGGCCTAACTATCCCATCTGGCGCTCGGTCAGGAGAGATTGGCAATACAATCACTCATTTCAATTTGCCCTGAAACCCTATAGCCCGGCAGTCCCCGCTCAAATGGTATGCTAATGTGAAAGGTATCTGGGATTCTATCGCCTCTATTCCACAGAGGCCCTTCCCTCTGCACAGCACACTGCACTTGAACCGCGGCTGGGGCGGCGGCTCGAGGGCCCCCGCTGCAGTCGGGGCCGGGGCCCCCTTTGCGCTCAAACTAACCACTTTAGCTAAAGTGAGTGTTAATTATGGACAGGCAAAGCAGTCAATAAAAGGTTAATGTAAAAGTCAAAGGATAAATTCCTTTAAGCATTGCATCATTCCACCATCTCCGCGACCAACACGCCGCTCACAGGTCTCCTAATCAATACGTTTTACTGTAATGCGCTCGCCATCGATTTCCCTCTCCTCGGCCCCACCCCCGTCACATGACCCGACTCCACTGCTTGGTGGAGAAATAAGGGGAGAGGAAGAGAAGGCCGGGGGGGGGGTGGTTGAAAAAGAAAATAAACAAGAAAATAAAATGATTAACCTTTGCTCGACTGCGACAGCGCTCCGTCTCTGTCTCCCCTTGAAATGGCCCGTTGGAGAGGGTCGGGCGGGGCAATATCGGCTTTTTCCAACAACAATCAAGAGCATCAGCTGCAGAATCATCATCAGGTCCACTCCATCTCCGGGCGCTGTGTAATTGTGCGGCCGTACACTTGCACAGAGCCATACATTAAAAGGCCCTCTGCTCTTAACAGGATAGAAATCCGCCTAATAGACAACATCAGTGCTTCCGACTCGAGCAATTACACTGATAGATGCCCGATTGTGTCAGGCCAAGTGAAAAAGGACCCGCACAACACAGATAGGAGACAACTCATTGCATTATCGCTGCAGGAGGTCATTTATAACAATTTACAACCACGCTGGGATGCTGCTGCCCTGGGTCAATCAGGACACTTATTTGGGCGATGAGGGTGTGGTCCCATCGTGCTGACTGAAAGCTTTTTCCAAATCACGCACTCGCATTCCCGGGGAATGGATGTGAACATGGAGCCATCGGGTGCAAGAGTCTCCTACCGTCCGCCGCAGCTGAAGGTGCTTATCTGTTGGAGGAACCAGAGGCTAAGTAACGCACCGAAGGCCTCGATGAACGGTAGTTGTTGCAGGATCTTTCCCAGCCCAGATTTCAAGTAGCACCTCTCTAGTAGCAAGTCCACTTCCCTGTCCTTGACTCTGTTTTAAAAGTTGGAGAGGACCACAGTGGAGAATATAGCTTCAATAAATGAAACCATACCACGTACAAAGCTACACCGCAAATGGGATTTGAACTCTTAACTGTAGCATTGGAACTTGCCGTGCTCGACCCAACAATGCATTGAAGAATATTCATGTCAGAGTCAACAATAAAAAATAAAAAAAAGCTTATATTACACCGCGTTCCAAATTATTATGCAAATTGGATTTAAGTGTCATAAACATTAATTTTTTTGTTTTTCAATTAAACTCATGGATGGTATTGTGTCTCAGGGCTCTTTGGACTGAAATCAATCTCAGACACCTGTGATAATTAGTTTGCCAGGTGAGCCCAATTAAAGGAGAACTACTCAAGAAGGATGTTCCACATGATTAAGCAGGCCACAGGTTTCAAGCAACATGGGAAAGAAAAAGGATCTCTCTGTTGCCGAAAAGCCTCAAATAGTGCAATGCCTTGGACAAGGTATGAAAACATTAGATATTTCACGAAAACTTAAGCTGATCATCGTACTGTGAAGAGATTTGTGGCTGATTCAGAGCACAGACGGGTTGGTGCAGGTAAAGGCAGAATGAGGAAGGTTTCTGCCGGACAAATTCATTGGATCAAGAAAGCAGCTGCTAAAATGCTGTTACAAAGCAGCAAACAGGTATTTGAAGCTGCTGGTGCCTCTGGAGTCCCGTGAACCTCAAGGTGTAGGATCCGCGAGGCTTGCAGTTGTGCATAAAGCTACTATTCGACCACCCTTAACCAATGCTCACAAGCAGAAACGGTTGCAGTGGGCCAAGAAATACATAAAGACTTATTTTCAAACAATTTTGTTTACTGATGAGTGCCGTGCAACCCTGGATGGTGCAGATGGAAGATGTGGATGGTTATTGGATGGCCACCATGTCCCAACAAGGCTGCGATGTCAGCAAGGAGGTGGCAGAGTCATGTGTTGGGCCGGAATCATGGGGAGAGAGCTGGTAGGCCCCTTTAGGGTCCCTGAAGGTGTGGAATTGACCTCAGCAAAGTTTAGAGTTTGTGACTGACCACTTTCTTCCATGGTACAAAAAGAAGAACCGTGCCTTCCGTAGCAAAATCATCTTCATGCATGACAATGCACCATCTCATGCTGCATGAATACCTCGTGTCATTGGCTGCTATGGGCATAAAAGGAGAGAAACTCATGGTGTGGCCCACATCCTCCCCTGACCTCAACCCTATTGAGAACCTTTGGAGCATCCTCAAGCTAAAGATCTATGAGGGTGGAGGCTATTCTGACATCCTGCAAAGAAATTCAAGTAGAAACTCTCCAAAAACTCCCAAGTTGAATGGATGCAAGGATTGTGAAGGTGATATCAAAGAAGGCTCCTATGTTCACATGTAACTTGGCCTGATAAGATGTTTTTGATTGAAATAGCTTTTGATTTCAGTAATTATGACCTGCTAATGCTGCAAATTCAACAAATGACCATTTTCAGTTCTTACAACCTATAAAATGTTTTGAAACTCTGTTCTGCATAATGATTTGGAACAGTGCATTTTGAGTTTTTTACTTTTGAAAGAAATACTGTTATCATTGGGAGGTTTGTTCAATAACATTCAAATTATACCCTAACGGTTGATGACTTGAAAATTATGCTGACTGTCATTTGCATCGACCATTTCGGAAAATCAGAGAAAAATATAATTTGCAAAATAATTTGGAACGCGGTGTATATCGTGATCAAAGAAAGTCAAATGCTTCACAACACCTGCCTTTGTCAAACCTCTTGGTCTGGCCTGCTCCTCGTTGTTCAGCAGACTTACACAGGTGTGAGTTTTTATGGTCTTGGCAACACGAATGGCCCAGTAGGGAAAAATGCGCTCAAACGAGTCATGAAGAAACAGGCAAGCGTCTCGTAAATCAAGCTGCGCCTGTAGGTGAGGCACCCGGCAACCGTGTTCACGGGACGGAAAGGACAGAGGCGGGGAGACTGAAATGGCGGCAGGAATCTATCTAATGCCAAAGAGAAGAAGGGAGCGGAGTAAGAAAAACGGGCTCTTCGTCTTCAGACACTGGAAGAAGGAGGGTCGTTGCGTGGAGTCCCAAAGAGAGACGTAAAGCAGCAAACAAATGTTGATGATGGGGAGAGCGTCCGCGCTTATAACACCCAGCACTCCACGAGTCCCCTCAACTCATTATTGACTTTGAACAGTGGTGCCAGCCACCCTCTTCGCACACCAACAACAACCCCCATTACCACCACCACCGGCACCACCTCTTGCCCATGCCAGGGCTTTAATGTAATGCTGTGCAGAACAGCCAGCCAACCAGACAGCACGCATGGGCAGGGCCCCGCGTTTTAACCGTTTCCTTTGGATCAATCAAACGCTATTGTGTCGGCAGACGGTTGCTGACTGCACACTTTTTAAGTGTATTTGTGTGTGTGTGTGTGTGTGTGTGTGTGTGTGTGAGTGTGAGGTGGGCAAGTGTGGCAAGAAAGAGAAAGAAGTGTGGGGTGGGTGTGGGGGGGGGGTTAAGTAGTTGTGGGGATCAAATGCGCGACATATGTTCCTTTCATTTTGATTCCCTCTAAAGCGCCCAGGCTAATAAAACCAACATATGATGCACTTTTTTCAGGCCTTTAATTAATGGCTGTGAAAAACACTTAAAATGTTTTAGCTGGAGGAGAGGTGGAGGCAGCTGGGGTGGGGGGTGGGGGATCACGGCGGGTGCTGCAGGGGGCTCCCCCCCGCCCCACACGGGCCGACCACGCCTTAGCTGCAACAAACGCTGGTTGGGCCCAGGAGCTGCGGAGGTACCTTTAGGTTGGGGGACCCCCCCCCCCCCCCCGGCGCACCGTCAGACTCTGTGAGGTCTCCCTCCATCCCAAAAGTCTGGGCAGCTCATTGTAAACCACATGAAACAAATAGGGCTCATTATTGCTGCCGCCACGTAAACTGAGTTCAAAACGGGGCAAACGGGGCAACGCACTAATTTGGCGAGCGCGCGGCGGGTGGGCGGCTCAGTCACAAGCTCACGGCGAAGATGGCAAAGGCCGATGGTCCCCGCACGGCTCGTGCCTGTTTCACACCCTGGGCGTTTGATGTGGGCCGGCCGGCTGCTCAGCTCGTCTGAAGCCGGGGCAAACCAGATGCAACAGAAAAACACACACAGCCAGGTAGCCTCTAAATAGCCTTCATAATTGGAGGCAATAAAACACTTTGGCAGTCTGGAAGTGCAAAGGAGGTGAGCCCGCCCGACCTGCAGCTACCACTCTCAAAAAACCAGGTGGACGTCCATTAGGCGCTTAACAGTGTAACAAATTACCCAACACCCCGGCCGGCTTACTCTCCTCCTCGGGCTATGGGATCGAATGTGGCCTAATGTCAACACAGGCGCAAAATTTACGAGCAGGCAACTTTTGTTCAAATGCAATCAGGTTCTAATAAAAAAGGCAGGAAGGGGACAAACAGTTTGGGTCGTTTGCTCTTCTGACAAGGGGAGACGGATCATCCCCTGAGGCACCGAGTCAGTGTGTGAGTGTGAATGTGTGTGTGTGTCTGTGTGTGTGTGTGTGTGGAAAGGGAGTAAGTATCTGTGTGAGAGTGTGCATATAAGAGATAGAGATGTGTGTGTGTGTGTGTGTGTGTGTGTGCGTGTGTGTGTGTGTGTGTGTGTGTGTGTGTGTGTGTGTGTGTGTTTGTTTGTGCTTTAAAAGTCTACTGAGGGTCATGGGCGGTTAAAGCCAGGGGCCTAGCAGCCACCTGTGCCAGAGCCAAGGCGAGCTCTACCAAAAGCAGCGCGCTCCGAGGAAAAGTAAAAAACAAACGTTTGCTCTGGTCGCCGCCAGTGACAGCCCCGGGGACAGCGCCGAGTGCACGGAGAGCCCTCCCCATCCCTATTCAGAAGAGGCCACATGTGGCTCGAATACCAGAGTGAAACGTTGTGATATACAGAGGCAAAACTAATTAGACTTGGTTTAAAAGACACATTGGAGTTTTTCCCTGATGACGCTATTTATTTATACAGCCCGGGAGAGAAAATGGAGCAATAAGCGAGCTTGATGGGGGAGGTACAGAGGTTACGAGCCTGCAAGTGCTTGCACTTTTTCACAGCCTGGCGGTTTGAGGGCAGTAAATCCTGCACCGGGGAATCAGGAAGAGGGTTACTGCGGCAATGGGAGCACTAACTCTTAGTCGTCCGAGGCAATGGCACGTCATTGCTGTGAAAACTTGTTGTTCTGTGAGCGTTCCTGTAAAACGATCATTTTAAACACCCCCTGCACTCCCCCCACCCCCACCCCTTTCCTCTCGGCCTTGTGGGCATCATCTGAATGGTGCAATAACGCTGATGATGGATGAGGCCTGCCTCGACGACTGCACAGCTCGGGCCCCAGCTGACACCTGACCCCTGGTCACATGATAAGGTCGAACCAACATGGGCACAATTCCCACCTGTCTTCAGGTGACAATGGCGGGGGTCAACCTGGCCGGGCTAATTATAGCCCATTGTACCTCAGATCGCCTGGTTACAAGTCATCCCTCTTGCTCCGGGGGACTGCGGTGTTATATTCTTTGGGCCTTTATGTGAAGATTACCTGTGAGACAGAAGCTTTAAACTGTTGCACAACAGATATCGGGTTTCACAAAGGTGTGTTTTAAACAGATTTAAAAGAGAAAAGGGGGCGGGGGAGCCGAACTTGCCATGCTCATATGAGCGCAATCAAAAACCCAATAATGAAAATACATATGTATGTAATCCATATACAGTAAATATATACACAATATATACACACACATTATGCTACCTTATTTCCTAAACCAAGCCTCTTTGGTTTAATTAAGATTTTCTTATTCGTTCTCTCAAACAATTCAAACAATTCTTTTGTTGAACAGGGGCACAGTGTACTGTGGATCTAATACATACATTTTTTCAGTCTGTCATTACTCATTCTTTAACAGTATTTCTTTTTCCATTGCTAAATGGACGATTATAAAATGGAACCCTTCACTTATTAAAGAAAAAAAGGAGGGAACATTTATTTAAGCATTTACAGCTATGCCTTTGGCAGTGGAAAACAAGATGAGCAAATGATATTAATCATAAGCCCCATCATTTAACTTGATATTTGCCAACAGTTGAGGCGGGTCGTGGGGAAAACACATTGTTCCCTGGAGACGGCCTTTTGCTGAGTCAAAATCCTAATGATAGGTCGTCTTCGCTAAGTGTGATTGAGAAAGTGACAGATTTAAGAAAGAGGAGGAAGGCGATAAAACAGAAATCAAAGATGAGATGGGACGGTCCTTGAGGATTTTCATTTTGACAGGGGAAAAAGAGAAGGAAAGACAGTGAAAAAGTAAAGCAACGCGTGGGAGATTTCTCTTTGCCAAAATGCCGTACCTCGGTATGTACCTACAGTAGATAGCAATATTACTTGTTCCATCCGGAGTCTGCAACGACGTGACTCGACGGGGAGACTCGCCTTGGCGCTTTGGCCATGCGGGAAGTGGTTGTTTTAAAATGAACAAAAGGAAAAATCCTTGAACCAGAAGCAGAAGTGTGAGAAAGAATGACATGATGTACATAGTGTGTGTGTGTGTGTGTGTGTGTGTGTGTGTGTGTGTGCGCGCGCGCTGCTTGTGCGTCCTTCGCCAGGTGTGTGAACCCCCTGCCTCACCTGGTGCTCCCTAACGAACATTACTTCTGTTTCGCCTCAAGAAGTTAATGGGGTAATTAAAGGTCCCGGGCTTTTAAAAAACGCTGCAAACAGCCAAACAATTTGTTTTGAAGAGCAGACGCACAACGGCCCCGGGCAACGGTGCCGAGCGCGGCGTGATGAGGGAACGTGGAATGCAGCACAATGCGAGGCGAGTTTATGATCATGTACACATCATGTGCGTGCGCCTGTCCTGACTACGTTCGTCGTAAATCACTTGTTGAAGTTGCTTCAGATATAATTGCCAAATGAACGGCAGATATCTTTTGGCCAAGCAGGATTTAACGTGAGGGTGTTGTGTATTGAACCGTGGTGCTCGGCTTGTGTCATTTAAAAAAAAAAAATTGTGTTGACTTTAGAAATGTTCTAGACAACATTATGAAAGAAAAGGTTTTTGTTTTTTAACACTTTCAAACTTGTCAATAAAACGCAAGATCACTTAAATAACTGAGAAGCTGGAAGGTGTATATCACTCATTTCAGAGGAGCTAGGCTAGTCGATCCACTGTACAGCCCCTTTCTCACATGTAATCCGTAATATTTCTATGTTAAAAAAACATTCGGCAAAGGCAGCAGCAAGTCATTTCCACATTGGCCTCCTTTCACGGAAAAGTTCCATATGGAGTCTGTTCCCACATACGTAATGGGTCAGGGTTAGACCAGCGCTTTGCTTCCCGTCTCCCCGCCCCTCCCGGATGGACTCTTCCCTCCGCTGACGGAGCCGAGACAGAGACCATCCCCGGACACGGTAACCTCAACCAAACGTTATTAAACCAGTGTGATCATTTTCAACCTGTCCCACTCTCTCTGCCTCAGTTTCTTGTCTTTACAGCTGAGCGCCACGGTTCGGAATCGCCATTTTTCAGAATGTTTTTTTTTTCCTCCCCCCCCAAAAAAAACAACTTTTGAAATATTTGTGCAAAATGAATATTCATAAATATTCGGCTCCACCCCTACTTTATGGAAATCTCACTTCCATTACTCGCTTCCATTCCCACACACCTCCATTCACAGCCATACCGGCATTATCCCGGAATTTATACTAGGTGGAAGGTGGGGAAATTTACGGAACGACTTTTAAGGAGCTTCGAACCCAGCTCCTTTTCCACATGATGCCGATACGGAACATTGCCAGTAGATTAACGACTTTCAGTGCAAGTGCTTCTAGGCTTTAGTTAGCACACAGCCTGTTGCTATCTGGGTACTGTACACACAGGCGTGAAGTTGGTATGACCTTCCTGGCTGAATCTGGGTAAACTAGACAAAAGACAAATTTCCCAAAAAACTGCAGTATCAAAGTCTGGCAATGAGAACCGTGATAACACAAAAACCTCAAACACACCGAAGAATAAAAAAGGGATCAGAATCAAAGCAGTGCTGGAATTAACGCTGTGTTGAGTTTTCCCTCAATTCAAACTGAGCAAGGGTCAGCTGTGAGGGTAAGGACGGATAACCTTCTCCGCAGCGCCACAGATGGCACCTTCAAAGTTCTGATCCCAAACCAGCTTATACTTAGCCGCTGTGATCGCTTCCCGCCACTGGCCAGCGTCAAAGACGAAGCACATGGGAGTCGAGAGTGGTCAAATGTTGCCAGAATGCAAAGCTTTGAAGCCAGGCTGCCTGACTCCCTGCCCAGGGGCAGAAATTACCAGGGGGGGGCAAAACAGAGAGTTGTCCTCCTCAATATATCATTGTAAACATAGTTTACAATATAATTTAACCCAGCCCCCTCATTTCTCTATCAAAACACACATAAAAAAACCTGTGGTTTTTTATTTTAGATCATGTTTTATGCTCCTTTGTTTCCTAATTGAAAGAATAAGAAACGCACCGGGTGATCCGTGCCGTGTCACGCATGGCAGCTTAATGCTCTGCTCCGCCGTGCCCCCCACCACGGGCATTTGAGAAGCGAAATATATGAATGCACACCAACATGCCTTTTAATTTAGTCGTTTAGTCGGTCGGTTGCTCGTCTCATTTGTCGGTAGCACTCGAACCAGCTGTACGCGTCAGCGTCAGCAGAACATTCGCTAGGAACAAGTAACATCAGAGTCACAGCATTGGTGTCAGGTATTCAGGGGCGGAAGACATAACACACATCAAAAGACCAACGCACAGGCTTACAAGCGTATACACAGCACACAAACACACACACACACACACACACACACACACACACACACACACAAACACACACAGGCATATGGACACAAAGTGCACGCACACGTAATGCATCTCACTCACACACTCACAGACGGAAGGACTGCGAGGGCTGCAGATGGTGCGCCCTGGGCCCCGAGACTGGATCTGCTGCAGCCGCTGCGTGGAAGCTACCCCTGCACACAGGGCAGGCAGGTTGGGGGCGGAAGGCAGAGAGCAACGGAAGCAGGGGATGAGGCGAAGGGAGGATGAGAGGGAGGATAAGAGGGAGGAGGAGGGAGGAGGAGGAGGTGGGGTTCTCTCTCTTCCATGCACGGCGCTCCAGACAGCTTTAGTACAACATCCGCACATCGCCGCCCAGAGGTGCCCTTGGCCGCCGCTCAGCCCTTACTTTACCCTCACGGATGCATATGCCGCACAAAGGCACTTTTAAACACCCAAACAGCGGACACGCCCGCACATAAACAACTGCACGTGCCCAACTACGCCCACGCATTGTAACCCACACACCCCAAAGACACGGAAGCAAAAGCAGTCACACAGTCCCACTCAGACACACACACACACACATAACCTCACCCCCACACACACACACACAAGCAATGAGCCAGCGGCCACTTCAGCCTTAATTCTGCCTGACTTGTGCTGTCCGCCTGGCAGGAGAGAGGGAGGCAGAGGACAACAAGCGGTGAATACAGGAAGAGACAGAAAATCATTGAGAACCTTGCCTTTATGAATCTTTGATGAACCCGAGTGGGGGGTTGGCGAGGGCTTTGCCTCTGGTTAAATCAGAGCGTAGCGTGTGGCGGGCGTGGGACTGCCAACAGAGGTTGAGATAAACAGGCCCTGGACGGGGCCCAGACAACTACAACCCCCGCAGTATTTGTCCCACCAATTAGTTCCTGTCCTCTCCGCTCATGCTGCAGGTGAGACGCAGCGGCGGCAAGCTGGCAACGTGCTGCACAGCGCTGTCTATATATCTATCTATGACCATTCAATAATGTCATTTTCCAAACTCAACACCGACTCTCTCAATGAACTGCAAGGCTCCTGAGGTGTAGCTCGGCATTTTTGCTCATTTACGGATGACGTAAGGTGCATTTCTCATCTGGGAGTGGACTGGTTTTACATACATTATCAGCTCTGGCTATCATCCATGATGAATGACACAGCTCCATGCAGGCGGTGCGAGGCTGTCCAACACTGCGGTTACTTAATTAACAATGAAAAACTAAACCAGAGAGCAGTTTGAACGTGGGAACCTGGGCTAAATTCTTTCTTTTCACCCACCCCTTGTGTTTCACCCGTAGCATTTCCTTTGTGCATCTTTAGACATGCTCTGAAAAAAAAAAAATGTTTGCGGTGACTCAACAGGAATTGATTTAATTTACAGGGTGGTGAAAAGTGCCTTTGCTTTGAACCTCTTGATCTATTTTTATTAGACACGGAGCAACTGCCAGTGTCTTAGGTAACTGCAGGAAACTAGTAAGGCGGGATTGCAGCGTTATCTCATCTGCCATCTGTGACGGCTCAGAACTTGGCATTGTCCCGGTGTTAATGTGTCAGTGATGGGGTCTTTTGAACAACCTCTTCATCCGTCTGTCAGTGAGACTACGAGCTTCTGATTGTGTTCATTCATTCATTCAACCTTTAATTCAATTCTCTGGAAATAATTGAGGGTAGCCCTCATTTTCAAAGATGCCGAGATTACACAAGGCAGCTATACAAAAAAATAAAATAAAATAAAATAAAATACGGACAAAACACAGAAAAAATATCAATTGACACAGTTACAAATTGAGACAGGGAGGTTTGTGATCACGGATTTAAATTGTTAAATTGAGTAGAGAATGGATTTTTAGGGCGTGGAAGATCATTCCAAGAAGCTGGGGCATTAAAACAAAAGGATGACTTTTCCATGTTCCGTCCGCGCTCGCGGGGGGGCCTCACGCATAAGCCCCGCCCTTTGAACAAAGTCACTGAAAAGATATCCGTCACAAGCCTGATCATCGTGATTCATGCTGGCTCCGATCCAAACATACCTGCGGTGCTCAGACTTTACACACCCCTCTCCACCGTGAAAACACGCAACTTACAGGGACAACGCAGGAGTTCCCTGGTTGAATTAATCTACTTGAAGCTGGAACGGACGTCCTGACATGCTGCTCTCCGTGACCCTGTCGAGGTGGGCGGCCGATTGATTGACGTCTCTGGAGCCTTTTGCCTTACAGCTCCTGGACCTGTCACATGGCAGAATGGTGACGGCTCGCCAAGTTGGGAGTCACACTGCTACCGACTTTGGGGGGAACAGGGGGTTGGCAGGGAGAGTTTTGCCAGGGCGGGTTTGGGTCCGACGTCGATGAGCCGAGTGCGAGTCTCGCAGCGCCCCCCGATGGCTCATACACGCCTCATGCCAAGCGGGTACAGTGAAACAGGGGAGGTGATGTCAAGGAAACAAGCCTCACATCATATGGAGCGAGTTGAGCCTTTATGGGATTTTATTATCTAGGCCCACCCATACATTAGCACAAACACGCACGCACGCACGCACGCACGCACGCATGCACGCACACACACATACACACACAAACACTGAAGCTGTTTGCAGGGCTGAGGGAGGTGAAAAGTGCTATTTACCAGAGCAGCTAACCTGTGTTCTTATCAGCTGGTCAAATCAATAGCGCTGTCTGAGAGCACAGCAGAGGGTGCTGGGGGGTAGCTGGAAGGGCTACCGCCGGCCCACTGGCCCCCGGGCCCCTCCTGGGGGATACCTGCCTGTCTCCTCTCCCCTCGTCTCTTCCGCATCGCTGCTCGTCTCCTGCCGCTATACACTGCATCCAGCGTGGATGAAGGTGTGTGTCTGTGTCTATGTGTGTGTGTGTGTGTGTGTGTGTGTGTGTGTGTGTGTGTGTGTGTGTGTGTGTGTGTGTGTGTGTGTGTGTGCGCAACAAGCCTGCACACACTCGAGTACAGGCATCCCCTAAAGCCCCCCAGAACCTTCTCCCATATGTAGAACAGTCCCGACTGGACTGGCCCAGAGGGGGGCGGGTGGGTCGGCACAGCCAGCTGGAGAACACACACCAACACTGGAATGAATCTTGAGACCCCATGCATGAGATACACTTCAGGACACATATCGACACAGATTCACACGTGAAGACACACACACACACACAGCTGCACATCCATTTACCCCCCCCCCCCCCCACGCTTATGCATGTCATCACACGTGTGTCATGTCCCATGATACCTGATAGTACATACATCTCCAGGAGTGGATGAGCTACAAATGGCTTCTTCATGTAGTGTTTCACACAGGGTTTGGGGGTTGGGGGGCAGCGTCTACCTGGGAACAGGGCACAACAGCACTACAGCACTCCGAATAAGCCGACAGATGCTCACCTGACCCGAGATCCCCCCGTCCCCCCGTCCACCCGCCCAAACCCCAACTCCCCCCACCCTCGTCCCCGAGAGCCAAAGCCCTGGACACGAGCACTACCCCGAAGAAAGCCGCTCCACCCTGGAATTTAATGCTCCAAAAAGCAGATGTGTTGTCCCTTTGTCTCATGCACAATCTTGCACCTTACCTTTGATCACCTTTGACATCGCAGAACAAGACGTGGGGGGAGGGGGGGGGGGTACATAGCATCTGCACTTGTTTGGCAGCTGCCTGCTTTGACATGTGAGGCCACAGGGGCCATGTTGAAAGAGCTGATGCTCACAAATGTACGGACACAGGAACATTGCAGCTACACAAGAAGCTGAGGAAGGGAAAAAGTCAACAAAAAAAAAAACCACTCAACACACCACACACACACACACACAGCAGAGAAGAACACGCACATTGAGACAAAGAAGGCACTGAGAAAAAGTTGTGCGCGTGCACACACACACACACACACACACACACACACACACACACACACACACACACACACACACACACACACACTCTTCTCTAAGTTTGATGGAGATGCAAAGTTTATCACAGGGGTGGATGTGAAACACGTCAACATACAACAAAACGCACGCACGCACGCACGCACGCACGCACGCACGCACGCACGCAGGCATGCAGGCATGCACACAGGCACTTGTACTGCCCCAGAGGAAAGGTGAAGTACAGGCTGTCCCTGTCTCACACACTAAAATAGACCATGTAGACACCAAGGAATGTCTTGCCGCATGCCCCTAATCTCTTCCATCTTTCAAATGCTGGAGTGACAAAGAAAGAAAGAAAGAAAGAAAGAAAGAAAGAATGAAAGAAAGAAAGAAAAGAAATGGTAAAGGACTGCACTGCACCATCACAAAATGATGTTACTGCTGCCACCAAAGGTGCTTTACAATAATTACACACACACACACACACACACACACACACACTGATGCCGACGTGCACGGTGTCAACCAGATGGTTGTAAGAGATGAGGTTTAAGGTTTACTTTTCTCTCGAGGAAGTACTCAGAACCTGAACCCAAGTAAAGGCACAAATACCCTGACACAAAATTGCTCCAGTTAAAGTGAAAGTACCACGTTTAAAAGTACTTGTTATGTCCAGCGCCCTGATATCACAGAGCCTATGATACTTAAAGTACGACTATCTGTTTCATCAGATGAGTGCTCATGCACATCCTGATTACAATTATTATTATTATAACAATGACTGATTTGAACAAAAGTATGGAGGAAAGATATTTGCTTTGAAATGTAGTAAAACTGAGTATAAATGCTTGAAAAATGTACTCACGCACACTAACAAAGCAAATGTGTTTTGTTGCTTTCCGCCACTGAACGACGCAGAGAAACTAAGAGGGAACAAGCGAGCGAGACGCAGGAAGAGCGGGAGGCTTCCGTGTGAGCGTCGACAGAAAATGAGACTGGTTTTGATTTTTTCTTTTTTTCTTTTCCCTGCACAAAAGACCCCGGGCGGAGTTATGGAAATGGGTGGCTGGCAGCTTCCTCGGCTGACTGTAAACAGGATCTTGGTAAGGCATATAGCCCCTGGTGTGGCCCACGGAGCCTGGCATGGCTGCATTGGTGGCGCTCACCTTCGTGCCACATCGTGCCACTCCCACCCCCACCCTCCCTCCCTCTACCCGCCTCTCTTTTCTCCCCCGCTCCAACCTGCCCGGGCTCGGATCTTAAGTAATTTATGAAGGAAGCGGGTGGCGGGTGGTGGATGGAGGCGGAAGCAGCATGCGCACATCCTGACAGCAAATACACGTCTTGTTTCACATGTCTTCCTACCAAACTACAAAGAGGCCTTTTGTCTTTACAAAAAAAAGAAAAAAAAGAAAAAGAGAGAATTAAAAAAGCGGTTTGGCTGTTTGAGGAGCTTGCATCACTCTGAACCGCTGTGAACCAGGTAGATATCGCCGTCTCCCATTGTGAAACGAGGCGCGTATCAGAACAGCGCCGCGTGCTTAAAGAAAAAAAAAAACGCTTTAGCTCTAATTAAATTGTTCAACTTAAGCAGAAGCTTTTCTTTTCCCTCGCTTGGCACTGCTCTGGTGCCAGTGCAGAGGGGGAGGACCAGCTGCCAGGGAGGAGGCTGGAGGAGCGCAGGCCAAGAGGCGAGCCAGGAGCCGAGGTTATTAGAGGAGGCCAAAACACACTGAGGAACCTTGTTCCAATATCAGCGCGGCCCTGGGGGCACTGCCCAACGCACCATTACCACAGCGGTGACGAAGAGGGGGATCCAAGCGAGTCCCTTTGCAGATGTTCTCGTAATTTCTCCCGCTCTTACCTCATTCCCGTTGGATGTAACCCTCACTTAGAGTCTGTTAAAGTAATGTCTGTGTGCCACATTGTGTGTTAAACTCAATCCGCATGTTTCACTTTGTGCGCACGCGCGTTTGTCCGGACGCTCGCGTGTGCGCCGCGCCCACGCCCGCGCCCACTCTCCCGCGGTTGGCCCCGAGACCTTCTCCCCTCCCGCCTCCCAAACACATGTAGCGGGGCACAATTGGGGGCTACATTATCTCGCGTTTGTCCGGACGCTCGCGTGTGCGCCACGCCCACGCCCGCGCCCACTCTCCCGCGGTTGGCCCCGAGACCTTCTCCCCTCCCGCCTCCCAAACACATGTAGCGGGGCACAATTGGGGGCTACATTATCTCGCGCCGCGCCGCGAGACAAAGTGCGCGGGCGTAATACGAGGCCCGACACAAAAGTAAACAACTTCATCTTGTGTCTGAAATATGTGTCGCCGCGATTGTGCTAAGCTTCCCGTTGACACAAATATGTCGGGTTGAAGGAGCGTCTCCTAATTAAAGAGAGAGGGGGGGGGGGGAGAGAGAGAGAGAGAGAGAGAGAGCGAGAGAGAGAGAGAGAGAGAGAGAGAGAGAGAGAGAGAGAGTACTCAGTGTCCTCCATAGCTCACCCCCTTTAAGCGAACCCTTCCTCGGAGACCCCATTGTTTGGTGTGAGGCATCATGGGTAGCCTTATTTACAGATTTTAATTGCTCTGGTGATCTGCGGGTAAAACACCCCCGTCGTAATCACCCCACAATAGAATTGTTACTCTTTCTGACAATTGTAATAAAAATGCTCTACAGCAACAGGAGGGAAGTGTGGGAGCGAGGGAAAGAGAAAGAATGTGGGGGGGGGGGGGGGGACAAAAAAAAAAACAGGCAATATTTATTGAATGCAAATCAGGGGGAACGTCGCTCCCATTTTCTCTGAGGGGAACTAATCCAAGCGGGCGGGAAGCGGGGATGAGGCAGGGCACTGTTTTCCCCGGAAACGACTGCTTCTGCGCCTCAAAGTGACAACCGTGAGCAGCCCGCCCATCCCGGACCTCCAGAGCGGAACTGCGGAGGACACACCTAACACACACACACACAGACACTTATGCACAAAAACAAACAAATACACACACAAGCGTAAAGGCGTGCACGCACACGCACACACACACACACACGCGCGCGCGCGCACACACGCACGCACGCACGCACGCACGCACGCACGCACGCACGCACGCACGCACGCACGCACGCACGCACACGCACACACACACACACACACACACACACACAGGACGGGAGGGCGAGGAGGGGGAGATAGGTCACCCACAGACGGAGATTAGCGTCAGGAGGGCTGGGCTGTCAGCTCCAGACTGTAGCCGTCCCTGCCGGGGAGTGGGGGGCGCGCACGAACCCAACTGGCACTCATGTACCCTGCCGCTGTTTGAACACGGCGGATAAGACGCCGTTTGAGGCGGGAGTAAATATGAATGGAGAGCAGCGGACTGAGAAAAAATATACAACGATAATGTATGAATCGAATGAATGGGCTATGTGGCACTCCTTGTGTGATGACAGGCTTGACGTCCGATGCGAAAGAAGTTTCAATTGAAATGCTTGACGGGGAAATCCGGAGCGCATCCCTGTTCCAAAACAATTCATTTGAACTAACCCAACTCAAACTCATTGAAATGAAAGTTTCTCACAAATATATTGGTCAAATAAATTGTGTTGCCCCATAGGCTCTCTCAACTTCAAATGAAAAAATCGAATTTGGAGGGGAAGTAGACTCATTAATTAAAGGGAAACTAAAGGGGAACTGTTATACCTACACAGGTAATACTAGTAAATCAAATTATCTCCAACAATAAGATTGACTATGAATTTTTATAATTTTTTAATATAATATGTAATATATTTTAAGGACAATGGCTCTTTCATTATTTCTTCCCTTTCTTAATAAGGCTCACTGCAACAGGGCGGCGTCCAGATACAACTTTTCCCAAGTTTTCAGGAGCAGCAGCTCCTCCATTCAGCTAAAGAGATCCTGACTTCCCTGAGTGCGCCACGCGCTATCCCATTATTATGCCTGCTGATAAAGGTAAGACAAACACCCTGAGCATCAAAGGTCCATGGAAAAGCTAAACAGCCAATCAGACGGTAAATATTCTCTTTAATCTCCTGGAGGCAGCCAATGGGGTTGTGCCTCGGGTGACGGTGGCCTGGAAGGGATTTGTGCCTTAGGTCCCACACATTCTGCAATCCAAACACTTACTTTGCATTATGCTCAGCTCAGGCTGAAATAATAATCCAAGAAAAAAAAAAGCGCAGGCAAACTTTCGAAAGATAAACTGTTTTACTCTTGAAAGTACGGCCTCTCGAGAGCGGGCATATTAAAACTAGATGAGTCTACTGCTTTTCGTCTGCACCGGGCTATCGAGTGTCTAATGGTATTCCGAACGGACGCGGAGACACCTGGCTCACGTTTCAAGGGAGCTGATCAATCGCTCATTCGGGGCTATAGGATTTTAAGACCCGAGGATTTGGAGCAGTCAAAAGATAATCTATTCATTAGGACCAGAGGCTGGACCGGGCAGGCGAGGTGAGGCTGGAGACACGCGCTTCTAAGAATAAAGAAAGAAAGAAAGACTAACGGCTTTCCAGAAATACACATACAGAATCTATATTTCAATTATCAACGTTTTTTACCAGGCAATAGACGACATTCATGTCAGTCCTAAATGCTATCTATGCACTTAAAATAAGTACTTGAATAACATTGAATAAAACTATGAGTTAATACGTGACCAGTTCAAATGTCTTTTTTTTCCTAATATTTATACAGTATTTCTCCCTGCAATTTTAAGACTTGGAGTAACAACATTGAGGAACAAAGTTAGTTCCACCATCCCACAAGTTCAAAATCTATTTTTAAATATTAGCAGAAATGTGTGGATTGTTGGGAATGAAATGTTTTTTTGAAAGGTGTTTCAGACAGCGCCCCGTGACACACACACACACACACACACACACACACACACACACACAGGTACAGACGCAGATCGTGACTGATGGCGTTCAAGGTGCAGTCGGTAAAGTTTCTATGGTAACAGTGTCCCTGTGTCAGCGTCCAGGCCCCAGTTGGGTCCTCGCCACCCAGGCCTATCGGTTCCCGGGCCAGCCTGTCAAACACCCCCACCGCCCCAGCCCCCACCCCCCACCGCCCAATCGATGGGCACATGCAGCCGCTCAATGCCAATGATTCTCCCCTGTTCTTAATTAGAGAAACACATCAGATACAAATGACATCTCGAATCAATCGACAAGCGCCGAATGAGGCCGCTGGGGTTAAGCACGAAGACAACTTTCGGTCTCTTTGCAAATCCATTCCTCTGCTCTGCATTTCTTTTTACTTCTTCTTCTATTTATTCCCCCTTTTTTCCGGCACCCAAAAAAAAAAAAAAAAAAAAAAAAGAAACTCCTCGCAGCAAATTACTTTGAGAGCTCAGCCGAAATAGCTCGGAGGCCTCATACGTAACACGCATTAATCAGTCCCATGCTGATCTCTTCCCTGGATCGCAAATTAGTCCGAAAACTCAAGCGATATAATTACCAAACAGAAGGCCTAAACGCAGTGATGAAAAATAGATGGAGAGCGCTTCTATCCGGTAGTCCTCCTCCTCCGCCACCTCCCCCACCCCAGCCCCCACATCCTCACCCTTCTCCTCGTTTTCCCTCCTCCCTCCATCCCTGCGTCTGCGCTGGTGGATGGGTGGTGGCGGCGCCGAGGCAGCAACACGCTGACAGGCTCCTTAGCCGCATGGCTGAGTGTCTAACTAGCGGTATTAGTGAGCGCCTGTACCGAGCGACCCATCACAGACTAAGGTGCTCAGCACGGTGTGTACGGGAACACACACACACACGTTCACATGACGCTCATAGACTGTATGCATAGGGTACGCGAACACACTGGAAAATTATGCATGCAATGCACACACCCACACACACACCCACACATACACCCACCCACACACACACAAACAGCCCCAGTAGGAGAGTCAATAGTGCTGATTTTCCTTGTCAACTCCTCGGCAGGCACTGTTTTAAAGAGACATCAATCTGTGATGTCAGCACTTACCTAATGAACCCGTTCAGATCGATGGGAGCGCTGATCCGCTGCACTGCCCGCTCTTATGTAGACCAAGAGTCCCTGTTGGGATCCGGCTGAACCCAGCCACGACATGTGTCTGTGTGTGTACGTGCCTGCGTGTGTGTGTGTGTGTGTCTGCGTGTGTGTGTGCCTGTGTGTGTGTGTGTGTGTGAACATGGTTGTGCAGATGCAGGATGAAAAGTGTGTCCTTGCAGCCCCGTTCCTGTCTGCATTGATGTGCATGTGTGTCCCTGTGGTTGTGTCTGTCTGTGTGTTAAATATAGATGCAACGTCAAGCGTCAGTGTCCGCGGGATCGTATGTGTGTGTGTCTGTATTTGTGCGTGTGTGAGTGGGTTTGTGTCGTTTCCAATTAAGCTGCGTCGGTCTAAATTCAAATACTTACATGCGATTTAATGTTTCTAAGTTGAAATATCTCTAAACATGGACATGTTCGCGTGTGAGTGCTATATGTGGCTTGTGAAACCCAACTAAATATGTTAAGAAGATGCATAATTGGGCACATCCCTGAGGTGTCACAGCCAACCTCCTCATCCTGATAAATAAATATACAGTATATTCCTATGAATACCTGTAAATATATCTACGTCAACCTCAGTATTCTCTGTCGGCCTTATCGTTGTCCTTTGTGGGTGCAGAACAAAGGCAGCACCAAAGCCATATCCACCCCCCACAGTAAAGGTGTTCCATTTTTTTTCTCCCACAATGCATCAGTCCTTAAGCTTTGCCAGCCTTTACGAGCTGCTGCACAATCAGATTAGTTCCATTTTCCTTTGACGGGTTCTTCCCCCCCGTGCCACTACAGCCGTGCCATCTCACAATCTGACACTTGAGACACCGGGGATTCCTGGGCCACCTAATTGACCAGAATAAACATATTATATCGTGATAAGTGTCGCAATTGTGACAAATTGCAAAGCATGACTGACACAAATCACTGAATTAGCCGTGCCTCTCTTATCAGCGGCCTCCTCCTGTCTTTTCAGCAAATAGTCCAGCGGATGCAGGGAGAGAGAGATGAAGAGAGAGAGAGAGAGAGAGAGAGCGAGAGGGAGAGAAAAAAACAAAACGGATAGGGTGGAAGGGGGGGAAACGGTTTAAGTGCAGGTGGAGTGGGAGTCGTGAGCCAACGTTTACCCACTTAGAAAAAGTCATCTCCCTCCATCAAGGGGACTGCTCGGCGCTGCATGGGGAACATTACCGCTCCACAGGCCCGATTATTCATAGATGGCTTCCCATTGTCACAAGCACACATGCACGCCTTTTTCACCAGTTGTGTGTGTGTGTGTGTGTGTGTGTGTGTGTGTGTGTGTGTGTGTGTGTGTGTGTGTGTGTGTGTGTGTGTGTGTTTTGTGCATGATGGTGTGTGTTCCCAGGTATCACTGAGACAGTTTACTGTGTGTGTATTAGGGCTGGGTATTGGGCAGGCTCTCATGATATGATTCTATATTGATAATTGACATGAGAATCGCTGACAACCTTCAGTTTACCATCTGTCTTGCACTACAAAATATATTTCACAGAAAAAATCCAGTCCATTACATTCAAATCAATTAAAAATGATTGCATAACTCCCAAATAAATAGTCAAATATCAATATCGCAAGTTGCTTGATCAATTCAGAAACTGAAACGAATGACTGTGTATTTGTGTAATGGTTTGGAAATATGGAAAAAAGGAATGGAGAGGTTGGATCGAGACTAAAACCAAGAAGGGAGAAGGTTGTGAGTGGGCGGAAGATGGGGGCGAGGGTTGAGGGTGAGGGGAATAGGGACAGTGGCGGTGGTGGTCAGAGTCGTCGGAGTCGTTGTCTTCGCTGACGTGTTAATCAGCGAATCAGCGCCCGTCCGCTAATGTCTGCCAGCGTAAATCTCCCGCCATCACATACGCTGCGTTTCCGGCCCATTAGGCCCGAGCTGGCGGGCTGCGGCGGCCCGACGCTCACTGGAGACTCATTTACGTGTCTATAGGCATCTGTGGCTGCTGATAGGGAGCGCACTTGATATTAATGGGACTGTGGGCGCTGCCAGCCAGCTTGCCTGCACTGGACTGCACACATATTAACACACACACACACACACACACACAGCTTTTATAGACACATGCATACTGATGCGCACATGCCCTCTCTCACACACACACACACACACACACACACACACACACACACACACACACACACACACACACACACACACACACACACACACACACACACACACACACACACACACAGTCTCTCAGTGGTTTTTATGCGTGTGGGGTAAACTAACCTTTGCAGTAAAGATTTAGCAGCTTTATTAGTTTAGGAAATGGCTGTAATTAAGGATAATTCATAATGGCTGCTTCTCTCCTCTCTACGGTATTAAAAGGGGGCCGGGCTAATTTAGCCTGCCCGGGAATGCGCTCCAAAGCAGTAAAACAAGGGGGGAAACAGAGAGAGAAATAGAGAGTGAGTGGCCTCTGTGAGGGATACACACACACATCCACACGGTACGTTTATACATACATAAGAGTCAATAAGTTTTGTGGCCACTGCCTATTACACAGTAATATACAGAGTAATATATATTTTCATTTGTAGACCATCTATGACTCCCAAATAGCTTTATTGTTCATATCATACAGTGTGCTTTGGTTGGCTTCAGGATCGTCGCCATCCAAGGGTGTGGTAGACATGTAGACAGGTTAAAAGTTAAAACTACAACTGATAACAGTCACAATATTAATATAGCAGAGATAAAATCAAGCATCCAGGAGGATGTACAACATGCAATGGCTCCTCACCTTTGTGTATTATATAAATGTATTGTAAATGTGATGTATATATTTAATTACACAATGTTGTATTGTCCTTCACTCTGTTTGCAATGTTTAATTATTGTTGTCATTCCACACAACAACTTGGCAATTTATTCTTATTTCTATATCAAAAGCGACTGTTGCGCTAATTGTTATTATGACTTGGACAAATAGCTGTCCTAAATTATATATATAGAGATTATGATCTTGTAACTATATCAATATGATGAAGATTAATTTGACTTTGACAACGGCACAAAAAGACGGATGTCACCTTCCCAAAACGACGTGATGTGATAGTCCGCGGCTCGCGTACCAGGCAGCCAGACAGATAGGGAGGAGGAGCCAGGGCACGCTTCCCTTGCTCCCCCACCGACGCCCAGGATGCGCTGCTCAGCCCAGGTTGGGCCCGAGTCATCTTACCCCGCCTCGAACCCCCCCCCTCTGCCATCTCCAAGCAAGGCAAGGCACGGAAACCAGAGGATTGGATCAATACGTCCACAGATGCTCCCAGCTCCTCTCACTCATTACAACTGATAAATAATGGAGGATAGCCCCCGTACTTCCTCCATGTCCTATTTCAAAGTGCATGTGCACACAGGCACGCACGTACGACGACAGGGCAATACACGCACACACGCACGCACGCACGCACGCACGCACGCACGCACACACACACACACACACACACACACACCGTCAGATAAGGACCATACTTTTTGTTTAGGTATTTCAGCCATATTTTCACAGAAGTTATTGGTTTAGGATCCAATCAGTGTTTGCATGTAGATCTCAAACCCCAGGGGCAATTCATTGTTGAAAACAAAACAGGAATGATTTGGGAATAATGTGAATCAGTTTCTGAAATAAAAACATTATGGTCCACTTTTAAAAACCTTTTTTGGTGGTAGGTTTTTAGAGGTTTGCAATGGACAGTGGCGATATCAAGGACACTGGCTTCTAAGTAGTAGTTTTATTATCTTAAATATTGCAATATCTAGCACAGGACAGTGGACCGGCTTGATGGTGTATATTGATCACAATATCCAATAATTCACTCATATGGAGCTGTTCTGAAGCCCAAAACATGGTGGTTGCAGCCATCTTGCTCACAGTAGAGACAAACTAGAAACATCGCCAAACTCCTACTCTGCTAATATATATTTATGAGATATTTCTCATCCCATCCTGCAGGTCCAAAAACAACAGCAACACCAGTATTTAGTTCCTGTCATCAACACTGAGCCATCGAGGCTCATTAACCTGTGGGTTCTAAAGAAAACAGCAGCTTAAAGCTAAAGCCAATCAATTACAGAATACGCAACGGGTCCAAATTGTGATTTCCACACCATCCGGGGCATCTTTCACGACGGCATCGATTAGCAGCGCTTGTAACGTTTTCTGTTAATTCTCTTCTCCCACACGGAATCCATATGTGTGCATTTCAAAGAAGCCGTCTGAGTTTTGTGGAAGCTGCCTCAGCTCTGCAGGCCAGACAACCACTGTCAATCTGCCTAATGACTAAGTGTCTACTGATGTAGGCTACTGTGTGTGTGTGTGTGTGTGTGTGTGTGTGTGCGCGGGCGCGTGTTTGTCCCCCGGTACAACATGAAGCAGATTGGCGAACAACCCCAGCTCCATGAAATGTTGAAATGTTAACCCCACACGCCTCTATCCTCTGTAACTTTAGGTAGATCAAAGAGAATGGGACTCTGAAATAAGACGAGTACAGATAAACTAGGGATGTGGTAGCATAGACTATTCTGTCAGAGACGGGCAAAGTATGACTCTGCTGCCAATGTCTATTTTAACAATGTAGGCCAGTAAGAAAGTCTCCATTTCTGCTTTGGTCCAGAGCGAAAAGAGAAACAGGTGGAGAGAGGAACAGCCTAGAGTATCAAAACCCATTCAAACTGCCCCAAAAATGCTGCACACTTACTGTTGGGAACTCCATAATTGGTGGCAGATGTGTCCATTATTATTATTATTATTATTATGATTATTGTTAGTGTTGGGGCTGAATTCTCAGAATCTTGACGCCTAAAACTATCTGGAACACCAACTTTGGCATAACACGCGAACACGGTTGAACACGTCTTGCTGAAACCGCGCCGTCACGAGGATCTCGTGGTTTCAATTTCATCCAAATCGGTCAACATACGGAGCAGATACCTACCCAACACGACTAAACTGGACCCTGTGTATTGCTGCCTGAAGCTATATTTATTATTATTATTATTATTATTATTATTATTATTATTATTATTATTGAATAAAAACAAATCAATATTATATTCAATTTCAGCTTGGGTCATCAATTTAGGCCGAGACATTGACAGTACATCTGCCTGGAGATTCAATCAGACCTGAAAGAATAAGAGAGGTGGAGAGGGGGGTAGAGAGAGAGAGAGACAGAGGGAGCGAGAGAGAGAGAGAGAAAGAGAGAGAGAGGGAGCGAGAAAGAGAAGAGGCATAAAGGTGTGACCCCACTGATGAGATGTGAAGGAGTCTTGACCTGCCAGACACACAATTAGAATCTAAGAGAGAGGCGGGAGATCAGAGGGGGACAGAGAGAGAGAGAGAGAGAGAGAGGGAGAGAGAGAGAGAGAGAGAGAGGGAGGGGGAGAGAGAGAGGGGGGGTGAGAGAGAGAGAGAGAGAGAGTAAGAGACAGAGAGAGGTGTCGGTGTCACTTTATCAAATTCCGCCCTGGCACGGGGAAACAGAGGTTAGGGGAAGTGAAGCATGGGGGCAGAGTGTAAAGCTGAGTGAAAACACAGCACCGCTCTAATACCTTTCATAAAGAGAAAAGCCTCCTCATCCGCCAGCCATGATTAAATAGAACCTGAGTGCCCAAACCTCCCCCTCCCGGCCTAATTTTTTCGTGTGCGCCGACGTGTGTGTATGAGTGTACCCTGAGGGTGAGGAGGGTAAAAGCAATTTGAGAAGAACTTGTTGGGGGACTGCGGTTGGAGATGGGAGTGGGGTCGTGGGTACTATGATGCGGGGTCCGCTCACGGTGCTCGGGACAGGAGCGCGTTGACTCACCGGCGATGTGGCGGCTAACGCCACGCGGCTGGACGCCAGCTCAGACCGAGCTAATGCCAAAATCTGCAGGGCTACAAAAAAAAAAGTTCGAAAGCAGGAGCAAAGCAGTGGGTGGCAGCAACACAACAGAAGACTTACTGAGCGGTCGAGGAAGTGCCAAAGTTTTGCAGTTATATAAAAACCTTACCCGAACAAAAGAAAGTCACCTGCATTTCTGTGGAAGTGTCCTCAACATCGTTTTTTTTTTTTTTGACGGATGCATAACCACTTAAATAACAATAAATTAGCGGATAAGAGGGATTGGAAATTAAAGGTCTCATCCAAGTCTGGCAATCTAAGGCCCAGTTCAGGGAAATAATTGCTCCCTTCCTCTTCTGAACTTTGGTTCCCCTTTTAAGTATTTTTCTTTTGGAGTTATAATTATAGATTATTAAAAGTGGTACTACCATTATAATTTTTTTAAATTATTAATATCAGCATTATGATCAGTATCACTATTTTCTTTATTATTGTAGTTCTTAATAGGATTGCTGCTATTATTATAATAATACTACATTATTGCATATTATCGCTATGCATTGCTGCTCTATACTACTTGTACTTACTTTAGCATGACTGTCACCTGCCCATATTGGGATCAATAGTTAACTTCTGTTTATATGTGTATGTATATTTAATTTAACTTATGTTTTTTATGTCTTTTTTTTGCCTTGCACTGTTCTTTTAACTTCTGCACCTGAATGTGCCGCAGAGATCCATAACGGGTTATCTTATCTTATCTTATCTTATCTTACAGAGAGACCATCGGGCTGCCGACTACCTGTGTTTTTTTTTATCATGAGTACGTGTGTAGTAGTGTCGCAAAAAAATAACAACATTTTAAAATACATACTGACTGAAAGATAGCGAAATTTGTAGCCCACAGCGCAAAAATAGTACCTTCATTTAAATTTGCACTCATATGTAAATAGTCAGCATCTACCGTGGGCCGGGTGTGAATATTCTTGTCTGGTTCACAGAGCGAGCGAGAGGGCGATAGAGAGAGAGAGAGAGAGAGAGACAGAGAGAGAGAGAGAGAGAGAGAGAGCAAGAGACAATTTGGACTATCAGTGTCACTCTCCCAGGGTCCCAGAGTGGAGGCTTGTTTTGTTAATCTAATAGAAGATAACGAGGCAGAGGGGCGGTGCTGGTCGTCCTCTGCCTTCCCATGGGCCTCTGGGGGGTCCTACTCTCACCTCCTCACCTCACTGCAGAAACCGCGGTAGTGGCGTCGCAATAAGAATAAACGCATGCGAGCGGGGAGTCTATTTGGCTGTGAGTGATGGCTAGCTTGTTGCTTATCCCAACCCAATAAATCTCCACGCAGGGGCGAGAGATGAGCGCCGCTTATCTCATCAGCCGCGCGACTGATGCCTCCGACCGAGCACCAGCCGCTCAGGCCCCTTGATTTATCGCGAGCGGGGAGGGGGAGAAGTTCTTTGGCGGGAATAAAACGAAGATACCAAGAGAGAAAGGCGTGGTGGAAAGAGAGAGAAAATGAAATTAAAAAAGACGGGGGACGGGGAAAAAGACGCATTGAAAAGCAGAGGGCAACGGCAGATAATGCAGAAATATAGAGAGCAAACAGAAAGGTTTTCAAGGGAAAACATGGAGGCTTTGGCAAGAGGCATTGCAATAAACTGCTTTTGGGGTGCGGGTGGGGTGGGTGGTTGACCTGGCTGCCGGATTCTGTGGGATTCAGCAGTTTTCACCGGGGCCATGCGGCAGGAGGAAGAGGGACATGTATTCCTGAAATTCCTGAAAGGTCCGTTGTACAATATGCCCACAGTGATTCCACTCCACATATTGGGGTCCGAACAGAGTCGGCGCTCCGGCGTGTCAGGGTGAAGGCACAGGAGCCATCTCATGCAGGGCACAGGGGAATCAGCCGAGGGCTAGACGTTAATATTACTTCTAATCATATCTGAGCCAGGTTCCGGCCGTGCCGCAATCCAGATATAATGCCGTCTTATTGCTTGCTGTGTTGACAGTGGGTTTGAGATCCACAGACCAAGCTCACTAACGCACATAACCAAAGAATTTGAAGTTCTCGCTGACATTTGATCGAGACTGGACCAATCGTAGGACCGCCCAATCACAGCCTGACATCTACATGTGCCATTCGGTGCGTGAGAATGTCCCTTGTGACAAATAGATGTAAGATTTAGACTGAAAGTCTCAATGCTTTAACACTGCAGCCTAACCAGCAGCCTCACGCTGTGTTGGATGGGGACACCTCCTGTGCTCTGAACCTCCCGGAGCCCCTCAACCCTGCACCTCACCACTTCCCCACAGCCCTCCATTGTGATGAATAGCCAGCAGTGCTAACACAGGCAGATTACCCCCATAAGAGGTTTTCTAGGGGTGAGAGGCGATGAACGCAGGATGGAGGCAGAGGACTCATAAATGACAGGTTTATCTAGTGCTTTCTCTGGGGAGCCATACGCGGGGTAGGGTGGGGTGGGGCGGGGTGGTGATAGGGGGGCCGTCGTGGAGCGACGGGCCAATAAAGGGGGCCAGAGAGTGAGATGACTGCGAGAATTATGTCAATGTGATTGTCAATCTTCGGCCCGGCTGGGTGACGGCGTGGGGGCCTGCGCGGCGGTAGGCTAGAGTGGCAGCCTGACGCTCTGTCTCTTTCTATCCCCTCCCTCTAACTCGCTCCCTCTCTCTCGCCCTCCCCGACAATCGCATGACCATCTGAATTAGTGTGGTGAGAAGAGCGGGTGAGGAGTGAGAAGTAGTGGTGTGGGGGTTGTGACGGGAGACAGACGGCTATAATATTCTCATCACTCTCCGCATGGCGCGCGTCGGCAAGGAGCGTGGCCCAGGGCGCTCGGCGGCCCAGCCAGACCCGAGCAAATATTCCTAAACCGCAATTTTTCATATTTCCCTGTATGCATAAGGAGATGAAAAATCATCCGATCATTTGTATTGTCTCACTGAGGTTATACACAAATATTAGTTTATCCACTGCACCTAAGATTGCCTTCCTAAGCAAGACGGATTGGTATTGGGAGGGGGCAATATTCCCTGGGAACATATTCAGTCCATCTTTTACTGCATGTGCTGCAATTCGCTGAGCAGCCGGTATGACTTCCATCTCCAGACAGGCTCGATAAAGCTAAGAACCCAATAGAGGAGGGCGCTTATTATCCACAATGCGCTTTAATTGCCAGACAATTTGCGGCCGAGAAAAATGTATCGTTTTCGAATCGCATGCAAAGAGACCTGACACCTAATCTCCAGATTCATCCTTCGTGCATATTATTGAACACTTACACAGAATGAATATTGAAAGCAAAACACGCCAATGAATCAATTTGAGGATAGAGGGAAACAAATAACTTTTCAAATAATGCTCCCCCATTGATTTCCATTTGCCTCTCCCGTGACGCGACCGAGAGCGCGGCCCTTTCATCCAACAGATATGGAAAGAGAGGAGAAAGCAAGAACCGAGGCGAGAAGAAGAGTTCTGGGTCAGAAATCACTGGGAGATTATACACCACTCAGCCATGTGTAAAACTCATCAGACAATGCGTAATGCCTTTAATCAAATCAATGGCAAGCACAAGCCCAAAATGATAGCTTCTATCTGCACATACATAAAGCATGGATAATTTCTGATTTACCTATTAAATGAGTAAAGGCAGACAAATTATCAAAAAAAATATGCCTAATTGCTCTCTGTCGTATAATCAATACGGGGGAAAACAGAAAAAGTGAAGTCAGAAATTCTGAGACAAAGGCTCATCAAATCAATACCCTTTAAACGCTACGAAAAAGAAAGCATTTGCACGGACGGGGGAAACGAGCGAAATGCAAGAGCACACATGCAAACGAGCAGCGTCTGCGATGCACTGCAAACAACAGTCGGATAATAAACCTACAACCTCAGGAGCAACTGCGGTTCTAAGGTAAATAAAAGCAGGAAGGTGGAGGAACAGTTGTTGTACGGTAGAAGAGCAGAGTGAAGACCAGCGGGGAGTAACACCTCTCTCTTCTCACCTCCTCCGCCTCCGCCTCCTTCGCTCTGGCGAGCTTTGAGGTGCTGACAGGCTGGGAAGTGGTCGGGCAGGGGTGTTGTGGGTAATTAGGCGAATGGAGGTACAGATGTTTAGCTGTGGAGGACCCTTACCGGGACACTGGGAAGCGCCCGCGCACAAATAACCCTGCATCTGCCTCGCTTTACGGGCTCTAAGTACCGCTCCTTTGTTAGGGTGCCTGGTGTTCATTTTTTAGGTTGACAGGCAAAGTTATTTGAGTTATATTACGGCATCTGGTTAGGCCAGGGCGGAAAACCAAAGGGGGGAAAGGAAAAAGACACACACGCAAACACAGCAAAACACACATACACACACATACAGGATGCACTTTAATTAATTGCGGGGAGATTACATGGTCTTCCAACCGTGTAGTTTGTCATCAGAGCCCATTACACACTTCTATTAGATGTTTCTCCACAGTGTCAAGTGTAATTTGAAGGCGAGTCTTGGCGGAGGTTCTCTCGGTAAAGTAACAGCCCTAATCGGGGGGACTTGGGCTCATCTCGGCGAAAGCAAAAATAACAAACTGCCCCACACTGTAATTAGCAGAAAGTAATGCGTAAACAAATGGGTCCTATTGGAGCGTCGCCCGTTTCATGGCTTGTCACTCACTCATGTTGGTGACACGGGGGCCGCAGTTGTCCCGGGGTATGCCTCCGCGGGCCCCCGGCGCCATTGGTCTTCATTTGAGAGGCTCGGAGCTTTATTTTCATCGCTAAGCAATGAGGTGTCTTTGTAAGACTGCGGAGCCCGCCGCAATCAATCTTACGCCGACAGAGTTAACAGGACAGAAACCAATGCAGCCGCTACTCGGCACAGAACATTACCAGTGTATGGCCTCATTATTCATCAGAGGCACCATTAGACACCACTCAGTACGTTGCCATGAAGGATACCAGACAGACCCCGAGCATCGTCAACACTGTGTCGCATACAATACTGCCCCCACTGAAACGTCGGTGTAGTGGAACTCTTTTAATTAATAAATCCCCCGAAAATGGGCAGAATACCGAGATTTGTCGATCGTCACCTCAAAATGCAGGTTGTTTATTTTGTTTTCTCAGCAAGTCTTCAAATAAGAGCTATTCATTAATTTCCTATGTTTTTTCCCATAGTTTATACTTTTGTGAGAAAAATAAATCTCAGTTAGTGAGAAATTATATTTGGTCGTTTTGTTTTTTTTTCCGATGCATTTATCTTTTCATTTAAATACGACAATATACATTTATCGTCACCGATCCACGTCGTTAAAATGCTGTAAAATGCTGGCGTCTAGCAGGATTTTTCGCATATTGTTTAACCGCACAGAAATGTGTACGACAGGCCGTGTACCTTCCTGTGCCACCACCACAGTTGGTAAAGAAGCTAATGACACACCAGTTAATGGGCAACATTAGGGAAGAAGGAATAATAGACTATAATCCATACATACCCTCATAACCCCAGCTCTAATTGGCCACACATACTGTAAAAACTGGGAGGGGCCAGGGCAAACCGCTCGACTTTGGTCACAGCGTCACAAACAGAACTTTACAGCGTCAGACGGCCGTTAAAAGTGGTTAGGAAGAGGGAGCGCAGCCTGGCGAAGCAGAGTTGTGGTGGAAGACCATCGGGGCCACATGGCATCGCTCACTAGTCGATCCCAATCCGCCCCCGCTTCCCAGCGCCACCGGTGCTCCCAACACCAACACCAACACCAACACCAACACCAACACCGTCGCTGGGCTGGAGGACAGCTGTTCACCAGAACCCACCTCGCCCCTCCAAGTGCCCGGCCATCAACCCGGCACCGAGACTCGGAGGGTAATTGGGTCTTTCCCGCTACGGCGGCCAGCAACGGCACATTCCTGTCTTGCCACAGCGTGCGTTTAAAAAAAAAAAAAAAGAAAAAGGGCAATAATAAAAACCATCGCAAACAAACAACCCAGAAGCCTCCGGTGACGACATGCAGACGGTTTGAGGTGAGAACCACGGCGCGAGAAAACAAAGTGCCGAGGCCGCGGCCGGTAAAACAGGAAGTACACCCGCCCACGCGCAGGAAGTGACACGAAGCCTCTCGTCTTGATCCCCCCCGGCTCATTAATGTGTGGGGAGAACGAAAAAGAAACGAGCTAATGAGAACAACCCAGACAGCGACGGCTGTTTACAAGTATCTGCCTTCAATTTTGGAGGCAACTGGAATAGGAATTGAGGACAAACAATCAATGCCTCATTATAATCTCACATCATGTGTGCGGGCTTGTTTTTCTGCCCCTGTCAGTTTATTGTGAGAGACTAATTTTGGCTTGTGTTTGTTATGCTACCGCTATTACAGACTCATGTATCCACATTCTTAATTTCTGTGCCAGTTACTTTTTTCGCTTCCCTGTTTATCTTTTAGTCGAACGTTCCCTCCTTGTTATTGCAGTACTTTTTTTTTTTTTTTTTTTTTTTGTACCTCTGCCTCCCAAACCCTCCGCCATTAGAGTCCTCCCGCGCCGATAAGAGCCAAGTCGACGGGTAGACCCGAGAAGATGGTAGATGCTTTATCTGAAACATTTTCTTTGTATTCAACGTTTTTCTCGTCCTCAAGGCAGGGGGGGGGGGGGATTATTGATGTGTGCTCACGCAACTGCCGCTCGCAGTCAAACCTGGAATTACCGTCGTGTCCCTCTCCGTCTATCTCCCGCCTTCCACGCTGCTCAACAAGAAAAATATGCCGGGGCGCCGCAAACGCCTTCATTCCGAGCGGCGGAATTAAACGAGCCGCTTGAAGCCATGTTGTAAATTACCCCCAGGAATGTGCAACGCGCGGGTGCTCTCGATGGCCCGGGCGCTGAGCGTTCGCAACATTTTGGAGATTTTTGGCTGCGCCCGGCCTCGGGGGGGGTCGGCAGCTGCGGCGCTCTCATCGGATGAAGCGCACGTCGGGTCGGAGATCTGCCACAGAAGCCGCAACGCCCTTCGAGCCGGCCACCCCTCGCCCGGGGCGAGTCGAGGCTCGGCCGGGCGAGGGCCGTGGATCGCCGCCGAGGACGCGCGCTTTCCCCGCGCCAGCCCGCGTACGACTGCTGGTACCCCGGGGGGCAACGACCGGGGCCCCGAACAGATCCTTGATGCCGGGCCCGGTGTCCCGCCTCGGGGGCCGCTGTCAGTGCAAGATGGATCAGACGCACCTGACGGCTCTATCTTTAACAAGTATCTGTGAATCGTCATCCGAGCACTTATTGAACTGTGATTAATTCCCTCCAACGCCGCTGACAGACAAGGTGCTTTATCTGCTGTTCACTTTCCTGGCTGGGCTCCAAGTTGGGGGAAAAAAAAAAAAAAAAAAAAGGCAAGCAGGGATGGAGAGAGAGAGAGAGAGAGAGAGAGAGGTAGAATACGCTATGCAGTTTAGCTTCTGGTAAAACAAACAGCCGGGAGAGCAGTGTACAGTAAAGGAGTAAGAACAAAGAGTTTTACTGATCCATTGGCAAACCTTTCTTCCACAAAGGCAAACGAGAGAAGAGAGAGAGCGAGAGAGAGAGAGAGAGAGAGAGAGAGAGAGGGTGTGAAACTGAGACAGAGACATGGACAAATGAACAGAGGGAGAAGTAAGGAAGAGTGACGGGAACAGAGCAGGAGGCGTCATAAAGACAATGTGCAGGCAAAGCACAAAGGGATTAACGGGGAGACGCGACGAGACGGGGAGATGTTCGTTCTGCGGCGAGCGGACGAGACAAAGAAGATCGGCTTCTGACACCTTTACGCTTTAATTGCCAAAATAAGAAATTAGTGCAGCCTCTTTTGCGCCCTCTGGAGACTGGCGCTGTGTGTGTGTGTGCACGTGCGTGTGTGTGTGTGTGTGTGTGTGTGTGTGCGCGCGTTAGTGTCGGTGCGAGCGAAAGATGAGCACATCAGAGGCAAAGGCAGGCATGTCATCAGCGAGACATTGGAATGGGATGTCAAAGCAGAAGCCTCCGTCTCAGAGGACTGTGTTTACCTTATGAACACAAGAAGTTTCGATGAGTGTTAAGTGTCTCAAAAAGTCCAGGAATCCTTTGGGTTTTTTTTTTCTTTTTCGTTTGTTTTATCGAGAGTGGGTATTTGACACGTCGCGTAAGAAGAGGCCGATGCCGCAAACGGCACCACCATCGGCGTCGCAAAAGGACGGGTAGTAAAAGGAACACGATGGAATAACAAATATGGGAGCGGGAATAAAAAAAAATCAAAAAACAATCCCCGTCGTCGAGGCGTCTGTTGTCAAGTATAAACGCTCTATCCCGACCAATTTCAACTCAAGCTTTTGCGCCGCTTCAAATACGTGAGTCATCTCTCCGGGGCAGGTTTGCTGTATTAACAGTCTTGGTGGGTAAGGGCTCGCTAATCGCTTCCAGGTAGTGACGCGAGCGTTGCGCTCGAGACGATCAGGGAGGGGTGATCGGGAGTATCCGGTGCATTGGTGGTCGGTCTCTGAGGCCGAAATGGAGTAAAGCCGAATCAATGCTCGCCGCTTTCCTCCTGTCATCGCTGATATCATAAGAAAGTGCTAATTAACTTACTGCAACCTCTGGAACGGCTCGGACCAGAGGACTAATGTTGCCTAATCGCGTGTGGGGCCCTGCGCTCACCTCCCCGGGACGTTCCCTCTTCCCCGTCAGAGTTAATCGATTGTAAACTGCAGCTGGGGTCACTGCAACCCACAGCTTTCCCCCCGCTGACCCCTCCACACCCCCGGGCAAGACCTTAATGGAGCCGTGCTCGCCAGAAATCAATACTCAAACTGGGCATGGATCACTGTATGCCGCGCCCCCCCCCCCCCCCCCCCCCCCCCGATGCGATCTGACAATGGGGGCGAGCGTGGAACAACTAAATAAAGGTGGAGAAACAGCCGTGACACATCATAGGCAGATGGCCTTTTCCTTGTTTAACTTCGTCCCGGGAGTGCGCCGCTTTTCCGTCACGGCTTTAATTGGACAGATATGATCAACAGCAATGTCACTTTACCCAGGACTTTCTCCGATTTGATTCACTATTTATTTTTTTTTTTTTTTGTTTTTTTTCTTCGTTCCAAAAAACTTCCTCCAACTCATGTTTCGACATGGCACGTGCTGGAGAACACATGTTAGCTACGGGCCCGATGGAGACCATACAGAAACCAAAGCCCAGATGCGTCGGGGGGGATGCAGTAGTCCAATAAGGAAGGAATGACAACAGCCAATCAGGCATCTGCATTAATTCCTTTTCACCTCGAGAGGACCTGTTTGGGTGGCTGTGTCCCGTTAAGATTAATTCCTGCCTAATACTAATTGGTCCTTGGGCTGGGACGGCCCCAGGGACCGGCTCCCTTTGGTCCACTCGCGTCGGGGCTCAGCGCCATTGGAGGGGTGCAGCAGAGCCGCTGTTTTATCAGCCACAACATTCCGCCAGAGCTCCCCCGGGGCTCTGCACAAGCTGTAATTAACTCTCACACAATCCATAATTGCTGTGTTTACAATTACCGTAGGAGAGGAACACAGAGGAAGAGGAAGAAAGAGGGAGAAGAAGCGAGAAGAGAGAAAAAAAAAAAGAAAGAAATGAGAGAGAACCAGAATAACAGAGGCAGAAAATAGCAAGTGAGAAGGAACAAACCAAGCCGTGCATTAAAAGGTGCAAGATTCATATTAAAATCCACCCCGCCCTCCCCGCCCTCTCCCTTTACTTTGCCTTAATAAGGTCTCAGGGCTCTTTGGCAGGGGTAAAGCCCATCACTTATTTATTTTTTCCAGATAGCCCTATTAATTTCCCCCCGGCCTGGAGTGCTCCAGCAGACAGCGATGTGGACTGGATCTCCCGTCCCCCGGGCGCTCCTCTAGGAAGAGCCGTAAATGACCCAAATAAAGGGTACTTCTGAAAGCTGGGGAGAGGCGCCAGCACCATTACAACTAAATGAAGTGTTTATTAGCCGTGCCGACAGCAATCTAAACTCTGCCAGATCAAGGACCATTACGGTCAAAGTGTCTCTCTCCGATGCGCTCGCTGTTTATCCCGCGTTGCCCGTGTAGCGACGCAAGGGTTTTTTTTAAGATTCCTTCTTTTATACTCTGTAAGATTCTTTCTTCTTTTTTTTTTATATTTTAAACCTCGGTCCTGCTGACCCCCTCCCCAACATTTTATTGTTTTGTTTAGATTTTTTTTTTTTTTTTCCAGTTGGACCCAGTTTGGTAAGGTAAGGGAGCATGAAAGCGGGGAACGGGTTAGGAAGGCTGTCAGGAGCGTATGTCTCCTGTCTCGCAGCCTGGCTGCGGAGAGACGACAGGAACACGTACACTCTTGTGTATTAACAGTGTCTGTGGCTGGGCAAGAGACTCTCTGATGGGCGACCAAAAAAGCTGCTTTCAAGGCACTGATTGCTCGGTATTCCGAAATTCCCCTTAAAAGTTTTCCTTCCCTCTAATTACATTCTCCATTTCATTTCAGCTTTTAGACAAACTGCCAAGGAAGCTTTTGGAGAAGGTAAAAAAGAGAGAGCTGGGCTCAATATGAGTTTTTTTTTCATAAGGTTTGAGTTCATAATGAAAAAAATGTGCCGAGATTGGATAAAATGGCGGATAAACTATCTAAATATCTCCTTTATTTTTGCCCTCTAATAGGCATAATAGTGTTATTATGCAGATTATATAAAACAGACATTATCTTTTACAGACTCACGTTTTATGATCATTCCAGAGAGAACTTTATGGTAGTGTTTGAGGAGCCTTAAAAAATAAGAATAAGAAAAAAACAACTTTGTGTTATTTTCTCATTAACCCACACTTAAATTTTAATGCGTTATTTATTCCAAGTTTTCTTCCACTTCCCTCCCCACTAATACCATGTGAGTGAGAATAATGACACCCATTTAGAGCCGAATTAAAAGAAGGAGCTCACACAATGAAAGCTGAGAAAATTGTAATATGCCACCTCAAAACGCCTTTTCTTTTTTTTTGTATCCACACACACATCTCTAATTATTTTTTATAACCTGGAGCAGCGTACAGTAATATCGTGGGCTTCCTGTTCTAACCTGCCTGTCTAAGGTCTGACACCATTTAAACCGCTGCCGATCATCTCCTTCCTGCCACTCCCTTCTTCTTCTTCTTCTTCTTCTTCTTCTTCTTAGCGCCGACGACGTTTACTCTCGGAAAAAAGGAGAGTTGAGTTGCAGACTTGACTTCCCGCCCCGAAATGAAGTTTTACTCCAAATTGCAGGGATTCGTATGAAGATTGATGTTGGACACGGCGCACTTCTGAAGTCGAAGGCTGCAATTACAATCCCGCGCAATTATCCTTGCCCATTAATAGCGGCAGATAGCATGTCACAATCAGGGCTGTGCATAATTAATCACTGGCAACCCCCCCGCCCCCCTCCCCTGCTGCCACCGCCTCCCCCATCCCCAACACTCTCCTATTCCTCTGGGCTATTTTCAACATAGAAAAGGGTTACGGACAATTCCAATAGCTGTAACCGAATGTTAGTCCCAAAGCTCACGGGGAGACATGTGATATCCTCCTACCGGTGACGGTGATTGCTCTACCGGGTTCCAACACGAGACCCATAAACACAGAGCAAATACATCTATATTCACCGCATTGACTCATATACTTTCATCTCTGTTTTCTCCCTTAGTCGTCGATTTTCCTTGAAATCCGAGGGCATTGGTTTTGTAATGCACTGTCTCCTTCCCTCAGTCGATTTCACAACGAGGCTCTGGCTTCAGGCGTGAAAGGCGATTGGGGGAGGAAATTCACATGAACGCGGCTGAACCTTTTTTTTTTTCTATCTCCACCTGTCCTGTTGGAACACACTGTTGGCGGATCACTATCAAAGCTCCCTTTCTCTTTTAATTCGACCTTCCTACCCAGAAGAAATCCTCAGGCTGACTCCCCTTCCCCGGCGAAACGGCAGACTATAAAAGCCCAATCCCGCTGACTTTCAAACTTTCCCTCGGCGTACACGAGACTTTCCACTCGCACCGCTCCTCCCGAGTGCCGGGGCCTTCCATCAATGCCAAGCACCAGCCATGGAGCCGGGGCTCAGTCACTGTGATTTATATAAGTTATTACAGCCCATTACAGAACAAAAACAGAGCACAAACCCACTTCACAACAACAACCGGGCAAGACAATGGGACCGCAGTAGCGAGCGCTGGCGTACAAGCGGGCGAAGTCCGGCGCATCCCCACGCAGACACTCACCGCACGTTGTCTTTAATCTAATTCTACACATGGTTTCATTTCAATCCCAATCAAAAGCTCTCATGTTAACAAACCATAACAGATCTCCCCTAATCCGCCTGGCAACAAAAGATGGATGCTAGCAACACTCTGCCGCTCCGTCCCTGAAATTGCAGCTCATTTGCATACAAAACACTCGCTTGAGGTAAGGGCATATATTAAAGCTTTAATTTTTTTTTTTTGTTCACCGCGGAAAAAAAAAAAAAAAAAGTTTGCATAATTGTTTTTAGCATTAGCAGGAAAAGAGTGTCGGCTTTCCAGGAGGAACTTAGTAAATCCTTCAGCTGTTGCTGCCGGCCATCGGAACTCCTGTATTCTCCGATAAGGCAGAAGCAGCAGATGGGGACATGTCTCCCTCACAAGAATCACAATGGAGACACTGCTGCTTCAAAGGCTCGCAGGCTGCAATGTTACTATTTATGACCTTCTGCAGAATGTGTCCTCCATCAAACTACAGTACGAGCTCGAGAGCAGAAGTCTGGCAACAAGGACCCACTTCACTCGACATACTTTGCATGGATTCTGTAAAAAACAGCTTCACAGAAATACACAGTGATGTATAATACAGAGGGAGAGGCATGAAAGGGAAATTGCAAAAGCAATGTACGATAACCGCCAAATATGTTATGACACTATGCAAAAAAACAGCCACGATGGTCATTTAGGCGTGTCTGTTAAATGAAACATCGTTGTTCTTGATGATCTGTGCATGACATTACAACACTGATGACAGGTTGAGGAGACACACCTCTTCTAAACATCAATACATGCGGAGCCACCAGGAAGCCAGCACACCTCCACTGCCAACCGTTGCTGTCAGTCCTCTGACAGATAGATGGGAAAGGGTGTGTGCCCAATCAGTTGGATGCCTTCTGAGAAGGCGATGGGGTGTGCAATTGACTGTGTGAATCAAAGATTTTACACAGCCCTCGTAATCGCAGCATAATAGCAGGCCTCAGAAACGTGTGGCGCTTCCAAAACCCACAGCCAAGAGAATTAGTTCTTTGCTAATGTGGCCTCTTTGCTAGATCAAACAGCAGAGGGGTTAGTCACTAACAACAGCCTTAGGTAACAAGCATCTAACAACATGTCGGTGCAGGAGGTCTGATTTGCACAATCCTCATACATGCATCTCAGACGCAGACAGTAATTATGGGAACCTTACTTATACATCTGTTCGTGACAGCCACCTCGGGCAAAATATGGAAGGACTGAATCAAAACATAATTCATTATGCGCCTTTTTTTTTTTTTTTTTCCCCCTCTAACATGACCCTTCCCATCGTTTTCAGGTGAGCTCGCATTGATCTCTGTCTCTAGAAGACGCAGTAACTCACCCAGCCAGACTTGCCAGAACCCTGCTCTGCTCTGCTTGCCTCCAGGGGTTTTGCTTTTCTCGCACACCTGTGTGTGGGAGGGATGTTTAACCATCCTGGGCCGTGGTTGTTTGTTTTTTGTTTTTTTTACTGATGACTCTGCCTCCTGGTGGCTGGGAGCAGCTCGGCACTAAGCCTTCGCCATGAACAAAAAAAGGGAAAACCCATCCTTAGGTCTATTCAGTCGCATATACAAAGGCCTTGGCGGATGCTTTTATCACGTTGAGCATTAAGTCCAGCACCATTCATACAAGTCACTGCTTTGCCTCAAAGGTGTGCTCATATCATGTGTGTGCAGCCCTGTCATTTGCACATGCGCGCGCACACACGCGCGCACGCGCACACACACACACACACACACACACGCACACACACACACACACACACACACACACACACACACACACACACACACACACACACACACGAATATTAGCATGCTGTCATGGGTGTGTGAGCAGCGTCTGGGTTTACAGTAAATTGCACGCGGGTCTAGTGTAATGAGGACTGATGGCTTGTGCCTTCTGTATATTCCAGGAGGGTGTCTTCTGACAGCTTTTGGGAGCCGATAAAGTAATAACTAGTAATGTGCAGATAGTGGTGCCACTGTGTGACAACTGTGCCAAAGCTGGGAGGGTGTGAGGTTTTGTTTTTTTTTTTTTGCATCTGTGTTTGTGTAAGAGAGGGAGAGAGAGAGAGAGAGAAAGAGGTATAACGATAGAGAGAGAGAGAGAGCGAGAGAGAGAGAGATAGAGGGAGGTGCGGTGTGCTAAGGGGCCTTCCTTTCATGTTTCAAACACAACCTGCGGTGATGTTTCCAAACCTAATTCTCTACCTCCAATAAACACACACAGGCAGAAAGAGAATATATCAATTGTTAAACAATCATGCACTTAAAAAGAAGGAGCGAACTGGGGGGGGGGGGGGGGGGGTAAAGAAGATAGGGGCGGTATTCAGCCATTCCATTTTTTTTTTTTTTTATACATTCATTCAATTTTTTTTTACGGATAAATTGGAAATAAGGAAAGCAAAGAAAGGTGTGAGGGAGAAACGCTTGGGACGGTGATCTCGCTTCTCTCTCTCCTGTGTTTTCTCTTTCTTTCTCCCTCCCTCTCTGTAGTTCCATCGCCCTCTCCGTCTCCGTCTGTCTCGCCCTCTCTACACTGAAGTGAATGATCCTGCTCGGGATTCTCACAACACAGAGTCTTCCATAAATCATCGCTCTCGCTGGAGAAGACTGAAGTCTGTCTCGCTGGTGACAGAGGACTCGCACTGTGCATACGCTGTCTCTCTCTCTTGCTCTCCCTCTCTCCTGTTATCTCTCTCTTCCATTCTTTCTTTCATTCTTTCTTTCTTTCTTTCTTGCTTTCTTTCTTTCTTTCTTTCTTTCTTCCGCTGTCCACTCAGCCTCTCCTTCCCCACTAAAGCTGCCATCTGGATGACAGGGACTTCTGACTTCAGAGTGCTGAACAGACAAACCCTACAGAGGGGGAAAAAAAATAAAAATAAATCAACAGATACAGCAAATCTGGTTGTACATAGAGGGCTGCAGAGCTGGCTGGGAAAGGGCCAGGAAGTCGGTTCTGGGTTAGGCCCAATGGTACTATAAAGGCTCAAGGGGATGGACCACAGAATAACATGGAGAAATCACTACAACAACAATTAGTCTGATATAAAATAGAACTCTGCAGACACTTGTCTTGGAAATATTAGGGAAAAGTAAAAGTGGGACTTTATAAACCTTTGAGAGATGCCGGCACAAGGTAATAAAACATGGTGTTCGATGGCGAAAGGACGGTCAAAAAAATGATGATCACATGCAGCAATGCTTCTCGGGATTTTACTCTCTCTCTCTTTCTCTCTACATGTATGCAATAAAAATGACTCCACGCCAGTCTACCCCGCCACGGATCTGGTGTGAACACCCAAAACCGACAAAAACACCACGGTAGTAGCCGGAGATCAAATCCCCGCCCCTCATGAAATGAAACAAAGCATTCCAGAGCCACACAGTTGCCCACGCAAGCTGTCAGGCAGGATTTGGGCTCTGGTGTTAATCTATTTATTTACAGACTCCGTGCGTAACGGTGCAGCTGCACAATCAGATCTGATCAAGTTTGGTTGTACAGCAAAGAGTCGTGACAGGAGGTAAAGGGGTGGGGGGGACTGTATGAGTCTTGAGACGAGCGCGGTTGTGTTTCAAGAGGTAAACCACAGGTTGGTTCTGGTGCAGGGGGACTGATCTGTCTTTTCCCTCTGTGTGATTGGGTCTCTCATTAGGGAGCCAGGCCCTGAAATTGGATCCCAGCCTAATGCCTTGCTGTGTTTAGAGAAGCCCAGAAACCATTTAGCTATAATAGCAACCTTTGCAAAAACAAAACCCCCCAAAATGAAAGGCGGCCAGCCTTGCGAAAGCCGGCAACCGTTTAAAAAAAAAAAAAAAAGAAGCGAGGGAGGTGGGGAAGGTGGGGGCAACCATAAAAACTCTTGGACAACCATACACCCAGGCCCAGAACGTGCGCAGTCCTTTCCCTCGCTTTATTCCACATTTCCGCCCCCTCCCTCCTACCCCTGTGGCGCTTGTTCTGGGTTTCGCTCACCTTCACCTTCCCTGAGTGATGAGTCAAAGAGTTCAACCCACACAAACGAGGCCTTCATTCCACATTGATGCCGTCACACGATAAGCTGCTCCCCCTGTCACTTATCGGTAATTTACTGCTGCTCCTTGTTACTTCTTCTCTCTCTCTCTCTCTCTCTTTCACAAATTCGGCTTGTTTTCCCTGAAGCTGTTCCACCTTAATGGGAGACAAGCGCCCATCAACCAACTTGCATCTGACTCAAAGTTTTCTGACATCAACAAGCGTTACCCGGGAATGTTTCCACACGTATGAGCACAGTGTGAATGAGGATTTGTGTCTCCGTGCTCCAACTTGCTCTGATCACAAGTGTGTAGTCTGTGCATTTTCATGTTAATCGCTAAAGGGATGCCGATGGCAGACATGCCTGTTCCCATGACCAAAATGATAGTTAAGCCAAGGTGCATCTGGGTTCGGGGTCAGGGGTGATGACTGCAGGCCCGTCCTAGCTTCGCCGCTCCCCGCTCAGGGGGACAGGTCGTCAGGGAGCAGGCCACCCTGTTCAGAGAGGCGGAGGCCCCCAGGGCCCTGGCAGTGACAGCTCCCATGTTCTAGTCAGCCATGTAGAACACAGGTAACCTCCCCCGGGGGCCCGTGGAGAGAGAAAAACGCACCACGACACCTGCGTCTGACGCTGTAATTTGTCTTCTCTCATGTTCAAGGTGTTTTATGAGAGCAAAAGGACGAGGTCGACCAGCGAACAAAACAAGCCTGCTACCACATTGAGGAAATCCTCTCGCCGCTCTCCTCACTTCCCGGCCTTCGCAGAGCTCGTTTCTCTAATGAGCTTGCCTGCAAGTGAACTGACATGAGGAATGCTGATTATCAATGTGTTTACAGACTTATACGGTATGAATCCGTCCACACCACAGCTGTTTGGGGTGGTTTGAAGCCGTAGAGCCGGCCTGTGCAACATACTGATCCAATGACTAGTAGTTGACATGAGAACACAAGTAAGTCATAAAGTTAAGTGGAACTTTTCCGTGTGTGTGTGTGTGTGTGTGTGTGTGTGTGTGTGTGTGTGTGTGTCACGGTTTGTGGTTGTGTGTGTGTATGTATTGCTTGGGGTAAATGGTGATCTCTCTTTATATATATATATATATATATCTCCTGCTGCAGTATTAGTGAGGGTCCCTCCCAGAGGCAGACTACACTGGCTCTTCCGAGGTGATGCTCATCAATGCCTCTGCTTTCAAAGGCAGCTTTAGCCAACGCCATTCAAAGCAATCAGCCAAGTCAGGGTCTGCCCATCCAGCCCAAATCCCTTCATGGCTATCAGGAGAACTCTGAGCAAGGGCCTGCTGGGGGCGAGGCTTTATGCTTACGCAGAGACGAGGGGGAGGGGGGACGACTTACTCGTAAGGGATTGTGAAAAGGCCGTGACACACGCTTATCCACACCCCAATAACCTCCAACAAAATATATATAAACACAGTTGAAATACACTTTGAAATAAATAATAAAATATAGCAGCTAAGAGATACCCTCCTGGAGAGGCAAAGAGCCTCTTCTGGAGCATGTAGCACACACATGTACATGTGGTGTCATATACAAACACATGCATACACAGACACAGACACACACACACACACACACACACACACACACACACACACACACACACACACACACACACACACACACACACACACACACACACACACACACATATATATAAAACCCACTTAAATTGAGCTGCAATCAGCCATGGTGGACAGCTCGACGTCTTACATTACACCAGATACCAAAAGAAGTCGCCTTGGCATATGGGAGAGCTCGGTGCATCAGTGTTGACTGGATTGAAGTTTAAAGTTAATCACAACTTCAGGCAAGGGATATTTCTTAGGGCAGTGAAATTAAACCTGGCGCATTCGCTGGGTAAATCTGTAAACAAAGGCATTTCACTTTGTAAGATGCCACCTCTGTGGAGTTGTTTATAATCTGAGGTGGGCGGATGGAGGATTGTCTGTATGTGTGTGTGTGTGTGTGTGTGTGTGTATTCTGTGGGCGGCAAGTCACATGTACGGATCTGCAAGAAAAAACTATTGGCAGAAGTTACCCAAGAGAAACAACAAAGGACGCCTGTGAAAGATGTCAGAGTGCCCTCATATTTCTAGATAAGGGCAGAGAGGACGCCGACTGCAGGGAAGGGTCAGCCAATTTCCAGAGACCGCATTGTTTTCTATCTGCATCTTAATCTGGCAGTTGTCTTCAGGCAGCTTCTGAGACTATACAAAATAAAATCTCTTCACAACAAAAACTCAAACCAATCAAAGCAGACATCAGGAGCTGGATGCAGTAAATATGTCAGTGATTTAAAGTTTGAGGTTTCTGTCCGGGATAAACAAGCCTGTTCCCTTTCCAAACTTCAGTGTTTATGACCATTTCCCATTAGAAATGGGAGGATAAAAAAAACCAAAAAAAAACCAAAACACTCGTTTGTGTTTTGGCTGCCTAGTCATGATACAATTAAGATATAAAATTAAAAACAGACAAGAGAAAATGCCGTTAAACTGAGACACAAAGACAGGAGGTAAAGGGGAGGTGGGGTTATCGGCCTTGGCCAATGCTTTAAAAGGTGTGGAGGATCTCCAATGTTCAGTGTAGGAAAAGTTGTGGTAAGCAGAAAACCAAGAAGGTCTAATGATGGGGTAATAACAGGGGCCCTGGGAGGCTGGACCCTGGACCCTCTCCATGGGTAATTGCAACACTTTGACTGTTGATCCAACGGTCCAGTCAGTGTTGGTGCTCAGACCCCATCTTCCATCTGTGAGCTCAGACCTAATTAGCCTTGGAACTGTGCTCCTTCTCTGGGGCTTGCTAATCTGCGGAGGCCACGGCCTTATTGTTCACTCCGTCAACAAGAGGGGAGGAGAAAGACTGTACATTCTCAATGTGATGAGTCATTATTCATAAACACAACAAGAGAACAGAGGACAAGTTGACCCAAAACAGGATGAGAGACAAGGGAAACGGGTACGGAAGGAAGGGAGGTTATTGGTTGAAACTCAAAAACAACTATCTGTGAGGGAGTCATCTGACTATATCAACTACTGTAGGCCGTACCTCCAGAGAGTTGTGAGTACCTCTGCTTCCACTATTAGGAAGGTAAAGGGCCTATTGAGTCCTGAGCTATCTTGCCCTGGCACTTAATCAAAGGGATTAAGGCTTGGGAAGCCAAGCCCACAGGTTATCCTCCAGGAAGCATACCAAGTAGTTATCAAAAACACCCAAGTTCAAAGCAGCTAAATTTTCCTATATTAGGAGTGTTTTGGCCGGCACCCTCAGGCTGGTTTCTAGGTAAAAAAAAACAAACGAAAAAAAAAAAACAGCCCAAAAATTATTTGTACTCGCACACTTTAAAGTGAAAAAAGAAATTGGAGGAGGGGGCCGGGGCTGATGTGGGGAAGCTCAGAGTCCCAAAGTCCATCAGGCTTGGCGCGGCGCGATCAATCACTTCGATCCCCTGCCCAAGCGCCGGGGAAGCCCGATTCCATCTGTGTGTCCAACTTTCTAACAGGAGTCTCTAAATCAGACGGAGCGGAGGATTCAAGCAGGTAGTTACTCCAATCCACTTACACCTCAACACGCCTGTCAGTGGGGATATTATGATCCGTTATATCAACCTGTTTAGAAGAAGAACATTCCATTAGGCATTGTATCTGGGGCAGCAGATAGTAACTTTAAAAAAAGCCCCACTTCTTTGTTCTCCTGCCTGCTATGGTGCTGGAGCAACCTGGAGAGATCGTCAATCCTATCAGGCCCATAGTAAGCAGACAGGAAGCGGAAAGTCTTCCCATCGGTAGCGTACAGGATTGTGGCCGAGCTGTTTACACAAGTGTGTGTGTGTGCTGTGCACAAAGGATCAGTGTGACATGCTGTGTGAGATTTTCTTTGACATTTCTAATTCGGCAAGCAATGTGTCTGCAGTCGGAACCTCATGTAAGGAGTTTGAAACTGAGAGCATGTGACTAATCACCCGATGCCTCAAAGGATGTAGATGTTGTTGTTGTTTTTTTCGTACGGTGGTTAATACTGGTCCTATTCTATATAGATCGATTCAAACGGGAATCGGGAACGTTAGCGAGTGATTAGAGATGAGTGATTACATTCTGTATAGCTCTAAGGGGAGAGCATAAAAGTAAACTTTTAGACTAAAAATTATTAGATTTGATTCCGGCATGTCAAGTTGGTCCTCACAACTCTGGCCGGCAATGCTGAAAATGCATTCATAAATGCATACAGTATAAAGAACAAAAAAAAGATTGCAATAATAAGAGAAACCCAGAAGAAGCGATAGAAACACGTGTATGTAGTTTGTCTATTATACTGCAGAGCAGTTTAAATAACAGTATAAGCTCTTCTGACATGTTACCATAACGTAATGTTTAACACAAGTAAGAGCCAGATGTGTGTAGTGTGCAACATGTCAATAGACATTTGTGTGGTACGAAAGAGAAGTAATTTATCACCAGGAGATATTTGAAGTTGCGTTTGATTGCCCAATGATCGGATCCTAGGGCGTCGTCATCGAGGTAAATTCAATCTACCTGGAACACAGATGATAATATGAGACCCAGGTGGAATGCGCGCATACTCTTAATCGGTACGACCAGATCAAGTATAAGCGAGAGGAGTCACAATGACAACTGGAGCATACTTTCCTCGGGGCAAATACCTGTGAATTCACACCCTGTACCATTCCTTCAGGTCTCATGCATGGCTAAAAGTGTGACAGCTTAACGACATGAAAGGGAGGCTTTTGTAAATCCCCAAATATGTCAAAGGTTTATGAATTGTTACAATGAAATCAGCCCGGTCCCATAGTGAGCATGTTCATTACCGAATCCCTTAACCTGCCAGCAACCGAGTATGGCTTCAATAGCCAAACCCCATCTGTCCGACGTTAGGACCATTGGAAACAGATGGGCCTTTAATTGTATTTTTGTCCAAATTGCAAAATAGCTACTTGGGAAAGAAGCTAAAATAACATACAAACAACAGCAAGTATGATAACAAGTGGGCCTGGAATGAAATGAGTACAGTAAGAGATCAAAAACACAAGGCTTACAAATTCAGCCGTGCCCTTTGAAAGGGGATCTCTCTTAACATTACTGGCCCTGTATTGATTTACTCTGCAATTTCGTGTTGCTCTCCCCACACCAGCTCCACAATCTCTGTTGAGCAGGAGGTCCGGCCAATAGCACTCAGCACTCAGATTTTTCCAAAACATAAAAGATTGATACCTTGATCCTTTACAGACCAAAAAAAAAAAAAAAAAAAAAAAAAAAAAACATAATAGAGGACAGACTGAAATTGGTATTTGGAGAAAGGAGCCCTGAAAGCAAAATTAGATACCCAGGCCCAGGGGTTACTTTAATAAACCATAATGGGAAAATGTTGTACAGGGGCTGACTCTTGTGAGGCAAAATCTGTATCTTATAAAAAGACCTACTCTTACCAATTAGCTCGTAAGAATATAAACTTTTCATTATATTCAACGGCAAATGGAATAGCAATTCCAAGTGCAAAAACGTAAAGCTTGAAAAATCTGTTAGATGCAAATATCTCCTAAAACCACAACACTTTGTCTATTATGTGTGAATATTTTGCTACAAGCGACAGAAAAAAAATGGAATATAAAGGCATTCACCGCCTTTTGCCACTCACCGGCTTCCCTTTTCAAACCCCGGCAATTTTCACCCATGGACAAAAAGAGAGGAGCGGATAAACAGGCTTTTTTACATTTCAGTCTAAATCACATCAAGGTATAAACAGTGAGCCCAGAGCACATATCCTATTCTTTTTCAAAGCAAGTCCTGCTGTTCCATTTCAAATACCTCAGGGTTACGGGTCATAATGCTGCCTTCCAGCTTCTGAACACATTTATTCAGGCATCATACTGTAAATAGGGGGAGATTCAACATCAAATATGTCTATTCCCTGCGCTAACCCCTCCGTCTGCTCCGAGTGGATGTGTGTTTTCGGACTCTTTGCCTCTTCTTCCAGCCAGAGACTGTATACCAAGTGGTAAAGTAATTATGTTAAAACTATGTTGTAATTGAAGTAAGTTCAATGCATAATATAAATATATATATAAATTAAGTTGAAGGAGAATTCCATATGACATAGACTGTTAATGGAGTGCTGTTTTAATGTGACTATCTGATCAAAAGCTAAATTTCTTGCACACAAACTGCAGTTTATATAGATATTGTCAAATGAGGTCACACGGCCAAACAAAATTAAAGGTGTAATACATTTAGGATAACAGCATTAAAAAGCACCCAAGGCTATAGGGATCTAAGGTTACCCCCCCCCCAAAAAAAACAAGAACATGTTAATTACAGGGAAGGGCTTCAAAAGGCAGCTCAGCGCTCAGCTTCTACTCGGCGTCGTGTTCGCCGCAGATAGTCCAGGGCAACTTATCTCCGCCGGGACGAGCTAACGGTATCTCAGCTGTCACCGTTGTTCAAGGTGTGCAGGGGAGGACAGGAGTGTCAGGCAAAGAAAGAGAGTCAAGTTGAGGGACAGAGAGTCGAGGGGTGCAGCGAGCGGAGGGGGGGAAAAAAAAGGGGGGGGGGGGATCAGAGGACTCAAAAAGCAGAAGCAAGAGGAGTAGAACGAAAGCTGAGGAGGGACTTGAGAGGGGAGAGAGAGCGGAGAGCGGCGAGGAGGAGGCGCCGCGTCTGCCGTCAGGTGGCTCCGTACTGTACGCTTCCCCCCTCCCGCCCACGCAGGTGCCCTCCGCACCTCTGAGCCGAGCTGACAGGCAGGGACACCGGAGTGTTGACCCGCGGACCTGGCGGAGGCCGGTGAGAGGATAAATATAGAGCAGCAGAAGAGCAAAAGTGTCTTAACTGACACATCTAATGACATCCTTTCCCCGGCCCTCATCTCCCTCCATCCGGGGGAGAGGGGGGGCTTATGAGAACACGGCTGCTACGTGCGAGCGATACCGCAGCCCCCGTCGCTCATTCCTCTAAGTAAACATTGCGGAAGCGCAATTTTTGTCTTCCATTGTGTCTTCGACCAACACCCCTCCGTTTTGGTTGTTTGTTTTTTTGTTTTTTTCCAACCAGGCATGTGCACGCGTGTGCGCGCACACACACACACACACACACACACACACACACACACACACAATAAAAACATAAACAGCGCTATAACTCATTTGGATTTGCTGGGGACAGCAGAGATGCGTATTAAGCCCTTTGCTGCCGTTTGTGTCCCATTTGCATATGAGAAAACAGTTTCAAAAGGCTTGTCTATAATGCATAAGAGCCTTTTAGGCCAGGTTTACTGTGACACTCTCTTCCTCCCACTGACAATCCGCGCGCGGGGTTTGCATCATTTTGTGAGACATGCCAGTTTTGAATTATTTACTCACTCATCTCTGCCACCGCACCTCAACTAACAAAGACAAACACGCACAAAAACTTACGCGCACGCATACGCAGAGGAGGAGCCCGCACGAGAACACGCCCGCACACACACACACACACACACACACACACACACACACACACACACACACACACACACACACACACACACACACACACACACACACACACACACACACACAAAAACACACACAGAAAGAGACGGCGTGATCTACACGGATACTACAACGGGAGCTCAGCTGGGCCCTTTGGAGAGGTGAGAATACTATTACCTAGACGTCAGATCCTGTCAGAATCTCTTCCCTTATGCCAGGTCTGCTTTGTTAGCGTGGGGGGGGGGGGGCTTGTGAGTTGCAGCGCCGGTCCATTTAGAGGTTGGGTACTCGGTGTACTTTAATGGGCTCCGGGCCTTTCGCGTCGTGAGTGGTAGAATACACAGTTTGATTTCCTCTCAGCAAGTGCAAAAAAACAAGTACCTCCACTGTACCAGCGGCCATGCATAATTCACCGCCGGTGATGTGTGTTTTAAATGACGCTGAAATATACATGGCGGCATATGCTAATTTGGCAGGGAGTGCCTTCACATGCTGTACTTGCTGAACAGACAACACGGGGGGGAAAAAAAGGCATGCCACGCTGCTGACAGCTTCGCCTGGACACAAACATTATGTACAGTGGAGTGAAACTGTGTGCGTTTCAGTGTAGGTGTGTGTACCTGTGTCTATGGAAATGTTCAGATGTTTCGGTGTGTGTGTGAGTGTGTGTTGGGGTGGGGGGCTGTTATGACACGAGTCTGTGTGCAGCTTTGAGTTCAATTCTCAGGGAGGTTCAGAAATTGACAGTCCAGGTCCTGGTAATTCTTTAGGTTATTTTGCTGAAACACTCCGCGGTACTTTTGTTCATCACCCACAACACTCCTTCGATATATTTTAAAGATTATTTCCTAAAAAAAAATCACACATTTGATCCCTTTTTCAGCTGCCACTTTGTAAGAAACGAACATTCAGTATTTTTTGTGATATGTGCGTGCTCCTCTCCATCTAGAAGCTGCTCCATGTGGATGGAAAAAATATCCCCACCACCTCAACAAAAGAAAAACAAACGTCCTAACCTGGATGTTGAAAAATGTTGCAGTTTCAATCGGAATTATGGGACTTCAATTACAATACACCAAATACAGACAGGTGCTGTTTGGATTTCCACTTTAAACGTTTAAATGTCCTTGAATGGAATGCTGCGTCTTATTTACAATTTCGATCTTGTGACATTGACACTGCCATATTTAGCTGACCAATTTCAGAATGCCTCCTTATGCGTACATCGTTGCCTGGGATTTTGTTTTGTTGTCTTTTCTTTTTTTTTTGGGGGGGGGGGGGATTGGAGAAGGAGGTGAGGACAGACTGGATGTTGTCAGTGTTTATAAATGGCAACGGGGATGTCTTTATCCCACATTTGGAAAGCCTTTTGCCCAGTCCCTTCTGTCTGTGTTAGTGTGTGTGTGTGTGTGTGTGTGTGTGTGTGTGTGTGTGTGTGTGTGTGTGTGTGTGTGTGTGTGTGTGTGTGTGTGTGTGTGTGTGTGTGTGTGTGTGTGTGCGCGCGCGCACATGTGCTCTGTGTGTGTGCTGGAGCCAGGCTCTAGTTCAGTCCTATTCCCAGCAGTATGTCTTTAACAGGGCCTTCCTGCAGGGCTGCCAGCCTGTCCCACTATCCCCTCAACCCCAACGGGACAACAGCCCAGCTGACGCCCCCGCAGTCCTGCCAACACGCCTGCCGCCTTCGACCTGCAATCTGCTCCCCTGCTCCCAGCCGCCTCTGAGACGGAAGGAGGGATGAGAGAGGGTTAGGGGGGAAGAGTGGAGGGAAGGAGGGTGAGAAAGAAAGAGACAAAAGGAATGAACAGAGAGGAAAATGAAGGGATGTAGGTAGTACGATTCCGTCCGGAACGGCCATGACG
>NC_137190.1:9914991-9934991 GCF_960531495.2 Zeus faber | reverse complement strand
CCGATTCCCCCCAAACCCAATCAACATAACAGCGACTGGAGAGCAAATTCATTCAGCTGAGATGTGCAATAAAGGCGAGCAAATCGAGGCGGCGTATTAACGAGTGATGTGTGTGTGTGTGTGTGTGTGTGTGTGTGTGTGTGTGTGTGTGTGTGTGTGTATTATTGCAAAGCGCAGCAGCAAGTGTGTTGTTTTTTTTCGGCCGCGTGGTCGCTGTGTACAGGGCGAGTTAACGATAGGCGTGTCCCATTAATCTTCGAAGTGATTTATAGCGCCAGGATACCGGAGAATCGTTTTATTCCGAGGTGCGGGTTACAGATCGTCACATGCCAGAGCAAGATATGTCACATTATAGCCCATAAATCTGATCATTTGTGTAACACATGCCTGGCACGGCAAAACACATAACCGCCAACACAAACAGAAACGGCGTGGGATTCACCCCTCACCCCCAGTGTGCGCGGCTTTGCGTTGAGCACCTGGCCTCGCCACACCTGCCGCTCAGCATATGGCACTCACATGAATCAGTCAGTTCAGTTACAGCCAGACTAGTTTCCACAGAGCTGCAGGTATGTCAGCCTTCTTGCTCAACAGCCCAGGTGGATGCTGGGTGTGTGTGTGTGTGTGTGTGTGCGTGCGTGCGTGCGCATGTGCGTGTGTGCGCGTGTGTGTGGTACAGGTGGTCTCGTACTCGATCTGACCTCTGTGAGAAGGACTTATAACTCCAGGCCTCCAGCTGGAGGAGCCGCGACCTCGCAGCCAGGCGGACAGGGAGACCTGTCTCCACGTCCTTCTTCCAGCCCGCGGTGTGTCCTCAACAAGGGGGGGGTGGGGGGGGGGGTGGTTGGATCAAACAGTATCTCAAAAATAATTCAAAGGCTGTGCCAGGAAATTTAACAGAAAAAAAAAAAAACCCGACACTTTCAGTCAATAAACTATGAGAGCACTATGAGTACAGTGTCAACAATGTCGAGAAAAACATCAGGAAAGTCTCTCTGTTTATATAATTAAGTGTCGTTTGGGAAGGACACTTAAGTACTCAGACATCTTACTTTATTTAAAGTACAAATACCCCGAAACAGAGTGACTCTAGTTAAAGTTAAAGTATTAGGTTGACATTTCTATATAACTAGTATATACAGTAAGTACTTGCAATTAAATGCACTTAAAGTATTAAAAATACAAGTACTATAACGAGCCAATAATAATGAATAAAGTGACACTGCACTTTTTTTCTGCAGATAAATGCTCATGCATATCTTGATTACAAGCTACAAAAATAGTGGTATCATAGTAATTTACAAATATACAATATAAATATAAAAACATGATTATGAAAAAAAATAATAATAATAAATAAATAAAAATAACGTTACAGTGTTGGAAATTGTAGAATTGAATGTCCCATCAGTATGCATCATATTAATAAAGACAGGTATATTGTACATATACACTTGTGTGTTTGTCCTCAATTCAACACAGATTGACCAAAAAACAGCGCAGTGGCCTTAAACCAGCCCCATCTGCTACGGGGTGAGGTGTCGGTGGATGTCAAAGCTGAAACCAAACAAAAACCAGAGGCCGCTCTGCAGCCGCCCCGACGCTAACGCAGTACACCGGAAAAAAAATAAAAAAATAAAAAAATGGTGTTGTTAGCCGCAGTCTCGCAGATGAGATCCGCTGCTCCTACAATTATTCTAATGCCAGCGTGCCAGGACGCCGGTGCTACCAAATGCTGCTGTCAACCCAGGGGTTTAATTAGCTTGGCATGTGTGCCACTTATAATCACCTGCCATTACCGGTCCTGGCTGCATCTGCTTACGCGTCTGTCAGCGGCGGGCAGGCTGTGCATCAGTGGGAGCGGGTGTATGAGTGGGTGTGGGTGAGTGGGTGGCGGTGTGGGCTAGTGGGAAGAAGACAGTCCCTCAACCAAAATGGAACTCAGACACAAAGAACCAATGAGCGAACCCCACATATGCCTCCGCTTTTCGCACACGCATTGTCATCAGTCTTCAACTGTTTTTATTTTCATTCGGTGAGGAAATTCCGCTGCGATTCCAGAGACTCGACTCATGGCCGCTTCTGTCTTTGTGTACGTGTCATTTGCATTCAAATAAGTTCACGACACTTATTTGTCACTTTTGGGATCATTTGGATCGGCATTACTGTCCTGCCGTGCGCCGAATCTTCCAATGTCTACAAATTGCATCCGGTGGGTGAACTGTTCACCGGTGATTGAAGCAATCGACTGCTGTGACCTGGCCCCACGGATCGATGTGAAACGTGTCTCATTTCAGAACAAAAAATAAATAAATAAATAAATGCAATTTGCAAATGATTGTCTACATTCTTCGTGTATTATCAGCCATACTACAGCCACCCAACCGCAAGGAAAGTGGATCAGTTTCCCTCCGCCGTGTGCACAATCCACTAATTGCATCACAAGTCCCCCTGCGCGTGGAGAGTAGAGTAGCGTCTGCGCAGGGGAGGGCAGGACTTGAAGTTGGGAGTTCTAGGCTACACCCGAGGCCGAATACATCGCATTGTGATTTCATGACAACTGGAGGAGAGAGTTTTGGGGGTGGGGGGGGGGTGAAATGAGGAGAAAGGAAGGAAAACACTGCGCCGAGGACGGACTTGGCCCGACACAGAAGAAATGGAAGTTAAAAGTGAATCAGTTGGCTCCCTTTGGCGCAGTGGGGGCTACCTGGGGGGTGTGGGGATGGAGGGATGGATGGATGGGGGTTGTGGATGAGGGGGGGGGGCCAGGAGTAGACGAAGGGAGTGGGGAGGAGGAGGAGGGCAGGCCTCTGGCTCTCTCACTAACTGCAGGATGGACCTCGGGCGGTGGATTCAGCTATCGAGGCCACAGGTTCCCTAGTGAGCACCCTTTGGAGCGTGCGCGCGCACACACACACACACACACACACACACACACACACACACACGCCGGCTCCGAAACATGTGTTGGCGTGTGCCTGCACATGTGTGCACAACATCGGACACATTTTTTTTTTTTCCGGGGGTTTGCCCGTGTACGAGTGGAATCACACAGACGGGCGCGTGTAGAATCCCGCCGACAAAATGGCAACTCCCCCCCACGCGTGCGCTCTCTCCAAAACGTGTCCGCCAAGAAACACAATGGCGTTAACAATAACACTCCCATTCCTTGCAACAAAAAGTTTCCCATTTAGAGTCGAATCAAAGCCTCAATATTGTGCGGCTTTGAAAACATCTGTTGGGGACTTGTGTGGGTACACTAATTACAAATATCTGCAGTAATCCTGCGCTGATAAGAGAGTCATTACTCCGCCAGACATTTATCACTGTGGGATTGATGACCCATTTCAGAGGCTGCCTTTGTACGGGGAAGTGAAAGCGCTGATATCCCTTTATCCTCCATCGCTGCTGAAGCCATCCATTTGTCAGGAGGCATGCTAGTTAGAATTGTAATTAACAGCTAAGGACTTTGGCCCTAATAGAATCTTGGCAGAAAACTGCAGACTGACTCCGGAGGAGACAGAGAGAGGAAGTAGAGTTTTATTTTTTTTTTCCCTCTTTTTTTTACACTTTTTTTCTCTCGCTAATTGCCAGGCAAGCGTGTGTGTCTTGTCTGCGGAGAACAGAGCTCCACGCTCCGTCAAGGAAGTGCTTAAGCAGCAATACTGTCTTCTTTCGAGCGGGGTTCTCGGTTTCGTTTGGACGGTGCGTGCGGGATGCCTATCCATGGGAATGTGCGCATGCTCGAGTATGACACTCAACACGCCAAAAAAGTAACTTCTGGCCCGTACCACTCGCTGCCGCTCTCCCGCCGCTCTCTCCCCCTCTCTCTCTCTTAGACACAAAAACACAGATAGTGTGCATGCTAACACCCGGGTCGTACATGAAAGTGGCGCCCACCTGGCATTAAACTTAGAGGTTGCAGTAGTTTTTTGTTTTTTTTTGCTCCGACCTTCTGGTACCCACGCAGACACGAATCCACTGCTCAACCACCATAAAGTTGTGGGTGCTCTCTTTGACCTCTTTGGGGGTTCTTTCTCTCTCTCCCTCCCTCCCTCCCTCTCTCTCGCTCTCTCTCTCCCTCCCTCACCCACACGCACACACACACATGCGCACGCACACCACAGACGACACAGAAGAAGCGGTCCCACCCGGGAGCGGCAGATGATCACAGTAGGTGAGGACTAAAGGTCTGGCCACCTGCCTGCCTCATCCAAGTCTCAGTAGCTGTAATGAACAGAGACAGCTCGGAGACCGCCCTGCGGGCCTGCCCCGGCCCCCACCGCCCCCCCTGCCCCTCCGCTGCAGGGCAGCGCTGGGGGGCCCACGGGGCCACAGGGACGCCAAAGATGTTCCACACACTGACAGGCGGGTTCTACCTGGCTAGCCTCCTGTAGGGATGCCCAAAAACACACGCACGGAGGCACATACAAACGTGGCTTATGGTACAAAAAACACTCAGAATTACAGTCACAAACAAACACGCACAAATCCAAACACATGCACATGAATATATATATGCATGAACCGTAAATGTACACGTGTACATACAGACACACACGGAAATAAACACACAAACGCATAACAATACACAAACACGCACTTAATGACACGCGCATGCGCGCGCGCGCACACACACACTAACACACACACACACACACACACACACACACACACACACACACACACACACACACACACACACACACACACACACACACACACACACACACACAGGTGTAGGGCACACCCTGACCCAATGTAATTCTTCCACCGCACGGCTGGTGACAGGAGCAGCTGAGGCCACTACGGCAGACAGATGAAATTTTCATAACTATCTCCTCCAACTTCCCACCTCACCTTCAGGATAATTTATGACCTGCCCGCCAGCCTTGAAGAGACAATATGCTTGCTATGAAATGAAGTGTTCCAGCAGTGTAGGCTATAATTAACAGAGGAGGGATGAGAAAGATGGTGGCGGTGGTGGTGGTGTGTGTGTGTGTCTGTGTGTGGTGTGTGTGTGTGTGTGTATGTGTGTGTGTGTGTGTGTGTGTGTGTGTGTGTGTGTGTGTGTGTGTGTGTGTGCGTGTGTGTCTGTGGCTGGGGAGATTGGGTGAGCACATGGTATGCATGTGTTTGTGTCGATGTGCTTGACGACCTGTGTGTCTATTTGTGTGTGTGTGTGTGTGTGTGTGTGTGTGTGTGTGTGTGTGTGTGTAACTGACATGGAGAGCGATGGCAGCCCAGCAACATGGCCATACATTCCCACGGATTCACGGTTACATGAATATATACAGCATATCTCACAATATCAAGACATAATAGGCTACCGAGGTTTTAATCAAATCGGTATTTTACACCTTTGGAATTGTGTAGCTGTCTAGCGTGTGTGCATAAGTCCTGTAAATCATCTTTATTCAGAGACATTAATACTCCTACCTTAAAACACATTAACCACAGAGTGCGTTTAAGAGCCTCTAATGAGAGGTTTACCTGTGGCCCACACAAGATACAGTATATGGAAGTCCCCCAAATATTTGAATTGAGTCACTGCCACGTGTGAGTCCCAACAACCATCACCTCAGTAAAGTAAATCATATTAAACACATACTGTGTGATGTTTTTATAGCTTCAGTCATAAACCAAGTAGAATTTCAGCAGGTAAGCCACGAAAAAGCAGAAAAGTCTCATGACTTAAATATGTAAAACATTTTTTGTAATTTTGTAATTAAATAAATGTAATAATAACGTAACAGTGATTGTAATGAACCAAATAATAGTTTTTCTTAAATTTTTTAATGTTTCTGTTTTTCTATTTGTCACACATTGAGGCCTTACATCATCTCATCCCATTATGATCCATCAACCTTTTAACCCCAACGACGCCGAAAACAAATCCCACACCCCCCAAGTAAGAACACCTCACCAGTGTGCAAAATATTGTTTCCAAATAAAAACAGAAACATTTAATGGACGACTGTCTCTGCAACAAATACTGCTTTAACGACTGTGGGACATTTAACTGGGGGGACATTTTTTTAACTCTCTCATTCTCCTCTCCATACCACATCACGTTGCAAAGCAATGACTGTTAAATGTGTAATTATGAAATTACTGTTTCCATTAAAATCTGCAACCAATTAACCACAGTTGTATTGGGCAAACAGTGTGGAGAGGGGAAAAAAAAAAAAAAAGCTGTTTGACAGCGAATTGGGCCATTTTCAGAGAACGCATTTCAACACTGCACCGCAAAATAAGAGAAAGTGTGTGTTCCAGTATCTAATTACCGAATAGTTTTGGTCCCAGGCAGAACAGATGTAAGCACATGTATACAATATAGCAATACAACTTTATATATATATATATATATATATATATATATATATGTGTGTGTGTGTGTGTGTGTGTGTGTGTGTGTGTGTGTGTGTGTGTGTGTGTGTGTGTGAGTCCGTGGCGGTACTGTTTTTGTACGCTTCTGTATGTGTGTGTGTAAACTCGACCGTCCTGTTGTGATTTTTCATGTGCGCGGCGTACACACTCTATCTGTAAAGATGAATAATTAGCATCAGTCAACTTGTTCTGAGCACATTCCTGCAGGAATAAGATGTACTCCGGTGTACTTTCCAGCCTGGGAGCCAACCGCGATGAGAAGCTGATCGCTACGGCAACAGCAGCTGTGAGGTTTTGCTGAGGTCAGGGCATGTCATGAATAACTGACTGATTGCTAAACAGGGAAGGTGCATGAGATTGAGATTCATAATTTACAGTCGTGCGCGCGCGCGCACACACACACACACACACACACACACACACACACACACACACACACACACACACACACACACACACACACACACACACACCGAAACACCTCAGACACGCAGGCCACAGGCGATCTCATCGCACGCATGCAGCCGTTCAAAGGGACCACACAGACATGTTTTAGATAAAGACAGACAAATTAGACGACAGCTTCTCAGGCTAACCGCGGCGTTGGCACTAATTACAGGCAGGCCTGCGATGAAAGAGACAGATGATATGTCCTTATTTGTTTTCTCCTCCAGCATGCTTAAACTGTGTAAACACGGCGGTGACATGGGCACCGAGAGAAGCCGACATACAGTGAGAGCGAGAGCGATACAATGGGAAAGAGAGAACGTAGAGCACAGACCCAAACAGAGAGAGAGAGAGAGCGAGAGAGAGAGAGAGAGAGAGCAAGAGATGGATAGAGAGAGGTAGAAAGTTAGGTAGAGACAGTAAGGTGGAAAATCCAGACACAGGTGTTTGCCCACCAGCCCTGCTGACAAAGCCCGGGGGTATAGAGGATCAAAATCACAGCCAACAAACTTTTGGCTCGCAGCTAGCGCCAAGGAAAACAGACTGAGCAAGCCATGTCTGTTCTGCCGGTGAGAGAGCGCTGCTGCTGTGGGCTCAATATACAGGCAAAACATGGGGCGGGTGGGGGGTCATGTCTGGGATATCTGATTAACCTGTCGCCCCAGGTGACAAGTTACATCACAGAGGCCTGGTTGACAAGACGCCCAGTCTGCCCTGCCTGCCCTGCCTGCCCGACATCCCACATGTCTGGGTGCGATGCCAGTCCAAATACCACCAGCATCACTCAGTGTTAATTAAACCTACAGTACTCATTAACAGTGTTAAAGTTTGATGTCATTTTTATCCATGTGATTACGCCCTCCAGCCCTCCAGTACACCCTGAATCCCCAGCCGCCAAAGAGCTACTGCCATACTCTTAACATTGACATCCCAACATGACAAAATCAGTCCTTCATTAAGTTGTTTGGCGAGCAGATGACTGCATGGCAGGAAGGACTATGGGAACTCTGAGCACTCATTCAGACTGTTTGAAGAAGAAAAATGACTTAATTAATTTCCGATATCCAATGCCTTGGAGTGTGTACCTAACATGTATGTCGTAAGGTGGGGCAGCCCGGAGCACTCAGAGGAAACCCATGTGACCGTGCAAATTCCACACGGAAAGAGCCCAGTCTGGTTTCAACCCAGAACCTTCTTGCTGTGAGGCAACAGTGCCACCATCAAGACCACAACACCATCACACCCTCCAGCCGTCCAGTACACCATGGAATCCTCAAACAGCCACTGACATAGTGTTAATGTATACATCCCAACATGACAAAAACCCTCCTCCATTCAGTTGCTTTAGTGACTGGTAAGCAGATGACTGCGTGGCCAGAGGTCTATGGGAACTCTAGCACCAACTCGGACAGCTTAAAAAAAGGGACTTGGCTCACTTTCATTTTCTCCCCTCCTGCACAGTATGACGTCACCATCTCTAAGGGCTTGAAACTTTTCATCCAGCAGGTCATTGGTTGTAGTGGACAACGTTGAGTCGTACCCGCCCTCATTGTGGAAGCGACACGGACAATCTTTCAAATTCCCATCTGAGACGGGGGACGTCCATTGTACCCTAAATGATGGTCCCACCCTGGTGAGGGGATGGAGGTGGAGTCCGTCAGGGAAACACAAAAGATATGTCACCGAGAAGTGACAGCAAAGGAGGGTCTCTCTCCCTTTTTTATCTCCCTTCTTTACCTCTCTGCGGGATGCAACTGGAAGCTGACGACGGCAGTGGGGTCAGCTACGACTGGGCAGAACTCCAGCCCTAGCTGTATGGCCAATGCTGGCCCCTGGTGACCCCTGAGTTTGATGACAGACTGGGTTCTTTGTGTGGTACCACCAAACCCAGGTGAGGGCAGAGGAGTATGGGGGAGTTAGGACAAAGGCAGGAAACAAAGGGGAGGTAGAGGCTGAGAGATGGCCCCGGGTCAGAGGTCAAGCTGGACAGCTGAGTGATGGGTGCAGCTGTGGACCCTTGGACCTCCTCCGCTGGCCCCTCAGCTCTGCGAGCCATGTCAGCTGATGTCGCCTTTGTGTTTGGATAAAGACCTCACTAGGTCTCAACAAGTTGTAGAATAGTTAACAGACATAGCAACAGATGTACTGTGCCACAGATTCTCAATGTAGACTTATTATAGTGACACCCTTAACTACTCAGCCTGAATCAATTCCTGCTCCATTCATGGGGGAAAACTGGAAATATGAAATGAAAAGAATAACATTAAGAATAATTCATTTGTTCCATTCATCTTAATACATTATAAGTGATGCATTACCAATAATGTATGCAACGGACAAGGAAAAACAAGGCTCTACAGTTAAATTTTTCCTTTTCTTTTGAAAATTATTTTTTCCTGCCGTTGTTAATGTATCTGTCCCTAAACGTTAAGCTGATTTGTCAAAAAAGGCATTTCTCGCCATCTTCACCATAGGCTTAGAATGTATTGCAAAATTACTTTGAACTGACAAACTGTCCTACTAGGTGGATTTAATATGATTAGACTCAAAGAAGAGTCTCTGGTTTTTCCAGTGAATACACATTTCCACTTGACCTGTGACAATTTTTATGAAAATGCCATGTGCATATGCTATGATTTTCATATTATACATATAACACATACATATAACATGTCATATATCATATAACATATAACATATTATCCTAAATTCTATTATGATCATTTATTGGTGCGTCCCTCCATGAAGAAGTATTAAATCTGCATGTGATAGGCCTTTATATAAATGTGAAGTAAAATTAGCAGCCAAGTGCCCCCCTCCAACGCAAACCACTGCCGCTCTTGATTTACACATCCTAAGCTGTCCAAATGTTTCCCATGTCAAAGGTCAAGGGTTGCCTCCTCTCCTACTGGCCCACACTGAGAGGGATGGACAGGGGCGGCCAAATCAGCCCAAGAAAAGAAAGGAAGAAAAAATCTGCATAATGGTCATAAACACCGTCTCCCCCTCACCCTGTTCCTTTCCCTGCGACACGGAGGCGATCTCAGTCCACAGTCTGTTAATCTTTCACTACAAACTTGCTTGCTTTTACACTGACCAACGGGAGAACAGAGGAGGGGAATGAAAGGGGGGAGGCAAAAAGAGGAGTGGATGAAAGAGGAGGAAGAAAAAAGCCACAGAGAGGGCCAGATGGTCACCTTCACAGTCCATTTATCAAACCCAATGTGGCCCTCCCCTCCTCTCCCCACTGCTCTCATGTCCTAAACCTCCATGTAATTCTGTAATGATTTTCATTATCATATAATGACCTTACAAAGCATACAGCAGTTTGCATGGTCAGTACAAAACTCACAGCTGTTCCCTTCAGTGTTTGCTCGCCAACTGTGACAAAGCTGACTTTTTACTGTTTTTTCCTTTATTTTGTTTTTTAGTTGGCATCACAGTGACCTTTGGATGGTAAAGGTCAGTGGAAAGTCAACCCGGTCAGAAGTGTCCACGACTGCCACAGGCGTAGATTCAAATACCTGCTATGGAACGCTTGGAATTCAAATTTTCCACAAAAAAAAAGAAAAAAAGTTGTGATAGGTTCATTCACTTTACCAGTCATAATTGTCCTGGGAACCAATAGTTCCCAGGACAATCACAACCAATAGGCATCTTCAATATGAATACTGTAGTTCTGGTTATTTGGCGCTCATCTCTTCTGGCTGATTGAGGATAAACGTTCAAGCTACTATTACATCTACACTGCCCGCATGCCATATTGAACAACCCTGCTTCCTTATAGTCACCCAACCGCAAAATAAACCCAATTTCCACAGGTACTCAAGCGGCATTTTCCAAAGGGACACAAAGGGCAGCATCTATAAATTTTTTTTTTTAAAAAGGCATCTCTGGCACTGCGGAAATAAACCAGAATAGCTTCTATTGAAAAAAAGAAAAAGCCCTCATAACATCATTGACCCTCGGTAAATGAAGGGGCAGCGTCATCCGTCCCCTGTGAAGAACCTAGTGGTCACAGAATAGCATTTATCTTTCTCCGCTGCTGCTTAGTACTAAGACAATGCCCTGGAGGGAGACGCTGAGCGCTAGCAGGCCCGGGTTCCAGAATGCAGACTGCTGCTTTAACTGCTGTTGAAGTTAGGAAACTTAATCAATCAGTGCTGGTTGTTTATGTTTATGTGCCCCCTAGCAGGAGTCATCAATCATTCCTCCCCCACCCCCTATCTTTTAGATAGTATTATGGACTAAGTGGCAACCATGGAAACAAAAGCCACAATAATAATAAAAGCCTGCCTGTTGCATATTGCATGAAAACCTAATTAGGATGCTCGAAATATATATATATATATATATATATATATATATATATATATATAAAGAAGCCGCAAAATGAGTCAGCTAATTAATCTCAAAAGTGCCTTTTTGGTGAGTGTTTTTATGGAAATAAAAGAACTTTTGAATGAAACTGTCTAAAATGAGCTAAAAATACCGTCTCTCTGCCCCTGCTTCTCCAATAAAACACCCCATCCTTGATTGAAAACAATGACGTCACCTTAAAAAAAAAAAAAAGAGAGTCCACAAAGACAAAGTCAACTCTTACTCCATAAAATCCAACGGGTCGAGATTTGCCTTATCGCCTACATATCTCCAATCAGCATCAGCGCGTCTCACTTAACATAGTGCACGGCCATGTGTTTAGTGTCGTGTAAATGCTATCTGTTGACAGCCACTTGACAGATGACCCCTGGCTATCTGTTGGGGTAAGCGGCAGAGAGGCATCTTATGTGTGTAAGGAGAGAAGAGATATCGGGAGCAGTTGGAGTTCAAACACATTACAGATTATGGCCCTGTGTGTGGGTGGCTCGCCCCAACCTCCCAAACTAATCTAATCGCTCCTTCAGTGCCGATAAAGTAAACTTCTGTCTGCCCTCGCCGACAAGAACTGAGCATTTCCTGTCCAGCCCTGTGATAATAGTTCTCAAGATCTGAGGGTGGCCTGGTGTACGGGCTGGAGTTAGACACGGTTTGTAGCTGGCAACACTGCATTGTGGGTGGTGGCGACGCGGGGGGGGGGGCCCTGATTTTCCGCCAGTGCGTCAGGCGCGTGGGAGGGGGGATGGGGGGGCAGGATGGTTTCTAGCTTTCACCACCTGCGCTTGGAATGCTCTCGCGAACCAGAGCCTACGTTGGAGTTGCGAGGGGTGCAGGCGTCAACGTAGCTCGGCGAGGTGTGTGGAAAGCGTCTGTTTACAAGGCTCATCTGGCCGGGGTCTGGTAGGAGGTCAACTGGAGGGGACACTTCAAACGGCGAAGGGGATGCGTGGAAGGATGGGGGCTGTCACCGTGGAGGAAGTTGGCCTAATTCCTCCACCAAAAGAAACGTTTCTTGTAGGAATTTGTAGTTTGCGAAATCTGCCCCGGGCATTCGGGGTGACCTGGGTCTCGTCTGGCCCAAAGCAGAGAGGGGGGGGGCAGGGGTGGGGGGGTTAAAAAGGGGCAGGCTTGGATTAGATGAAGTGTAGATCAAGGGTCCAAGTGGCTGAGGGCCCTTTTTTTCGGGCTGAAAGCCGAGGTCAAGTTGCAATGTAACAGGAATCAAAACATATTGCATATTTAAGTGTACATGTTTCTACTTCTGCATGTGCGTGCGTGCAGGTGTGTGCGTGTATGTCTGTGTGTGTGCCTGCAAATATGTGCATCTGTGTGTCCTTGCAAGTGCCAAGGGGGAGAGAGTGGTTGAGACGAGGAACAGCTAAAATAACATTGTCTTGTGTGAGCAACCTTTCTTTATCTGAATGAATGGCCAGTGTTTCAAACCCTTCCCCGTAGCCCCTTATCTGGCAGGAAGGAAGTGGCTGAGCTTATCCGAGACACACGTGTGGCTGTGATAGCTGCCAGGACCGAGCGCCACAAACACCAAACACAATTCAGCATATCTGTGGAATTCACAGGATCTCATTTTGTGTTTTTCTCCCTAAAAAGCAGAATGGGGAGTTTGCCTGCACCGTTAACGATTTAATTCTTTCTTCAGAGAATATGGCGAAAATGGAGAACACCGCTGATGGGATTAATTCTCCAAATACAATGGACTGTCATATAATAGGACTACAATGTTTATTCTTGGTAGTCAGTTCAGTTAAAAAATTAATTTTCACAATTATTTTTGGGGGAAAAATGTAAAAAATGTGACACATAATAAACAATAATAATAATAATAATAATAATAACAATAATAATAATAATAATTATTATTATTATTATTATTATTATTATTATGATAATAGCTGCCTTCATATTGGTCACAATAAAGGCAAAGCACTATTTTAAATGAAGGTAATCATATTTAAAATCGAACAATGGAATTGCCCTTTGCTCGTAGATGGAGCGCTGTCTCACTTCCGAATGGGAGGATAAACGCTGGGAGACCCGTGCCCTTACCTGTCTCTCCATGTCTGTCTCTGCTGCTGTCTGTCCATCAGGGCAGCCAGCAGGGTTTCCGCCATCTCCCTCCTGCTCTCTCCCGCCTGGCCATCCTCCTCCACCACCGACAGGAAGAGCTTTGTCTGAAACAGGAAGCAAACAGGAAGTTATACCAAAAGAGTGTATCGAGTGGAGCAACAGCTCTTCTTTCAATTGCAAATGGCCTTTCACGTGCCCCAGAGCACACAATGCCACATCTATACTATACACTTATCACCATACCTGATGTATTTTAGTTTCTTAAACTTTTCTTTACTTTGGCTTATTTAACACTTTACTCCGCTCTGTTCTGTTCGTAATTTAAATCACTGTTAACCAGAATCAAATTCCTTTTATGTGTATACTTGACCAACAAAGCCTGATTCAGATTCTGCTTCATACCCTGATGCAGAATGAAAAAGAAGGGGGGCGACGGGACGATTACCTAAAGTGACTACCCGACCCTCCCCGGTTCCTCACCCCAGTTTCGATTTGGAGCTACTGCGAGTCAAGTTTCTAACATCCCTGGGACGGGTACATACAGTAAGTCTAGTATAAAGTCAGTTTCACATCAGAGGACGGGCAAATTACATCCAATATTAGAGTGTGAGTCAATTAATCACGTCCTGCACAGCACAGTGTAATGTGTGAGTATCCCCCTGTTGAACATGAATTACAGGCTGGCTTAGAGTGTGACGTGGCGCATCAGTACTAATCTGAGACATCCTGGCAAACCTTCGCTACAGAGTCCTCGGCAGCCTCTAAGCCGGTTGAGAGGGAGTCAAACGAAAAGGGATCTGGCAGCCCAAATTAAATGCAGCGCTGTCAGCCACGCTCAAATACCCCCCCCCCACGGTCTCCCCCTTTCTCTCTCCATCCTTCACAGACTCCCTCCTCTCCCTCCCTGTCTGACTCCCTCTGAATATCCCAAACTGTCTTCTCGCAGCTTCTGAGCGGTGATGGATCTGTAACTCTGACTGACTCTGACGCCTTGTTAAGAGCAGTCTCTTCCCGTCACATCCACCAGTCAAAGGCTTTCATTTCTTCCCATTAAGAGGCGTTTGCCTCCGCAGTCATCCAGCCCTGTTTCAAAAAAAAAAAAAAAAAAAAGGAAAAAAGAACCCACAATGTAAGGGAGCCCACGCTACGTCTACCCTCCCTTTCTCTTTTTTAATCCTTCCTTTGACAATCCACCTGTCTGTCTTAATTCGTATGAAGACGGGTTGACTGTGAGAGTGTATGTGTGTGTGTGTGTGTGTGTGTGTGTGTGTGTGTGTGTGTGTGTGTGTGTGTGTGTGTGTGTTTTTCTTCTCCCTCCAAAGCGGAGGTGTGTTATTTTCCGACAGAGTATTACACTCACTTCCTCCACTCCACGCAGGACAGGTGTCAAAACATGTGGTGGCGCGTGACTGATTACACCTGACTCTAAGGAGACACCGCAGATTGCGGTGACCAGGGGGAAGCGGGGCCATCTGTACAGCCTATGGAAACTGTACCACCCGTTTTGGATCAAACCCCTTCTCCCCCGGGGATGATTGGCAGGAGGAGAAACTGCAAGAAAGTGCATTCTGAGAGCGGCGGCATCGTGGCAGCCTCTAGACATCATATCACTGCTCTGGAAGTGTTGTGTTGTGTCAGCATATCAAGTGCAGCGCGGCAGGAAAAGAAATCCGGAGTTGATTTGAAACCTGTTTGTGTCTGTCCCTCTGCTTGCTTTCGCCGCAAAACTGACCCGGGAACAGCGTTAGCGGAATGCGCGACCAGGCGGACTAGACCGCCCTTTGGTTTCTTGTCCTTTTGTCTGCAAACGGAGGCAGAGCTTTGGATCCGTTTGGGTGACGCAAAATAAATGATTCACAATAAAACCTGAACCAATAATAATAACACTGAAACCAACAACGGATCCGACTCTGAACTTCAACTCCCGACGGCGGCCATAGTGCAGTGTGTAGTGTGTCTGTGTCTTTTGCATCCCTCACTTAAAATTTGTCATGGAAATTGGGAGAGATCTGGGTCCCTGGGTGTCTTCACTAGTGTAAGAGCAAGATGGCAAATGTAAAAACAGATTTGAATAAGTTAACACCCAACATGAATATTAATAAATATTATATATTGTTTATAATTTTATAAATATAACATACTTACTTAGTTTTAAGCTAGGTTAATAATAATGCTACCTTGCCAGTTGCTTAGCAACAGTGGCTTCTGGTCGTAGTGTCGGACCATAACGTGTCGCACAAGTGAAAAATAATATTCTGTTTGATGAAAAAATCTCTGCACCGCACAGGGTCTGAGCTTTTTCAGTAAAGTTGTTGCCGTTTGTCAGTCAAGTAAATCCCCTGCCGATACCAACACCCACTTTCTATATAGGCATTGCTGTATCACCTCCTCATCATCACCTTCATCAACTTACTCCTGTTCAACTGAGGTGCACGGAGCCAGATGGAAAGCTGCCTGAGCTTTGAGAAAAGACAAACTGTGGCTGAATAACAACCGAGAAACAAAGCCAACATGAAACATTTCTCAATGAAACGTTTTTATTTTTTGGGGTTTTTTTTCAGCAAATATAATACTCAGTGTTCTTGAAAGGAGGCTGTCCTCTACAGAGGGTTTGGGGGTGGCGGGGTCACCCATGCCCTCAATGCATCACCCTGGTTGTGTTTTCCCCAACAGAGGCGATGACAGAAGCCTCCAAAGCAGTTCCTCCAGCTCGCCAACACATCCAGCTCCGCTCAGCTCTCCTGTTAAACCTCGGCAAACACATTGGCGACAGCCCCCCTGGGAGGACCTTTGTTTTTTGGGAGTTTGTCCCTTAATGTGTCTCCTTGTAGTGTGTGTGTGTGTGTGTGTGTGTGTGTGTGTGTGTGTGTGTGTGTGTGTGTGTGTGTGTGTCTTAAAGTGTTTCTTGATGTATGATACATCGTCTTGTCCTTCAGTGTATGTGAGTCACATAATGTGTATGTTTTCTTTTGTGTGTGTTGGTGTATGTATAAACATTTGTGTGTGGGAACATACACTGAAGTCTGTGTGTGTGTGTGTGTGTGTGTGTGTGTGTGTGTGTGTGTGTGTGTGTGTGTGTGTGTGTGTGTGTGTGTGTGTCTGTGTCTGTGTGTATGCATATGGTGTTTAGAGATGCTGGCGGTGAGTGAGGCCTTCAGGTTTAGCCCCAGGCTGATCCCCGGGCCCTTTAGACGCCCCGCTGGTTGTTTACTGGCCAGGCCCAGCCTCAGCCAACCTCTCCCAGACCACGGCCCTTTATCTCCGGCCCTGTGTTAGCACTAACCGGCCCCCTCTCTCCCTCTATTTACCATCAGATGACAGTAGCTGTCCTCAGCCCTTGCCATCGACGCTGTGCAGCAATGTCCCCCTGACCCAGACCCCGTCCCGGGGTTAGGGAGAGGACAGAGAGGGTCCATGTTACCCCCAACCCCCAATAGCCATCTTGACACAGACACAACATTTTGGAACTGTGTATTTAAACTGGGGATAGGCATAAACATTCACGGCCCTGTAAGATGTTGCACTCAGACTAAGATGGGATGTCAGCTGGGAGGGGGCTGGACTGATGATAGCACTGCCACCGATTGTTGGCCTGTGGGCCGCCAACTGACACCTCGAACCCAGACTCAATATTAACACCAATAATTTGTCAAATGTGTATGTTACAATGTGACACTGAATCAACTGAGGATACCCAAATGGAGGTGATCTTTGTGATAGGCTGCAATGGTGCTGTATGGTCTAAGTCCATATTATTTAGGTTACAGCATTTTGAGAGTACTGAGAGTACAGTAAAATACTAGGAGCACAAGCGGGCTGACACTCAATAAAAACAGTCCAAACATCACACATCGAAATGCCTTAACTCACTTTAAAACAAAGACCTTTGGGGGACCTCAAGCAGTCTTTAGCTAGCTTTTCCTCTTTGGAAAACGATTTCCCAACATTTCCAAGCAAAACGTGCTTGTTTCGAGTGCTTAGAGAACAGAACCTAGAAAGCAAGTAGTGGTTGGTAAGTTACCACATGTTTTGGCTGGTAGGTCACTTGCAGCAATGGTGGCACCAGTCTGATGCCCACCTTCGTCTAACTGGCAGACTCCGCTTTTGTGGCCATAGCACTTCCCTGTCCAACAGGCCCAGGAACACGACATCAGTCTACCGCGTGCCAACCAGCTTGTATGCACATATGGAGGCAGACAGGGCCCTTGGCTTGTAAATCAGCCTTGTATTTTGCATCGCTGGCCAATCGCTGATTTTAATGAAGGTATGCGGGAACGATTTTAAATTCAGTTTTAACCCAAGCCTATTCAACTGGCATGCTAATCCAGGGCAAACTACAATGAGTGAGCAAGTACAGGTTTAGTCTCTCACTATAAAAGCACACATGGCTGCACAGCCGCCAACTGCAAAGGTCTGTGGTTGTATTTTATTGGGCAACAACCAGCAAGTACGCATGAGTGGAACTGTGTGGATGTGTACCAGGGTGCTTGATGTATGTATGTAAATCTGATTAAATTAAACACTAGCGACTGCTTTGACAAAGTTGTTGGGAACAAGGTATGATATTCCAGTTACAGTACAAAATTCAGTGTGTATCCTGTTCGCCCTGCTGCTGGCGGTAAACATTGAAAATCTTGGCTCTTTGTTATTTGGCTTTGGGCAAAGACTTTTCCTTTGCTTGTAAGTTGGCCATTGCCACAAAAGGCTTTAAAAGTATGCAACAACACATCAGATTCCTTTTGCACGGCGAATTCACAAAGAATGGATTGCGGCCACTAATAGCACCATGAACTGCGTACCAATTGGGCCGTCTCAGCATCCGATTCACAAAAGATATGGATATCATACTAATGATATGACAGCACAAACACGCCCATAAAGTTTGGCTGCTGAGTGCAATTTGCCCTTGTTTTACGTCTGATGCAATGATCCACGTGGCAAAGCAAATAATCCGTGCATGGGGGGGGGGTCTCATTACGCATTAAGACCACTGCTCTACACTTTCCTGCTTTACAAATTATCAGTCTTAAATTAATATAAAACTCAAAATAATTGTGAGAGGGGCTGCGCCGGTGCCATGCCGAATCCTGACGGAAGGTTTGAAAATAATGGAAATTGTCCGACGGGGGGGTTTTACTTCGTATTTTAAGGTTTATGTGCAGTGACTATAAAACATTGAAATAGAATAAGTAAATCTATAATAAAACTTACCTCTTCCCACACAGTTCATGAATTGCATGAATAAAATGTGTATTTATTAAACATTTTATTTGAAAAATTCTAGTTCTCACTGAATCTTAATATAACAATGGAGAAATGATGACAGTTGATTTAATATATTTTGCTCTACGAAGTTCCGGGGCGCTACACCCGGAAGGCCGTGGCCTGCGGAGCTGTCCATGGTTCTGCAGGTTCGATGCCATCTGCTCTGTGGTTCAATGCCAGTTTTGACCACTTTATTGCTATTCCCCACAACTTTTAGTTGTTTTTTTCGATATCTTTTGCATTTAATAGGAATTATAGAACCTTGTTTGTAAATGTTTGTAACATCCTTTTGTACAATATATTATTCAAAGTTCCAACAAGTTGCTTTTGGAGTGCGTTTTGAAAACCACGGACTGCTGTGCATTCCACTACCTATAGATGCCGTGTCAGTAACTGTAACTGTGTGTGGTTATTAGCGCTGGTGTTTGTGAATTGGACGCAATTTTCACCAAGACTCATTTGCATAGAAAGGTGAATTCTGCACCAAATGCTTGCATAATACCCAATATAAATATGTGCAAATAGCACTGGCACACCGAGACGCTATTACAGTGGCAGAGCAGTTAGTGGTGCATTTCACCGTTTGCGGATGCTTTGTGAATTAGACGCCTGCTTTTTCTGTTATTCGTGCCGGTTTAGCGGCCGCAAAAGTCGCGCAATCGCTTTGTGAATTTGCCCCTCAATAACTATAGCGTCGTAGCCTGGTACACATATGACGTATGCTCGATCCATTGGCTCCGCTGAAAATCATTCAATTCAACGGAGGAGTTCTGTAACAGTATGAAAACGCAACGCCCCGTTGTGGAAAGTAGCTCCATTCAGAATGGAGTGATGGATACTTTAGTAAATTACGAAAACGCAATGTTGTCACGTTGTCATTATGTTTGGTAGCTTTAAATAATCAACACAACAAGAATATCCATTCACAATTCACATGTGAACATAATGAGACCAATGGCAGTCACTGCTAATGTCGTACAAACACGCAGCGCACCGCTCCATTTTTTTAGATTGAGCGCACAATCTGATCCATGGGGGTGATATTGCGTTGAGATTTTGTGAACGTAACATTGACAAAAGAATTGTGGCGTTACTCCACTTGCTCCAGCTGCTTTCCATACTTCCATACTTATACGAGAAACCAATATCACTTCCTGCGCCGCTGTGGAATTGAGAAGCTGCTGAGGTTTAGAGAAGCGATCTGTGTGTGTGTTTTGCACACACCACTGTGACCTGACTCGCTTATGAGGGCAAATGCTCCGCTGATAGAAATACTGTATAAGCACTGGAAAAAAAAAGATATAGCCAATAAAAGCATTTTTTTGGAACATAAAATGTTTTATTTTCTCTCTGTCGTTGGTCCGCTTGCATATGACGACAAAGCGATGATATTTATGAACTTTAAACTGCCCATTTCCCTTTCAAACGGGTAGATA
>NC_137190.1:9852491-9912491 GCF_960531495.2 Zeus faber | reverse complement strand
TGAAACAGCCCGTTTTCAGACAGGGTGGATTGGACAAATGTTGGAATGACTTGAATCTCTCACAATCTGTGTGGTATTTTCAGAAAACAAAACTTTAAAAATATGTTTTGGGGGCCTCAGAGACCATATATTAACTTGGTGAAAAGGCGCATAATAGGTCCACTTAAAGAAAGGGCGTGAACCTACACAATTATATGTCAGCGTGGAGCTAAGAGGGAAGAATGAAGGCAAAGGCAAAATGAAACTCCTATATAACTTTCATAAATTTTCTCATTCATAAGTAATTACACCCGCATTCTTGGTGGCAATCACTTGCCACATTTTGTAATCCAATTTGTAATAAGTTTTGTAATACATAACAGATGGTGGTTATCACGTACAGCAGTGGTTACAAACAAAATTAAAAAACAGTTTAAGTAAAGTGTGACAACTGATATAAATAAAGACAGCAATCTGTGTGTTATTGCATAATTATTATTCATCATGCAAATCTGTAACCCCTCAATACTTAATTAGATGTTTTTGCAAAATGTGTGCAAGTTCCCTATATGTGGCAACAAAACAAGTTCCATAACATTTTTTTTTTTCTCCTATATTTTACCTTCTATCCTAACACCCCATGTGCCCACAGAGGTTAGACCAGAAAAAGGATGAGAATTATCACATTTTGTACGCTGGCGGATTCAAAGAGGGAGCTACGGCACCTGGATGCCGGACCATAGTGTGTCCGTACGTGTCACTATGACTGCTAATGGTGGACAGACATAAGGGAGGATGAGAACATGGATCTGATCACACCTTGATTACACCTCACTCCCCATTCACAGAGAACCCCCAGTCAAACAACAATCTAGCCTCATCGTGCAGTGAATCAATGTGTGTGTGGTATAAGTGTGTGTGTGTGTCTCCTGATGCAGGAGACTCCCCGCCCCCCTGCCGCTCCACCCTCACCCCTCCACCCCTGATCGGATCAACTGAAGGGTGTTTATGAGCCAGTTAGCCAGGAGAGGGATGTCGCCCCAAGAGCTCGCTCGCTCTCTCTCTCTCTCTCTCTCTCTCTCTCTCTCTCTCTCTCTCTCTCTCTCTCTCTCTCTCTCTCTCTCTCTCTCTCTCTCTCTCTCTCTCTCTCTCTCTCTCTCTCTCTCTCTCTCTCTCTCTCTCGCCTGAATAAAAGAGTCATTTATTACGTCCAACGTGACCCTCTCATTACGCACAAATAGGAATTAATGAGCGCTATATCGGGCGCTCCCTGCAGAGCCAGGCGGGGCTCACTAAAGGACTCGCGTTAATTACAGCGTCCCCCATCTCTTACGCCGGCGCGACGCGCGGCGCTCACCTGCGAGGGCGGGGAAGGGCCGCGCCGCCCGGAGGACGGAGGCACCAAACGCCCGGCATTTCAAAGTCTGAACCGTCCAAATTCAGAGAGGAAAACCACGCAAAGAGAGATTAAAAAAAAAAAAAAAAAAAAGACTTATTTGTTGAACGCGGTTATTTAAGGGCTCCCAAAAGGGAAAGCTCCATAAAAAATGTAACAGTGTAGTTCCAGGATTCAAGTTTTTGTTATTGTTGTTGTTGTTGTTGTTGCTGTTGTATTGACTTCCCCCGACACTTCACAGGGGGAAAGTATGTGCTTCACCAGCAAACACACAGATCAAGTTTGATCTCTGTTGAGTAAACTCTTGATTTTGTTTTCTTCTTCGGGCCGCGCAGAGAACGGCACACGAGACAGAAGAAACAAAGCTTCAAACTTTCAAGCACACTCCAAGGACTTGTATTTTCTCTTGACTTTGCTAACACCCCCCTGTTTAAAGCAGGGGTTTTTTTCTACCCTCCCCCCCCCCCCCTTTCTCACACACATTTCCCTGTCAAACATTTGACACAAACACACACACATATCAATGATGAAATGTGCTGTGAAGAAGTGTATTGATGGAGGTCAGACAAAGGCAAAATGGAGACATTTAACTCTTCAACACCAATACATCTAAGTACACTTCTTTTTGGACGGCATCTTGGCTTAAATGGATCTGTGCCAGTGGTGCCACGGCCATTAAAAGGTGCCTGGACACATCTAAATATGTGTGTAAATGTATGAAGAGGAATGTAGAAGAATCTATAGAATATACATGTATAAATAATATAATGATAAAGAATAAATAATGATGATAATATTAATAAACGTATAAATGTAAATGTACGATATGTATAAATGGATGAAAAACAATGAATGTCTCGACTTTGGGAGAAAAGAAAATGTTCAAGTCCAGGGTAATGAAATAAACCGAAATGCAAAGGTGCTTATATGAGGAATATACCAAACATAACAAATAAAGAGAAGTCAGGTTTTTCTTTTATTTTTGGGGTCGGGGGGGGGGGGGGGGGGGGTCATTTTTGCCCCTCGGCCATTTTGAAACACTCGACTGCAAGAGTAAACAATCGCACCTGGCTCAAAGTTCTGGAATAATCACATGTCAAGCGTTGGTTAGCAGCGATGTTGCCAGTCCGTGTGAGGTTTGACACCAAATATTCACAAATCTCTCTTTCAACTTTTCTGGGGGATTTCAAGACACTTTTCTAGTCACCCTCGTGCTCATGCACACACGCGAGCGCACATGCACAGACACAGACACAGACACACACACACACACACACACACACACACACGCCCGCACAGGCGCACACGCAAATCCTCTCTCTCTTCTGGTCGAGGCCCTGCGGCCAGCCCTCCCTGTCGTCCACGCGGAATGCGATTAGCCTGAATAGTGATTAATCCGGGCTGCCCCGTAATTCCTCCATACCACTTTAATGGATGTTATCTGCCTCCCTCTGAAGGCTTATCGTGCTGATCGGGGGGAGAGAGAGAGAGAGAGAGAGAGAGAGGAGAGAGAGAGAGAGAGAGAGAGAGAGAGACAGAAGAGCGGTGGGTAGGGGTGGAGGCGGGGTGGGCAGGAATCACACCAAATAAACAGAGAGGTGAGTGAAGGAATAAGTGAGTAAATAGGTGAGTAAGAAAATAAAGGCAGGGATTTTGAGGGGCTGCTAAGCGGATAAGACAGATCAGTCTCTGTAAAGTGCTCATTTGTTTTTCTTAGAAAACCCAGAAGAGCCGCCTTCAAAGCCTGCCAATACACTGGAAACACTGTCGACGTTCACACAAACAAAATGAATTTATCCGTCGCGCCGGCAATGAGAAAATATACGGTGGTTCCCATTTTATTTTAATTTTTTCCCCTGCTTCTCACACACTTCTACAGATGTGCATTCCGTGCTATAGTGGGGACAGTATTTTGTTTCATTGACAGCTGATATAAAACATTATTATTGTTATTTTTTGTCTCTTTGTTTTAAGAAGTTAAGGTCCTACTGTTGGGAAAAACTCTGATACATTTGATGGCTATTTTCCAGTCAAAACATAACAATATATTTATTCAATTAATAGAGCTAAACTAGTTTGCGGTTCCCCCTCCGAATAATCTCTGTCGGGATAATGAGCGACATCCTGCTTTTGAGAAATATTTAGTGTCAAGAAAAGAGCGTCCGTCTAAACCCAAAAACACATCACTTTAAAATACAGGAGAAAAGAGGAATAACAAGCACTGATCCCCGGAAAACGAAGACTCACCGCCGCAGCTGGAACACAGTAAAACTTTGCATTATGCAGCAAGCCTCAACCACAACAAGCAACGAGGTATTATTTTGGGGGGGACAGTATGTTCCCAACTTAAGAGTCATCAAAGTTTTATCTTTAATTATTGTAATTTTGTATGGATTTTTTATTTCTTACCTGTAACATAAAAAAAATATTGCATGCACTATTTATTTTTAATTGGGAAAATGTGGGCGCATCGTAAATGCAATACAGCACCACTGTAAACTTGAGAATAGTTAGTCATATAATATTATATTATTAAATGTATATTATTACATATTGCATGTATATTAACATGTGAATTATTACATTTGTTATATATGTTCATCAGTCAGACCTTGATCAGACACGTGTATAGACCAGTAAATATCCAGTACCATTAAACTCACTAATGTGTGTGTATGTGAGTGTGCGTTTAGGAGGGGGGTTGGGGGTATACATTCTCTATTGTAAAACAACTTGAGAATATGTGAACTTATATTAGACATGATATAATGACATGTATTATTATTAAATATTACATGTACATAAACACATATATTATTACTTGATTGGTTTATCTGGAAGACGTTCACCAGACATAAAGACCAGTAAATACCATAACATTTACTGGTACTGATTCCATTTACATACCATACCCATACCTTTAATCTCACTGATGTGTGTATGAATGTGTGTGTGTGTGTGTGTGTGTGTGTGTGTGTGTGTGTGTGTGTGTGTGTGTGTGTGTATGTTTTCGTATGAGTGGTTGTTTTTCCGAGGGGGTCGCGGTATACATGCTCTGTTGTAATTATTCTATTATTACATCTATCTGTGTATGAATGCATATAACATGTATATAAGCATGTTTAGTGTCAATATGCTTATCGGGAAGGCCTTCCGCAGACATATATAAAGACCAGTAAAAATTCCATACCTTTAAACTCACCGGCGTGCGTGTGTGTGTGTGTGTGTGTGTGTGTGTGTGTGTGTGTGTGTGTGTGTGTGTGTGTGTGTGTGTGTGTGTGTGTGTGTGTGCGTGCGTGCGTGTGTGTGTCTATGTGTGCGTTTTTGAGGCTGTGGTGATGTGGTGCCGAGATTGTGCGCGGCAGGCGAGCCCCGCCGGGACTCCATTCAAGCGCCTGCAGTCTGCGGCCCCGGTAACAAAGCTGCGGGGCTGCGATGGCTCCAGGTAACATAAACGCTGCCTTCTGAGCACCGCGTATCTGCCCGTGAAAATTCTCTAAAGGGGTTTAAGCATTTACCCAGAACACTATCAGGCGCTGCCGCAAAATTCAGCTTACCCTGTTGAATGGGGACTTCAAAGAGAATTGCAAATACCTTTGCACCGCGACTTACGCTACATTTTCCCCTTCTCCATCTCTCTCTCTCTCCCTCCGTCTCCCTCCCTCTCTCTCTCTCTTTTCTCTCTCTCTCGCTCGCCGGCTCCCTCCACATCTCCCCCTGCCTCTTTTCATTATATATTTCCAAACACAAGCCGCCGCGCGATGTAAAATGTATTATCAGCCGTATATTTCCTCTTTAAATGAATAATAACAATAATCTTTGAGTAATTTCTTTTTTACACCGCTCTGTCTAAATAGGGCAAAGCCAGCCAGCTAATATAGAGCCGGAGGTAAACAAGGCTGCGCAATAATGAACGAGTGGATTAGGCCTCTGGTCTATGTTGCGTGATAAGGAAAAACAGCTGCTAGGATCCAGGTAGCAGCGCACATTGACTGTCAATGAAGGATAAACTACTATACTTGCTTTCTTTACACACAGACACACACACACACACACACACACACACACACACACACACACACACACACACACACACACACACACACACACACACACACACACACACACACACACACTAAACCTTAACACAGATGGATTTACATACATAGAGGCACAGAGGTGCACACATGTTTGGAGTTATGCACACACACACACTCTCACACACACACACACACACATACACACACACATACAAACAATTAACAAAAAAAATGACGTGTGGATTTTGTGTTGAATTGGAGTATTTTTATAGAAGCTGTATATAAGCCTCCTGCTTAATCAATCGATAATAAATGACTTCATTAGAGGCAATAAAAATGTTCTGTTAATCATTTTCTGGTTAGTAAAGTTACAATTTACAATTAATCCACAGTCCACGCAAGCGTAGAAAAAAGCGCGTATGAACCAGAAGAGCAAAGTAAAGAAATTAAAAACTAAAAACATCTGCTACAGGACTCGGCTCTAGCCCCCAGGTTTTTAAATATCCTGCTTTTCCCTCAGCTGGTCCAGCACGGCGAGCTCACCGAATAATAGAATGAGAAAAAAAAAACGAAACAAAAAAAAACAACTGAGAAATCGCTTCCTGAAATTATTTACGGCGAAGCGCACAACAAAAAAACCATAACATTTATAATGTTTTACAAAGCCATCAAATAAGTGGAGAGGGGATTAATTGCCCCGGCCCGACCTTAAAATAATTATATGAGCGGTGCAACTCTAAACTCCAATGAAATTGATACACTTTGATAATTAGATTCTTGGCACTGACCCGCTGAAGTCAATAAAGGTTATTAAGGCCAATTGATGTCTAAACGCATTACGGGGCGGCTAAACTGTCCGTCGGAGGCCCCAGAAAACTCCAGCGCCAATATGATAATCCATTCTCCGTCCTGGGGGGTTCTAGCCTCGCGCCTGTGTCTGCACTCTGCCATACAAAACCAGATTGGATTCGCTTAACCTTTCCAGAGCTTTGATCAAATGAGCTCACACAGCAATAACATTTACATTGACCCCCTTCTACTCTGCCTCTCCCCCTGACTCTCTCCCTCTCTCCTTCTCTCCCTCTCTCTCCCTCTCTCCCTCTCTCCTTCTCTCTCTCTCTCTCTCTCTCTCTCTCTCTCTCTCTCTCTCTCTCTCTCTCTCTCTCTCTCTCTCTCTCTCTCTCTCTCTCTCTCCGTCTCTCCATCAGCCTGCCACCAAACAGCTCCTGGCTGCCAGGTCAATAACCTAATCAGCTATTGATGGCAGCCGAGCCAGCCTGCGTGCGACTGCACTTCGCCCCGCCTCGGCGGCCCAGATTGTTCCCCGAGACCGCTATTAAAGAGAGGGCAGGAGATGAAATGCTCGCCAGGTGGATCTTTCTCTCTCCCTCTATCTCTCTCTCTCTCTCCCTCTTTTCCACCCTCTCTTCCTCCTTTTTCTCTCCCCGCGGAAACAAACACACAAACAAAAGAAACAAAAGAGCCATCCTCCGATCGCAATCAGCAATGTGGTGTATGAACGTGTGTGTGTGTGTGTGTGTGTGTGTGTGTGTGTGTGTGTCTGCGTGCATGCGCGCGCGAGACCAATCAGACGTGCGGCGGCGGAGCAGACGACACACACGGACCCCCGACACCCCCCTCTTTCTTGTTTTGTACACATCTCCGGGTACACAAACGTATTAAACGCCGCGGATCCTGTTTATCGCGGAGCCACGACGTCGATTAATTTTTCCTTGATAGAAGCCGCCGAGATTTCCATCATCAAGGCCGATCTCTCTGTCAGAGGAGGGAGGGAGGGAGAGAGAGAGAGAGAGAAAGAGAGAGAGAGAGAGAGAGAGAGAGAGAGAGTGAGAGAGAGAGACAGACGGAGAGTGCAAAGAAAGACACAAATATGAGGAAATAGTAGAGGGGGGAAGCGGAGAAGTAAAAGAAAGGAGGAATGAACAGAGAGAGGGAAAGAGGGAGGAGAGAGAGAGAGAGAGAGAAAGAGAGAGAGGATTTCGCTGGAATATCTTGCATCCGCAGCGGCGTTTGAAGTTGTGAGATGAGCAGCCACAGAAGTCAGGAAAGTGACAAATTAGGGAAAAAAGCTGCAGTATGTGAGGCGCACTGCTAAATCAATTAAAGTCACGCCGAGCGCTTACATTAACATCAATGACACACACACACACACACACACACACACACACACAAACACACAAACACACACATTCCTTTAACACACATGCACACGCACATAAACACACACACACACACACACACATTCCTCTAACACACAAGCACACACACACACAGAGAAAAATAAAATAAAAAATGGATCTGGGCTCCTGAGCCCCCCCCCTGCAGTGAAAAGAAGAAAGACAGAAATAAAGGGGGAGAAAAAAAGGCTGCACCGCTATTTAAGATATTCGGTATTTAAGAAAAAGTCAAGTGTGTGTGTGTGTGTGTGTGTGTGTGTGTGTGTGTGTGTGTGTGTGTGTGTGTGTGTGTGTCTATTGTCGAGCAGGTGGAAGCCGCTCGCCGCAGCTGCTTCGTGGAAAATCTCACTATTGTCGAATAGTCACGATACGGAGAGTCCAGGGGGACGGATCTGGAACACAGGGGAAGGTCCCACCTACACACACACACACACACACACACACACACACACACACACACACACACACACACACACACACACACACCCTTGGCTGCTCTTTATTTAGGAGGCCATCTTTTTTGTTTCTATAATGGAAGCACTTTGTGAATTCATGAAGTTCCAGTTTAGGAAGAAGCGTGGCGCCAGACTTCTTTTTCTTTCTTTCTTTTTTTTTTTTTACCAGAATGTAATTCAAACGGGGGGCTGACTATTTGCATGACAACAGGCTGAGGGGCCGAGACAGACAGACAGACAGGGAGACAGAAAGAGAGAGAAAGAGAGAGAGAGAGAGCGAGAGGGAGAGAGGGAGAGAGAGGGGGAGGGAGAGAGAGAGAGAGAGAGAGAGAGAGAGAGCGCCTCGGGAGGGGGAGAGAAAGAGAAAGAGTCCTCCGTTATTTGCAATATTCTCACTCACTACACACAAACTAAGGCTAATAAGCACGTAGGCAGGCTGGCCCATCGCTCGTTTTTATTTTGCTATTTTCAAATATTTCAAAATAGAAATGTAAACGCATTATATAAAAAAACAACGACCAGATTATATACATTTTCAACTACATGTTACAAACCCTATCAATATTACTTCATTTATAATGTTGTAAAAATACAAAATTAATACAAAATAATAAATAATAAAATAATAAATTTATAATATCATTTTGCATTATCTGTAAGACACTGTATTTTCAGTAGTACATTTTAAATGTCAGCATTTTAAAATATAAGTAAATACTTGATAAATATAATTCAATATAATTAAGTAGTTAATTATAATGAAAACGTAAATAAAATAAAAACCACTGCAAGTGAGAGAAATACGATTTATTCTAACCGAGGAAACAGCCTATGTTACCATAAGTAACAAAAGGAAATCTATAAGACACATCTATAAAAACCAAAAGTGCCTTCCATCAGCATATTGGAGCAGATATGTTGATGTTAATATTGCTCACGGAGACAATATTGTTGTCTTGCATCGCAACAGTTCTGGTTCATTTTAACTGCCTCAAATGTGAACGACCGTGCTACAGACCATTTATATCTGTTATTTTAATGATTGACTCGTAATTTATTTGTTAATCGTGCACACATTCAAATAATTAATGTCTGCGTACACACAAAAATATTTTGAGGTCAGAATATTAATACCTTTCTGTATGTACAAAAATAAATTGAGATAAGAGTGCAACACATTTATTTTTCGTTGTGTTATGTTTATAGGCAGTATCCACATGCGGAACAAACGGTAACACACATTTACTCACACACACACCGCACCGCTTGCCCATCTGAGAGATCAAGAGAGGGAGGGAGAGAGAGAGAAAGAAAAAGAGAGGGAGGAAGGGTGGGAGGGTGGGAGGGAGGGAGAGAGAGAGAGAGAGGGAGAGAGAGAGAGAGAGAGGCCGAGACTTCAGATTTCACCCCCGGCCTTTTCTAAATACAGGTCCAAATCACACACTTCATCTGGGCCCAGAGGTGGAGCTCCAGATGAGTTTAGCACCTGTCTCCCCAAACCCCCCACGCCCTCCACCGTGCTCCCCCCTTTCGAGATGCAGTTTGATTGTGCAAGAATGGCACAGAGAGAGAGAGAGAGAGAGAGAGACTATAATTGTGACAACAGCACTGTTTCTCCCCTCCATGCCTTGTCTTTATCCCTGCCCAGGCATTAGATGTGATTACTGCTCAGCACTCACCACTGACATAGACAGAGAGCTCACAGAGGCATAGGGGAAATGGAGAGAGAGAGAGAGAGAGAGAGAGAGAGAGAGAGAGAGAGAGAGAGAGAGAGACACACACACAGACACAGAGAGATGGAGAGAGACAGGGGAGTGCAGCTCTCTTGTCCCCTCTGAAGCTGCTATAATGGTGCAAGAGTGCCCCCTGCTGCCCCAGTTATCTGGCTGGTATTTGGTTATTGAAAAGCACACACGCGCACACGCACACGTGCACACACATACACACACACTTACACACACAAACTGGCATGAGCTGGTAGCTCTGGTAAGGTAAACGGAGATGGAGAGTGTGCGTCTTCGCAGCCTGTCTGAGTGCACATGTATAAATATATTTGCAGCAAAGTACAGTGGGTTTAAGTGTGCACGTGTGGCTTTGTGCAGACACACCACATTCCTGAGTCTGCGTGTATTTGCCTTCGCATAACAGCGCAGAGCTGTAACTTATGGGACCAAAACACACACTCACCTCAGTTGTGGTTTTCGACTCCCCTATTACGTGTTCTCCTTTAAGTGTTTCTTTTTTCCAGTGACTGGTGTCTAACTAATAGCCCGGCGCCCGCGCTCCGCTCTTACAAAACATGTCTGACTCTATAATGAAATAAATGACACATCTTTAATGTTCGCTTGTTTAACAAGCAACGTGTGAAGCGAGACAACACAACGTGTCATTTCATGCAGGCGGGAGCCTCCAAAAAAAACCCCAAAAAAAAAAAAAAAAACAACCTGTATACAAACTAATATAGTTTGTATTAGAAGAAGCTGAGGCATGTTGGGACGCTGGAGAGGTGTGTATCATCACTCTGTAATCAGGTATGGAAACCGGAGGAAAAAAAACAACAAAAAAAAAAAACCTCCACACTAGCTGTTCATTTTATTGAGACGTGTAAGAAGAGGGACGTGTGTTTTTATTTATTTCATCTTCCCAAACACATAACCATGCTACCCTCAGCACTGAGCCTCCGACTGATCCCCGGCAGACAGGACGTAGTTACCGTCCACGTCCTGGCTGTGTGCGGTGCGGGGATGCTGCTCTTACCATGGTCTCCATCAGCCTCCAGTCCTGCTCCAGCTGCTCCATGGGGCCGCTCCACCAACTGCAGAAGCGGGTGTAGCGCTGGCCCTGGAACCAGTACTGTCTCAGCCACTCAAACTCCACCTGCAGCACAGAAACAGCCCGGTGGTAAGATTAAATTAACTATAATGTCAAGTAGGTCACATTGACGGAAACAAAATCATAGCGTCACCAACGTAAGAGAGAAAACGACTTAGCTTAGACTAATATTGATGCATTGGTTAGAAAAACCTGATGATAAAAGTTAATGCAATGTCGTCACCTTATGAAATTTAAAAAAAAACACTTCTGAGCATCAGAGACTGGATAGATATCCTACATTTTAATCTCTTGGCTGTTCTCTGTCAAAAAGCTTGTAATAGTATTATCGTTTGTCAAAACAAAATTACTGTAGAGAACAAATCTTACTTTCTCGTAAGTGCTACAACCTCAGGAACTTGTTTTTTTTGCATGATTTAATAGAAGTTATGCATCGTAGGTCTTTTTGTTGATGTGTTAATACAGTTTCCATTTTTTGTATTTTCCATTCTATTGTTTTCCCTTCATATTATACAAGCACTAAAATGACATGATAGCATGAACCTAAACAATGATATAAACTAGACGATATTTTTTATTTTACTCTCTTGTATTACAGTGAGTTTACCTTATAAGATCAATAGCTAAATGCAATATTATTTTGGGCTGACAAAGACATAAAACTGACGGAGAAACGTAATAAAATTTTAAACAAAACTTGCCTGAAGCGCACTTTTAATTCCGCTAAATATATTTCTGGATACGAGTCGTTCAGACACAGCCATACGAAGTGTTACATAATGTAGTTTCTGCAGTCAAAATCAATATTACTTACTATCATTTCTCCAAGAGATTTAGTCCAAATACAGCAGCTAAACAAACGTGCTCGACATTGACACACACACACACACACACACACACACACACACACACACACACACACACACACACACACACACACACACACACACACACACATATTTACAGTGGCATCGCTTCCAGTCAGCACACCTGAAAACTCCACCCCCTCCCCTCTCCCGCTCGCTCCCTCCGTCTGGGGATGACAGTCTAGGCTGCCTCCCCTCTGCTGGGAGTGTTTTTGTTTTCTCCTCTTTTGAAGTGCTGATTTAAATCCTCACAAAGTTGCTCCATGTAGCCAGGTATAGCCTATCTATTGTGTGTGTGTGTGTGTGTGTGTGTGTGTGTGTGTGTGTGTGTGTGTGTGTGTGTGTGTGTGTGTGTGTGTGTGTGTCTGTGTCCCTGTAAGTTTTTCCGCCTGTTTTGTATGTGCGCAAATTCGCTCTCTTGTGAGTGCGTGTCTGTCTGCGTAGGCCTGCGTGTTTTTGTTGTCAGGGCTTCCGTGCGCACAATTGCCGACGCAAACTGTGCGTGTCAGAGATTGCCCCAAATGCTGCAGATGTAAATGAAAGGCGCTGAGAGTTGCCCTCCCCCAAAAACAGCCTACAAAGCATCATCCACCCAAAACAATACGCGCCCCCCTTTTGTTTTGACAAAGACAACTGTCGAACACAGGATGTACTTGCATACAAAGGAGTTGCTTATCAAATGTGGCTGAGAGAGCCTACAGGATCCATTGTTCCCTTTCCAAAAAAAAAAAAACTAAAACATTTTTTGTTTTTCTAACAGGGCATTAGACGATGTACAGTCCCTTGTTAGTCTCCTGAAGGCGAGACAATCCAGTCCGATCAGGTTGTTCAATTGACGACTTGTTGACAATAGTACTGGGTTAAAAAAAAAAAGACAAAAAAACCCAGATAATCCAATACAACTTAATTCTGTTGTTTTAACTGAAAGAAAATGTGAAATTGTAATACGGATGCATTGTAAGTTATTCAACCACTTCCCTCTTCAATTAAAGACCACCATAGTAACAAATCAAACGAGAATCATGAGATCCTCCCTAATACCCAGCCCTAGTTGACACCATCGTTCCAATCTGCAAAATGAGCGGGTTTCATTATTCTGCCGGGAGGGCTGGATGGGCGGAGTTTGCCAGATCACGACATTTTAAACGGAATCAGGTCATTAAATGCCGTGCGCTCCGAGCTTTCGACGGCGTGACGAGACCGCGCCCCTTGCGGCAGGCCAAGTGTACTCAGACAAACCGTCGGACCGGGGTCTGGCTCGGAGCCGTGCACAGAACTGTCCCTGCCATTTGGTTTGAGGAGGCTCTGATCACAGCAGGGATGTCACGCAGGGATCGGGGCATGTCAAGGAGAATACGCAGACAGCCACACTGCTCAGCAGTCTCACAGTCGCTCCATACAACCCCACCTTCAAAGAAATGTCAGCCTTTATGGTCGCTTTCGACACTCCCCAAATCCACTCCTCTTCGATCACCGCGGCTCGAGCACACAACAAAGGTGCGGAGGGCCGATATTGGACGTCCCTTTCCGTCCGTCCATCCCTCTTTCTGTGTCTCTGATTGTCCGCTCGTCCTTTATTGAAAGGAAGCTAACCTATGTATCCGCTTTGAGCCGACATGGCCGCCCGGCCCCCATGGCGCCGGCCAGTAGCCTACACAAAGCCGGCCATCTAAGGATAGCGGAGAGTGGGGGCAATATGGCATTTAGACTCTGCACGCCCAACTGTGATTTACCAAGAGGGGAACTCTGAATAAATGCCACCTATCCAGGCAGAGCAATCGAAAGTGTTTGCGAAAGAGAGAGCGGTTGTTAGGGCTAGTTTTTCCTCTGAGATGGCGTGGGGGTTGAGAGGGGGAGCTAGTGGCGCCCCTGCAGCGGTGGCTGTCATCTCTCCAGGTGACGGACGCGCTAACTACACATTAGCCCCCGCCGCCGAGCGGCCGCTCACCATGGCGACCCGGGAGTCAAAGCCGAGTAGCCACCTTTTTTCCCCCCATTTAATGAGGCAAGATTTTTCCACACCTCCGCGGCGCTCCCGGAGCAGGCCCAATCAATTTCCTGCCGAGGCCCCGGGGGTGGGAGCTGATGAGGGTGGGATCGATCGCAGCCTGCCGTCCTCTGTTTACCTTTCCTAGCCTCCTCAGACATCAACCACCGACGCCGCTCCCCCTAGCCCTCTGTAAGCTACCACGCACACGAATCACACTCATTACACACCGCCACAGTTGTCTTTCACGCGCCAGGGCCACGTACGATATCACACATTGGCCCATACTTTACAGTCTTTAGGTATGAGCTATCCTTCATAACATTACAGTTTTCAATTCCGTGTTCTCATCTTTGGGCCCCCAAGGTAAATGCTGTGTTTCAATCAAATTTTGGAGATGAGATCCCTTATCCTTGAGATCAATGACCTTCGCAGTCAGCCGTAGCTACTCTCTCAATATCGCCACGCGACAGGGCAATCGCGGAAAGCCAAGAACGCGGCCGTGAGCGCCCCCCATCGTGCGGCCGACGGCTGAAGGCCTTGGGTTGGGTTTATCAGAAAAAACAAGGTTAAAACAAACAAAAGTTTTCCTTTGAGTTCACCTTAAGGAAAAGAAAGGAAAGGATAATGTAAACACAATAGGGATAAAATGGAGAACACCAATGCACATCAGTCTGCCGGTAAATATTTCACAAGAGGCGGGTTTGAAGGCTGTAAACGGCGTTGAGGCTGAGCCGACACTTTGCAAGGCCACACTAAGAGCTCAGAGCCCGGGGAAAAGTTTTGTCCTGGAAAAACAAAAAAAGAAAAAAAACACAACACGTGAAGGTCACACACCTGCCTCTATGCTAAGTTTACTTTTCTGCTATGTGGGAGAAGCCTGTCCCTAACCCTTCAATATTTACCGTGCCGGGGGGGGCGGGGGGGACTTCATCATTAGAGGGCGTCCCCCAGGGCCACACTGTCACACACCCACCTGGGAAGTGACACCGTGGCTTTAAATGAGACAAGACATTTGCGTCTGGGATTTGCATTTCAAAGCCGAGCAGGCGTATAGGGCCGTGTGGTGATGCCACTCGCACACCGCTCTCCTCCGCCCGGTAAACCCACGCACCAGCCTCACGACATCCCACTCACCGGCCAGAAAGGCTAGTGATATTAAGGTAAAAAAAAAAAAAGCGGAAACAAGGTTTGACAAACAGGCCGGCGGGATCATCTGTTCTACCTGTCCTTCCCAGCTCCTTCCCTCTCTTTCTCTCTCAGGACCGGCTGCAAACCGGCCGAATCTGTTCCCTCTCGCGCTCCCTCTCTATCTGATGGCAGATGCCCCGCGACATCTTCGTCAGCCGCTAACCCTCCGACAACTCTCTGCCGCCACCCCTCCTCTGTTCATCCAGCCGCTGCGCACACCGCCCTCAAAGTAACACGAGCTGGCGCTGGTCCTCCGCCTCGTTTAGCCCGTTTTAAGGGGAGGCCCGGAAGACGCCGGTCGGGTCAGACAGCCGGCGTGTCTCCGGCTTGTTCGCTCCTCGGTCGTCCATGTCAAACACGACCCGTGCAATATGCGCCCGCCAAGCACCGGAGTGGACCGCATTCATAAATAACTCTGCCAACAATACATCATTTAAGTGGGTGTTCTGCTCTCATGGGCATCTACAAACAAATGGCCACATCGATCATCGCAATCGCTCGGTAGGGGAGGGAGCGAGAGCCCCCTCGAGCAGCAGACCTCCCTCTTACTTAAGTACGAGCGGGTGCACACACACACACACGCGCGCGCACACACACACGCACGCACGCACGCACGCACGCACGCACGCACGCACGCACGCACGCACGCACGCACGCACGCACGCACGCACGCACACACACACACACACACACACACACACACACACACACACACACACACACACACACACACACACACCAATATACCCATACACACAAATCCAGACACACATAGTGATACATGCACCTAAATAACCGGGGTCCCTTCCCCCAGGTGTAGCACTACGCTGGGTAATCCTGCGGCGTTTGGCGGCCGGCTAGCAGGTGTTACTTCTCGACTAGCGTAGAAGGCCCTATTGTTTGGCGGTGATGAATAATTAATACTGCCTACAACCTTTAAACAACCTTATGCCAAGCTCATCTGTCATGGCGTCTCGCCGAGGAGCCCGGGTGCTAGCGTTTGCTTGAAAGGCTGCTGGGGGGGCTGGAGCGTGCAGCTGGGGAGGGAAGTGAAGTGCTAGTTTAACTGTTGGCCTCCGGCAGCCGAATGCGGGGCCACTGGTAGCGCCGCAGACGCCCCCACGCAGCCGTTTCCCTTCACCCCGTTGTATCCTTCCATAGCTCAAGCCGGTGTCAGTCAATGTTGTGCGTGGAGGAGAGAGCGGGGAGTGGTTTTGGCTACACCCTGAGATAACATATGGAGGGGCACGTGCTAACGATCCATCACATCCGAGGACAAATGAGAGCAACGTGAATCCGACAAGAGGCAGCGTTTTCCTGAGGAGAAACAAACAGCAAAGTCGAAGTTGCGCGCCCACTGGACTGGTCGGCGTTTTTTCGGCTTATCGGTAGGGCTGGGCAACATTGACACATCTTTTCTGACCAATAACTCCATATCGATAATTGTGGAAAATGTGTATATACTGACAAAGCAAGTCGAGGCATTGACCAGAAGAGCTAAAACATTCTATGAAGTTCAGAACATTGTGATACCTTACTGTGGGATGTCATGCAGCCTTAAATATAATAATTAACTATATTTCGATATCTCCTCTCATAACAAAATATCAATGTTTTATCAATTGCCCAGATCTACTGAGCAGTGATGATAACCAGCACCCAAGATGTAGAGGAAATAGAAAGATTGATCAAATGTAAAAAAAGAGTATTCCCAAATATTTGATCAGATCATCTAAACCTAGGCCTGATAGAGAGAACATTATCGGAAAATGAATTTTAACCAGGGTCGGCTTAGGAATAAGATAAGAGAAGATAAGATAAACCTTTATTAATGTTCCATTGCTAGTTTCCTGATAGTTGGATTTTGTGTTGGCCAGATAAGTTCAACCACGACCGACTCGGCAACCAGAAAAAAGCCAGAGTAGACTGAAAAACATGCAACGTGAACATCAGCGAGGACACGCCCACCTCATTGTGAATGTCCTCGCAGTGCTGCAGCGCGGTGGGGAGCATCGACCGCAGGCTGTGGGCGCTGGTGTCCGGCTCCGTGTGCAGGTTGGACAGGGCCTCCCGGCAGCGTGACTGGATGTAGTCCAAGGTCCCCCTGGAACACTGGGGGGACGGGACAGACAGGCAGACGCATTATAACACCCCCCTGCTGGATGTTAAAACGTAAACAATCATAGCGTTTGTGAAGTTGCCGATATCTAAATTTTTCCACCACGGATGTCTGGAAAACGATGAGGTCCTTAATAAGGAAATGAATGGCTTTTTTTTATTTTGTTATTATTTTTTGTGTTTCTCATAATCATTTAGTTGCTTTTGTGAGTGTTTTGTTTCCCTTTAAAAGCTCTCTCCGAAAAAAAGACTTGATATGGACGGACGGATGGGCGGACAGGTAGACAGACAGATAGACAGACAGATAGACAGATGCTCACCTCTGCCATTCTGTGCGTTGAGCTGAAGCGGGCGGTGTCTCCGGCCAGGACGCAGTGCTGATGGGTGCTGTTCAGGTCGTCTGGTGGAGACGGCACAACGCAGCACACTCAAAATACTTACAGTACCTCCTCCAATACAGCAGATAAAAAAAAACCAATGTTATTAATCACCCAACAGGAGTCAATCCATCTGAATGCGAAGGGAATGGAATATTTATCATTAAAAACTGTACCCGGAAAAAAATAAAATAAAAACAAGACAAGCTGAACGGAACAGAAAAGCACCCCGAGAAGCTCGCGTGTACGTGTGTGCGTGTGAACATGACATCTCGTACACTCCGCCAGACTGCGCTGCACTCCACCCGGCACCAAAACAAATGGACTGAGCCGTATTGTACGATAATTTTAATTACCACACAGCGGCAGATCTCGTTCAATCTGTCAAGACAGGAGGGCCATGCCGACAAACATTTGTCCAATATCGGGCAGGCTTCAGAAGGAAGCTTTACTGCTGTTTCTGGCATATCCCTCCATGTGTTTCTCTGTGTGTTTAGATGTTTCCCTAGCTCCGCCGTTATTTGCCTCATACCAATAATTAATTTAGCCCCGACAGAGCTGTCATTCACAGCACATGTGCATATTTACACCCGCCTTGAGCGGGAGTACAATGGCTAATGCCTGTGATTTGAAAGTCAAACAGCCACATGCTTTGAGAGGATGATATTATTGTTTGGTGGGGGAAAAAAAAAAAAAAAAGCAGAAAAAGGAAAAAGATTGCAACAAACAAAACAACTCCTCCCCTTGATGAGATTGTGAAGGATTAGGTCTCTGGGCAGAATTACTCTGCGTCTTTAAAACTGTTTATATCCAATAACAAATTATCTCCATCAATCTGCTCGTTTCTTGGCGCATCTGACGTCTCGGCGGGATCAGGAGGCAGGAGTGGCAAACTCGATAACTGTAATAAATATTTATCTTTCTTTCAACCCCTACGCCTGCTGCCACTTGTCCTTTTTTCCAGGAAGCAGGCTTTTAAATATATTGGGTCAACTCTTTTCTTCTACCTCCCTGTGCATTGGGAGCTTGAAATCTGATTACTGAACAGGGCCAGTGTCAAGACTTGCATGGTTGTTTTTTTAACCGCTGAAATTCCATTTGGGTGGAAATAACAGTGATTCAATTTGCCTCGAAGCGCTCAGACATTAGCAGTTCAAAAGGGCCCGTCTGTGACAAATGGCCCTCAAAAGACATTACGGTGTCCGCGGTTATAAGCTATTGTTGTTTTTGTGTGTTTTTGTTGTTACAAGCTGCTTCCCCAAAAAAAAAAAAATAATAAATGGGGTTGCTTTTTGTTCAAAAACCCAGTTCAGTGGTGGGAGCTCTGTGTCTATGTTGTGTGGTGTGTGTGTGTGTGTGTGTGTGTGTGTGTGTGTGTGTGTGTGTGTGTGTGTGTGTGTGTGTGTGTGTGTGCTCATGTAGGCTGGCGGTGCAGGCGAGTGTGAGCCGCTATCTGGGTGAAGCCATCGGCCTCCCCAAGTGGAGGATAAATCCCTGTTGATCCTCCTCCGTCAAGTCCCATTACAAAGGCCTGCGCAACAGTCCATCACTCCATAGCCATGGCTCCACCGCCACTATCCTGCAGCTAGAGCAGCACACGTGGTGTACCATCTCCAGTGTGAGTGCCTATTTAGTAAGGAGAGCAGGCAGCCGAGTTGTACGATTAAAATATGTTTGGTTGTTATATTTCCTTAAGAATATATGTACGCTATTTCATAAAATAGATTAAATCTGTTTTTTTAATTCAATTCAATTCCATTCAAGAGGTTTATTTGTCACATACATATACATATGTACATACGTTGAAATTGCTTTGCACCTCACCCGGAGATGATGCACAATAGCTACTAAACCGAACATAATAGTTAACCTAATTCCTACCTAGCAACTAACTGAAACTAACTGATTCCTAAAACGTAATGCAGTTAGTGAATAGAATAGTGTTTGGCGAACACAGTGATACAAAACGGATAAAAATACTAAAATGTGGATAATCAACGCGGAGCGCCTGTGCAGACAGCCACAACGGGCGGCGCCACGCCCAATAGTGAATGTATAAAAAAACAATAGCAAAGAAACCACAAGTCTATAAACTGCAACAAAAGGTGCAGAAGCATTGTGATTGACTGATAAGCTCATGTGATAATCGCTTTGTGTAAAGACAGTTGGCTTCGGAAAAGTATAAAACATCGCATCTTGCATTAAATGTCACACTTCTTTGATTAATGAATTTATACAAATAGTAGGTGTTTTTAAATATTCCAGGTGTATCAGCAAACTAATGTGAATTCATTTTAAATCATGTATTTAATATTAGATTTAAAGAGTTCATATATAAACAGACAGTATATTGTATATGTGTATATATATATATATATATATATATATATATATATATATATATATATATATATATATGAAGTGTGTGTCTGTGAGGCAGGCAGAGGAGGTGGGGATGTCTGCTGCAGCCATCAGCATTAAGGAGGTGATTTACACCCACGTGGCTCGCTGCCTGTCCTTTCCACAGAGACTGGGCCGGCATTGGGTCACAGGACTTCATAAAATAACATTTGGTTTTCCTAACCCCTCTAATGCACACATGGAACCTTAGGGCTCCGTGCTCCGGCCGGTCTCCCCCCACCCGAGCGAGAGAGTGAGACAGGGAGGAGGAGATGGAAGCAGGAAAAAAAAAAGAGGCTGAAGTGCATCCGGCTTGCACGGCCCGTTTGAGGCGGGGTACCAAAAAAAACACAATATGTTTCTTTCAAAGTCAGAGCGGATCATTATGTGTTAATATGCGTCGTCCCTGCCTCTATGAATGTGGTGTGAGGAGTCGGGGTAGCACCTGTCATGTAGTAGCAGTCTCCAGACTGCAGGGGCAGCGCCAGGCCTGGGGTGTAGATGTCCCAGGCCACCTTCAGCCCGATTCTCCAGCACGCCATTTCACCGCTGCCACCCTCGCCACCTTCACCTGTCAGTCAGTCACACACCACCCGAGTCAGATCACGTCAGGGCTGCCCCACATCCTGTCACTTCCCACTTCCCCTTTGTATCCAGCTTCCCGTAACTCAGCACTATTACCTCACAAGATGCCACATCGGGCACAGTCTTGTTTTGAATTAATCTTGGACATTTTAAGCAGGATGCTCATGCAAGTTAAATTCAGGGCAACGGTGTAATGAGCTTAAATCTCTGGGTCAACAACACTGGAAGCCCTCGGTAAGGAGCACACGGAAGCCCCAGCACCCAGACAACGGCGCTAACAAATACAACCCTGTAACTAGGATGGAAGGAATCATTGCAAGGCAGATTTAGCAGGGATTGCATGTTTTGGTATTATCATATTGGATTTGAGCACAGTGTTCATACGGCCTAAATGCCGTGTGAGAGGAAATAATAAGAAAGAGGCCTGTGATGTTATTTCGAGGAAGTATGTAGCAGTGTGTTATCAGACAATGGGCTTTGGATGTTTTCCGATTTTCGAGGCCAAATCGCTCTGTCTAACCAGCTCTCCTGTCCTGCTTACTTCTTCCATCCCATAAAGGCACACTAAGAAAACCATATCTGGCTTTGCCCGGTCGACACCCTTCAGCAAAATCAATACTAACGTCTTCCCGGGCCTCTCTGCCCCACAGCTGCCTTTTCCTTTGCTCAGCACGGATAAATAGTAACTTAATTTCCAGCCAGTGTGCGCTGAGAGCCAGCTAATGACACCACTCCCCAAGGCCTCAGAATGGTGGAAGATCATCCTCCTGGCCGGAAAACACTCAGCCACGGCAGATTCCTGTGGATCAGTGCGGCTAGGAAAAGATAAACTCGAAATGCCGCGCAGGCTTGGGGGGCGTGGGGGGGGGGGGGGGAGGCAGGCGAGAGCCTACAGACAGGGGAGGCAGGTGCCGTGCAACACATGCTGCCTCTGTACATCTCAGAGATCGGACGCGTTACAGTCTACGGCTCATTTGTGCCGCGACAGATGAAAAAGCCGGTGTCAGCCCGAGAACGATGTGAAAAACATGACCCCGTTGCAAAAAGTGCAACATTCCTTGTCGTAACAATTCCATCATCCTCGGGTCTGGGAGTCCTCGGAGCTGTCTGGCCGAAGTGAATGTGCATTTTGTTTGCCGTAATGCACCGCGGGTGTAGCTCGGCGCAGCACCGGTCAGGCCTTTCATCTCTGAATTCTGGGACCTGTGGGATTGCACTGGCCTAGAAAGGCACACAGCTGCAAAGCGCACAGGTCTGTTTTGTGATGGTGTTTGAAGCTCAGGAGGTTAGAGGTGATTTGGGTCAGAACAAAATCATCTAAGCAGACCTCGAGAGCAGGTGGGTCCGGTTAAGAAGGCCCACCAAGGGAAAAGTGCGAGAAGTTACAAGGAAAGATCTAATAGGTTAACCGCACCGTAAACTGAGGGACAACAAAAACAAAAATATACCGATCGGACTGCACTCAAATGTCCCATCGGTCTAAAAATCAGCCCCTCTATACCATCGATATACAAGTAAATGGATTGGTTACCCAGAATAATACCGTGATGGGCTTGGCGCATCTTGAGTGGTCCACATCACACAACGAACAGACAACAAACTGACTGCACGGTTCTCGCAGTGCAGTCAAGGAAAACTCATCACGGCAGAGATTATTATTCCGTATCAGATAATTGTGCGTTGATCATTTCTGTAGGGAATAGAATAAGATGCAACGTTATGTGCGATAAGACGTGTTTGTCAGGAGTGCACCGCTAGGCCCACGTGGTGGGGACTCAGCTCAGAGTGTCTGTGATCTCCCTGATCAGTTGCAGATAAGGCTTTCGGCAGCAAGCCAGCGATGACATTTGATAATGCCCTGACGCTATCGCCCCGATGGATCGGATGGCTGCCCTGCCAGAGGCCATGTCTACAGCTGCTTTGCTGCTGTCAGGCCATAATACACAAGGTTAGTCACATCTGATCCATTGTAAAAGGCACCAAGATAACAGCATGGAATATTAGATTTGAAACGATAACGTTTGGTCGCCATATCTTAGGGAGTTATACAATTAGGGTGGTGTAGTTTAGATTAAAGTGGAAATGTGTCAGTTAATGTCATAAAAATATAAATATATTCAATATGTATGGTCAGTAAATGACAGGGTCAGTGAATAAGTAGAAGTATTGCCGAGTTTATAACTTTGTCCTTACCCTTGTCATCATGGCAACTGTAGCTGTACACAGCCACTGGTGATTGGCCAATAAGGTTCTCATCGTGGTGCCAGCCCACCGCCATTTTGCCCATGCCATAGTAAGGCTCCTCCTTAAGATGGCTCATAGCTGCCGGGTCCATGTAGTTGAGCAGGGTGATGTTGAACTCGGCTGGGCCAGTGCAGACCCGGCGGGGGCTCGGCTGGGAGCAGCCCTGTGAGCTCTCCTGCTCCTCCTCGTCTTCGATGTGGTAGTCGGACAGGCTGTGCTTCAGTTCAGCAACGGGTTTCTCCTGGGCCCCGAGTTTGACGGGCTCAGGCTCCGTGCAGCCGCCGGCCTTATGTGTCCAGGTAGAGCGTTTACCCTCGCTCGCTTTCAAACCAGGTTCACTTTGTATCGCCTGGGAAGACTCGCCCTCTTCGCTGCTGTGCTTAGACTCCGACTCCCACTCTGCCTCTTGTCTGGAACCGGGACAGTCCTCTTCGCTGTGTTTGGACTCAATCTCCCACTCCTCACTGTGCTTGGACTCTGTGTCCCCCTCGTCACTTTGTCTGAACTCGGAGTCCCCCCCCTCGCTGTGCTTGGACTCTGTGTCCCCCTCCTCGCTTTGTCTGGAGTCGGACCCTCCCCCCTCGCTGTGCTTGGACTCAGAGTCCCCTTCATTTCCGCACTTGGCCTCGGCCTCCCCCGCTGTCGAGCACCGCTTGTCCCCTATCTGTCTCTGAGACACATCCGAGCAAAAGTAGGTATTGAGCTCCCACAAAGCCTTGCACGCAGCCCTCAAGTCGGGGTCGCAACAGGTTTGACTCTTGGCCTCGCCGTCCTCGCTGTGCCATGGGATGGCGAACAGCCGCGTGTCCAGGTAGCGGTAGGTGTGGCCCGGCTGTCCCAGGAGTGCCCGCGACACGGCCGTGAACACATCTCGGTCGCGGACGCGCACCAAGTCTCTCAGGAGGCAGCCCTTGCTCCGTAAGGTGAGTAGAGCCGCCTGCACCTGGCTGTGGAGCTCGGCGGGCAGGGAGCAGGATCGCCTCAGCACCAGGCCGGAGTAACTAGAATCCCACTGGGAGAACATAAAACCTGCTTATTATTATCGCATCATGACCCCTACAGGTCTCATATTCATCGACAAAAGAGAAAAGTTAAGCAAGCAGTTTGAACTGATTATGCATTTCTGGCATGCCGATGAAAGTGTGATCTTTCTTTAGTAGTTTTTCAGAAAAACACAGCAAAAAAATCCATCCTGCATGTATGCATACATAGAATCGGCGGACAGAAATGTGAAAGTTTCTAAACTGAAAGAAATCTTGAACCGAATGAAAGATTAAGAAGTGTAATTAATCTTCTATGCCATTGCATAGAGCCAGTATCAGGAGAACAAAAAAAAACACAATCATTATTCAAACAGTGTAAGTAAGCAGTAAAAGACAAAAGGCAGATGGCTTTGGTCTTAGCCACAGTACTGGACCCATTTGAATTGTCTCCAGGTCAAACTGACTCACCAGTTGCTGGAAACCGCGGTCTGAAGGCCTCAGGAAGGGGATCTTCTGGTCTCCCAACTCCTGCAGTAGCCTACGTCTCTGGAAGACCAAATGAAAGGCGACGTGCAGATCAAGGCACAGCCGTGTGGATTGCCATGAGCAGTGTCATAACACACTGTCTGTGATGCCGCTGTTCAAATATCAATTTATATAATAGAGGCGACCCGATAAAGGGACGCAAACAATTACGCCGAGTTTGATCATGCAAAACAGCTGCATCTACCAACAACCAAAGGCTGTAGATACTTGCTTAAGCCAATAAGGTAAATCACAGTATTTGACAAGTGGATACACTTTCGATGATATGAGTGTTTTTTCGACCGTCCTTGGTGTCCCCACGTTTGCTTTCACTGAAGTCTCACATTTTTTATGATTTTTGGAGGGGTTCCTCGCAACCTTATAAAAGATGCAGCTTGCCGTAAGGAGCTCTCCCAATAAAACTCCAAAACCTGGTGGACAGATCAAAGTGCCTTTCATTGCTACGCATTCCATTCCGACCTGTAAATCCAATGGCAACTGGCGTAAAACTGCAATACCCAAATAAATTTCACAAGTGCTGCCCCACCCTGCCTCTTTCCCCCGACTGCCTGTGTGCCTGTGTATGTCTGTGTGTGTGTGTGTGTGTGTGTGTGTGTGTGTTAAAAGTGTGTATTCGTGCATGCACATTTATATATGCTGCAAATCAATATGTGTGTATATTTGTGTATAGAAATAAGTAATGTGTGTGTTAGGGTTGTGTGTGTGGGCGCAAGTCACCTTTGTCCATTTCTCCACAGGTGCACACACAAAACCATATAATGTCCTTATGGTGTGCAAAGGAGCCGTGTCAAAGACCTACTGTGGCCTTTTCAGACCCTTAAAATTCACCGACACCTTTACGAATGCACCGCACATTAACCACCCTAGACGGAGGGCTATGACATATATATGTATATATTTATATATATATATATATATATATATATATATATATATATATATATATATATATATATGTTTTAATAGAGAACAGGCGACGTATATATATTTCCCAGACATTTACTGTGAGCATCTCACATTTCTGTTGGCAAAATAATGCCAGAGACCTCATGCAGCACGCAAAGGAATACAGAAACCACCACTGGCAAAATATGTCTTGACTTTTAGGACGAAATAAAAGCTCCTGTTAATGACATTAAAGTGTAGGTATAAAAAGACTTGACTCGAGAGGTTGGATCAAAAAGAGGACAGGCTGAGAAGGTATGCACGTTAAATACAAACAGAATGAAAACAGATCCAAAATAGGGAGGAAAGAGAGGAAACAGAGAGAGAGAGAGAGAGAGAGAGAGAGAGAGAGAGAGAGAGAGAGAGAGAGAGAGAGAGAGGGAGAGAGAGAGGGAGAGAGAGAAGACACTAAATCTGAGCCTTGGGGGGATGCATTTCTTTACCTAAGGCTAAACAACTCAGGATCCACTGAAAGTTTTCTTAAAGGATGCACACGAGCGTACAGGCCTCTCATTTTATTCTGGAACAAACAAAAACAGGCCCACAGACAGTTGGAATCTACAACACAAAACAACATGCACTATTCATGGCCAGGCTCCATTCAAAAGGCTGCCAGCGAGAGTCAGGGAGAAACTGACAATCTGACACACATTCATTGGTGTCAAATTCCAGCTCATGGCAGAAGCTCAAGATATCAAGGCCAGACTCCAAGTAGTGATCTGTGTGTGTGTGGTGTGCGTGCGTGTGTGTGTGTGTGTGTGTTTGTGTGTGTGCACATGTGTATATTTATACGTAAAAATGTACACACAAGGGCATGTGTTGTGCCTGCGTGCACGGAAGGTAAGGCCACTTCCCCGTGGTTTTATTCACCACAGACAAACCGATAGCGTACACAAAAGGCGCAAGCGCATGTATATGTGCGTGCGCGCTAGTCCACTGGCATGCATGCCCCTATAGACACACACACACACACACACACACACACACACACACACACACACCCACACACACGCACGTACACAAACATGCCCAGCTGGGTCAGTGAGCGCAACGCAACCGGGCATGTCACGCACATGTCAAATACATCAAGCCGCTCAGAAATTCCACAGAAGACAAGCCGTTCTACCGGCCCTGTGAAGCAGACGGGCCCTCGCCGTATCAGAGAGGAAGAAGACTTTTCTCTGTCTGTTTATCTGTCCGTCTCTGCCGGGAAAGACGGGGGGAAAAAAAGAAAGACACGAGGCGCAAAAGGTCTGCGTTTCCACTCAAACCCAAGGAATGGGATTACCAATTCCATAATAGCGGGGATGTTTTATGGTGGCCGTGCCGACCAATCCGTACTGAGTGATATATCTGATGTTTTCTCCTCTTTTAATCTCTCTATTCCTTGATGGGATTATATCCTCAGACGGACTGTTTATCACAGGAAAAAACATATTAGGTAGAATAGAGCTCAATCGGGTTGCTTTGATCTTGGCCTATAAGCGATATCACACTGTGTACGTTCAATTTATTTATTTTATTCATTTCCATCTGTGACACTTCAGCGGTCACTTTCTTCAAAGCGGTCTGTGGAGAGTAGATTAATGTCCAGCGCTTAGCATCAATGGCTCAAAATAGCCAGACAACTCTGGCAGGTCCACACGAGAATCCCTTTAGCTTGGATCAAAAAAAAAAAAAAAGAACAGTTTTCCATTTCCAAGTTTTTGTCTACCCTGGAGGGTCCATTAGAACCTGGCGCTGTGGGACTGCTAAGGGAGAAAATGTGTCTCCAAGCAGGCTGGAGTAGATTCAGATGATACAAAGTGAGGGATAAAAATGTATGGTCACAAATAAGATTTAGAATTGTAATAAATATTGTTGTTATTGTTATTGTTATTATTATTATTATAAGTAGTATATTATTATTAGTAGTAGTAGTAGTAGTAGTATATTTTTAAGTGCTGCTATCCTGTGATAAAACACATTTTTAATTAATTTTGAATCTGAGATTGTATTTAATTCATTACATTAACACTGGTATGTATAATTTTTTTTATAAATAGATGCTGTTATGATTAATTAAAAGTTACCATCAATGAGTAAAACATTTCTGGGATACAGCATTTGTTTTATCATTGCACTTGCTACAGTTATGTTTTATACATATATGAAAGATATTTTATACTGGCCTCACTAAATCATCAAAATGGACCATATGTCTTCTTCTGCATACAGAAGCCAGATGTACACAGTGCATCCACTTCCACGGTGAAGAGTTAGACCTCCAACCCACAGGGGGCAGCACTTCAATGATTGCTTCCGCCCTTCTGTGGCCTCAAGGGGAGACGTGATGAGAGATAGCCGTGTAATAAAGCTCCCTGTTTAAATAGCAAACCATTGGTACGTGTGTGACAGCCATTTCAAGAGTGGCCTCTTTCTGTAAAGCTCAAGGAGAGTCAACTGTTTTGACAAGTCAGCTGTAAAACATTGGCCTCAAACAAGGAGGCGAGAGGGGGACATGAAAGACGCTTCCGCCTCCATCCATTTGGCGGAGGGTTGCAGAATGTATAGAGCCGGTGCGAGGCCACCCGGCGCAGAGACCAGGGCTACGAGGGCGGAGACAGAACCCGCCGCCGCCGCCTCGCATCGCACCCGCCGGCACAAAAAGGATTAAAGCGGAAAAAGATGAACTAGTTGGAAACTATACGGCGACAAAAGTATTTTGTTTTCTGTGTGTAAGTGTGTGTATGTTTTTGTGTGTGTGTGTGTGTGTGCGTGTCTTTTTCATGTGTCTAAGTACAAAACGAAGGGCTCCCACACCTGAGCAAACAGACGCTACTTCACTGCTATCTAACGTGTTCCCTACACAGGAGGTCTGCAGAGGTCCAGGCCTACCTCGTCCACAGGACACGTCGCTGAAGCACTCGAACTGCACTGAGATAACACAGCACCTCGGTGCGACCTCACACACACACGCGCGCGCGCACACACCCATAGAAGGAGGAACAACGCTCCCCGCTTTCATAACGTCGTGTCATTGTGTACAGCTCTGCAGTGGCATCATTTCAGTGTGAATCGCTTCTTGGAAAAGCTGAAAAAGAGCATGCGTGCATGTGTGAGGTCTGAAGTAGGAAGTGGCAAATTAAAGCAATTTGGCAAAGCACCAAAATTTCCATAGAGCGCGCTGCAATTTGCATGTGAAGTGTTTCACATGTAAAGCGTGGCATATAACAACCAAACTCAAACTAACAAAGCGAGGGAGAAACAAACAAAAAAACAATTAACCCTATCCTCCTTGACCCTCCTTCCTCACGTCTGATATGGGTTCATTCGTGGTGATGAGTTATTGTCAGGGCAGCAGAGGCAGCGGCTTGTTTGATTGGTTGTGATGGCTCACCAGCGGGAAGAGCTAATGAATGAATAGAATAGTGAATGGTGAATGGCTAACCGGTCGGAATGTGTGGGAGTTGACCCGAACGCTGGGGGGACCGCAATGCCTAAACCCCACGTCCACCCAAGCTGCAGGAGCTGCACATGCATATAAATTCAAGTGAGAACTCACGGCTAAATGGTTCATCCCTGGTCGGCTCGGTACGCTGTACTGCCAAAACATTACCCTGCATCGCCCATGTAAACCTTTCCAAATTATCATTGGGAAAGTCTCACACAAGCTCTTACATTGTCTATCACTATGGACCCTTCCATTGTTTTTTGGCAAACCATGACTATAATGACGCATTATGTCACAACTCACAACTTGCATTTTAATTTAAAAAGATCTTGACGCAATACGTAATAACTTCTGTCTGATAAGTTATTGTAATAATAATAATAATAATAATAATAATAATAATAATAACAAATAACTATGATTAAATGTGGTTATTACTAATTTCAGGGTATACAACTTTTTAGGATTAATAAACGATTATTTTAATTATTAATACCAGTTATTAATAATTATTCAGCACATACTGTAATAACACCCCAACATTTCTATATTGTCTTACAGACTTCACCCATCTCATGTTCCAAGGAATTTTTAAACCAATTCCTTCTTGATTTAGCCCATTTAGGAGGGAAATATATTTATATAATAGATGTCATTATAAAACAAACAAAAAAAGTCTCCTATAAAAAGGCTCTGTTTGTGCATTCCGACTCGAACACAGTAAATGATTTTGAGCCCTTCTACATCAACCAACACCTAACTTTTTTTTTTTCCTTAATGTTTTTATTGATCGCGTGAGCAGGTGATTTTGATTGTGAGTGAACCGACATCATGAACCGGCGTCACCTGCCATGCATACACAACACGCTCAGGGGTGGTCCGCAGGTAAGTCATGAAAAATGACAAAGGGGGCTTGTTCGGGGGCCTCGCTAATTGTTGTTGGAGGCTGAAGGCTGCGTTGTTCGTTTCACTTAGTGACGGGTGGGCAGGACGTGAGGCCATTAATATCAGAACGCGTCCATCCATCTACCCGAGCGAGGAAAGGGGCGGACCGCTCACGCCCTGTTTATGACATTGTTATAAGCACATTATGAGCGCTGCGGGGGACAATGTCCAGCCATTAATTAGATGCATACACACACAAAAAAAAAAGAACTGTACACACACACACACACACACCTGAAACCATAGCCTTGACGCACTTGAAATGACGCTTGGAAAGACAAAGACACACTCACACACAGTCTAGCACACAAACACTTTCATCGGCGCTTAGTCACACCAGAAGAATGTCACACTTTGCAGGTACATTACGCTAGCACAGCGCTGGTACACCATTTTAACTCAACATCAAACATCCCCCACCATCATCTCTGTCAAGCCTTTGCACGCCGGTGAGTGTGTGTGTGTGTGTGTGTGTGTGTGTATGTGTGTGTGGGCGGGCATGTGTGTGTCTGTGTGATGAATGCGCACTACACACACGCACGCACGCACACGCACACACACACACGCACACACACACACACACACACACACACACACACACGCACGCACACACAAACACACACACACACAAACACACACAAACACACACAAACACACACAAACACACACACACACAGAGTCTCAGAGTCTTAGAATCCTTCTGACACAGGTTTTCATATCAAGTATTTACAAATCCACCTGGGGGAAGTCCAGACAGACAATTTGGCATATGGCTGCCACGTTTAAGTGCTTCTCAATGTGTCTGTGGTGTCAACATCTATTTCACACTTATCCACACCTCAGAGGGGGAAAAGATGTTTCTTTGACCTTTAGCAAGTGCCAAATCCAAGAAGAAGAGTAAAAGGAAGAGAGAAAAAAGTGTAACAGAACAAGTGAGTAGAAGTAAGAGGATATATAAATATAGCGCCGACATATCAATAATATCATCGTATAATAATCATCTGGGATTTGGGTTATCGTGATAGAGTTAAAAGTTGTCTTTAAGGCTGCATCACAGAAGAGTAATGCAATTTTAGCTGTTCTAATCCTAACCCTAACCTTATCCACATTACGGATGATTGTTTCACATATGTTTGTTCTGTGAAGTTGTGAAATATCTTACAAAAGTCCCACGCCATTCCCAAAAGAAAAATGAAAAAAATGATTGATATTGATTAAAAAATGCATGCGATTTTAGATTTTCTCAATATGGCAGTACATGTTCCGATATATATGTATATATATGTACTCGATAAGTTTCATTGGAACAGTCATGTCATAAATGACACCGCCACAAAAGTTTCCTAAAAGTCATGTCTGTCATTTACTCTCATTTACTCTTAGATTGGAAACAGGAAAGCCTAACTCAATAACAGCACTTCTCTGACCTCTAGGTAGCCGCCCTTAAGCAGAAACGCGAGAGGCTTTTGCCACTTTGCCTTTAATTGTTAGTTTGTAGCTGGGCCATAATGTTTCCATTAAGATTACGTCGATAGAGGAAAGGCTTTTTAGTTTTCACCTTCAAATTACAACATGCTTTCATGAGGTCAGCGCTTTTCCTCGTGGAATGGGCAGTTTTAACACCGACACGGTCCCATGGCGTTCGGGCGGGGGGCCCCACTCCTGGGGGAGGGGGGGGCAAGCAAAGGGAGGGAGAACCGAGGGGGGGAAGGAGACTGTTGATTGAAAGACTGTGATTAGCAGTTTTCAGAGGGGCGCGCCGGGGCCACCGAGCTGATCTAACAGCGCTGTCGCGTCCCGAGGTGCAGTCAAGGAGAAGTCAGTGCTTTAGAAAAGCTCTCTCGACGTCTCGATCCCTTCCTTCCTCCCTCCCTCCCTCCCTCCCATCCTCCCTCTCAGTTCAGCCGGCCACACTTCTCTGCCTCTCCAAAAAAAATCAATATGGCTGTGCAAAGTGCTGCTTAGCCTGGAGGCGGGCTGACGCACTGGAAGGGCAGGAAGCTGCACTCGGGCGGCGTTCGAGGGATGTCCTCCATACCCCGTCCCACGGGCGGCGTCAAGGACGGGCCTACGGTCCTGGGGGCCACGGCTGGCTTCTTCCCGCTCCGTGCGTCCTCCCCGCTGCCGGCTCCGGGGCTGGGGGTGCCCAGCTTGGCAGGTTCAGCGGGAGTGGAGGAGATCGATAAGCAGGTGGAGCGTTAAAAACCCTCCATCCTCCACCCCTTGCTCCACAGGACGCCATCACACCATCCACAAGTCAAGCAGACCAAACACATTGCAGGTGCATGTCTGCGGCACGGCATGGCCACCACTGCACAGATGGGTGGGAGGACACCGGTTGTACTGTTCCAATTTGTTCCCAAAGTGACGGATTGGAGATCTGTGATGATCAACAGTTCAATAACACTCGATCTGTGCTCTGTGCCAGAGTGCCGCAGACTTCTGTTGCCCAACACATTTCAACACACTAGACCTGAGAAACCCCAACCCCTAAATGATCCCAATGAGCCTTGCATGGACGCCTATATCGGTGTATGAATATGTTGTAAGTCGCTTTGGACAAAATACATAATGATATACACAACGAAACATAAGGTGAGCAGGGCGGTGGCAGTAATGCACCAATATTGATGCTGCGATCAGTAAAGGGTCTAATACTGTACTCTTGCACCAGTACTTTGGCTTACTGCTCTGATAGCCCCCCCCCTTAAAAAAAAACAATAGAAATCCCCAAAATATTACAAAATAATGGATAATGATAAAAATATTGTTTGATGTTGTCAATACCGCCCAGCCCTCGTGTGCATCTGTATTGTGCCGAAACATCGTAATATATTCCTCTTTGTAAACTGCTGCATCCCTCATTTCCATACAGTAGGCTTGTCGACAAGTACGCGGGCGACGTGGATGAAGAGCACAAGGAGGATTTCAGTACCACCGCGTGTCTACGTGTGTGACTGACTGATCACAGTGGAAGTGGCTTGTGCCTCTAATCCGGTACCACTGTAAGACCGTGCAAAGACCCGGCTCTATGTACTGCAGCACGGGTTGATCAAACCCATCGTGTGACAGGCAACCTCTCCAAATTACGACAATTTCCGCAGCTCTGTGTCCTTTAGGCTCCATATATTAGATCATCTGCCGGCGCTGCCGAGCCCCGGCCCTTCATGTGGGATAAAGATGATTTGCAATCCAAACCGAAGGGTTGGAAGTCAAGGGTAAATGAGGGGCTGAGACAGGGGTAGAGAGGATGGATTGGATGACAGCTTTGACAATTACTGCACAGCTTTCGAAAGCTCTGCATCCATTTCCAAGGTTTAAAAAAATGCTACATGAATATCATCATTCAATCAACTTATTGTTTATCTAAAAGATGGCCGTCTTGTAAAGTGCAAATGGTTTTGTCAACAAAGAACTTATGTAGGTTTATGTAGGCCTACTTGATCTTGAAACATATTTTGAATTGATTAAATTCTATGCTTTCATTTGGAGTCATGTATAATTTCGCGAATGATTGCGCCCCAATATCTTTGGAAAAGCACAGGAATTATCCCTGTCCCATAATATATGTTCATGATGATTTGTAACCAAAGTCATCATAAACAAGCTTGTGCCCTAAATTTAACGCATTGACTCACCAAAGCCATTATTAAAACATATGGTTATCACACAGATGTGGACTTAACATCTAGGACAAGTCTAATTCTATCGCATGTACTCTGTGGCCCAGATTGTATGGCATTATGAACTGACCTCAGATTAATATTAAATTATGGAGCAGGATATGATTCATGGCTGTTTACATGACCTGCCTCTCTGGGATCCTGGCGCAGATAGGTTATCTATAATGGCATTAGCCAAATCCCAAACTAGAGCAGAAGGCACTTGTCTTGCTTGAGAAGCCACCTTGTTTATTTATTTTTCCTTCACTCATTTCGAACAAAGGCAAATATTCTACCAGGAATTGAATAGCTTAATCCTCTTTACACTCTTCCCAGTAGCTTGAATAGTGACAGATTAACACGCTGGAGGTTTACAAACCCAGCCATTTGAAAATGTAATTGCTGGTGGCACACTGCATGCATGTATTAAGAGGAAGGTTAATATTAAAGCTTAAAAAAAAAGAGTCAAGAAAACAAACTGGGAGTTTGGGATGGATGCGGCTCAGTTTGGGCTGGACCCAATTTGTTTAAACCCCCCCGGCAGCAGAGCAGATTTTGTCACGTACATATTCAGCGAGTCGCCAGCCGTCCTGGACCCTTCACTGGGCGCCATGGTTACTGTTCACTTCTGCTAATTATTACAGCCAATCACACAGGTTAACGGGGCGGAGCCTGGCCAGACCATGTTCTGGGGCATTTAACAGCTGGCAGGAATGGAGGTGAATGCATTACACACTGGCCTCAGCCAATAAAAATAAAACACCCTGACATGCGAGGTGTACTTAGCACCGAGAGGGAGAGGGGGCGAGGGAGGGATGAAGAGAGGGGAGGATGGAAGAGAGTGGATGGAAGATGAGGGAAGGCGAGACAGGAGCATCAGATAACGTGATGTCCAAGTGCCACCTAGTGACAACTCTCCAGCTCCTCCGGTCCACCAGGCTCCAGAGGACTGGGGGAAGCTGGCTGACTGAGGGGACCAGGAGGTCCCCACAGGCAACGCAACACGACAGTCAGAATCTCAGTCTGCCTGCGTCACGCCCGAAAGAAGAAAAAGATCTAAATGTTCCGCTTCAATTCTGTAAATGCATTTTCTTCATGGATATATATTCTTAGAAATGGTATGGTCAGAAAACAGAGATGCACAACGGCCAAGATTGAATTATATTTGATTTGGCGTCCAAACACACAAATAAAAACACACACACCACAAACTACACACTTGAACAGAAATGCCCATCACTATCAACCCCCCGCGTGCCAGCCTGTGGTTATGGGGGAGTAAGCAAGGATGTAGGAATACCTGGATGCCTGCAAGGGTGGAGCAGTGGGCTGGGGGTCCCCGGTTCCCCGTCACCCTCCCCTCATTAGCTCAGGTATAAATCACTCTCTGCCGCTGCCCAGAGGTGAGGGAGATGAGAGTGGAGGTGAGCCTGAAATAATGCTTATGTCACAGCGGGTCAGCCCTCCATTATGGCCGCTTCAAAAACTATTAATCTTGCTTGTAGTCAGTGGCCTAGAAATAATTACTTAATCTAACCCATGTAATACAGCATGACCAGCAGTCGGGCCTGGTCAATTTGTGGCTGTGGCGGGGGGTCGTCGAGGCAGGAAGGGGGGGGGTTAGGAAATTACCAGGTCCCATCTCCCACTATGTGACGGATGTCCTGTTCCTCCTGGCTGCTTTACACTCACAGAGATGATTTAGAAGGTTTGCACACAAACACTCACACATGCATGTTCAATGTAAACAAAGGAGTCGGCCAGCACAGGTAAGCATGTATATTTGAAAGGGGTGACTTCATCATAGAACACAGTAGCTGTCCAACACGTCCAACACCATTAATGTCCAACTGGAAAACTGTTTTCCATCAGCAAATTGCAATAATCTTCATATTTTCTGCACGTCTCACTAAAAGGTTGTACATTGGCCACTTGATTCCAGCACCCAATTAATGCTCTCTGGACAACTCTGGACAACAAGGAGAGTTGCTTCATTAGACAAAGCAGATAAATACTCACAATGGAAAACTTTGAAACAGATTTGGATTGTGCATTAAGGCCGGCCTGCATGGTGGTGCGAGGACTATTTTGGGGGTATTTTTATCTCATTGCATCCCAGACAGAGTTAATCTGCAAGTAGAGTTCCAATTCCCAACGTGCAATATCAATTCCTAATAATCATCAAAAAAAAAATGCTATCAATAACTGTTTGGAGGAACTGTTGTGGAAAGAACACACTCAAATATTCCAAGAAAATGCTATTTCAAAGAGAACGATCTTGCATGCTTGCCAACCGGTAACGGCACTTTAATAGCCGATAATCATGTCTTGGACATCTATTCAAGGTCAAGTTACGCCTGTTTATTTTATTTCGTGTATCAAATACTCAACGTAAATCCTCAGTTTCTTTCAAATAAGATTGCTCTTGTGGCAATTTATCCCTGGGGCGTTGGCAATCGGTAGCAAACATGAAAACGGGGCTCGTCTACCTCCAAAACAAGACAAATTCTTTGGCCTAAACCCTCTTTTCAGTAGCGGTTTCCTCCGTCCATCTATCTCATCCACCCAACGCACCACTCTTATCAACTTCCTTCCCAAGCAGCAACCCCCCCACAGCATGCACACACCGTCTCCAAAATACAAACATGGCTATTGGAAAAAAACACATATACACACTCACGCATACACACACACACACACACACACACACACACACACACACACACACACACACACACACACACACACACACACACACACACGCACGCCCGCACGCACGCACACACACGTGGCAGGGTCTGTGGCAGGAGCCAGGGAGCGGTCGGCCCCCATGAATGTCACAGGAAGTAGTTATGGAATGACATAAATGAAGGCAGCCCTCCAGTGGCTGTCACAGCTGGCATTGCAGGTGCAAATTTAATTAGTCAAGGTGAAGTCTCCCTTGTTGTCTGCGGCGGTAGAGGTAGGTGTGTGTGTGTGTGTGTGCGCGTGTGTGTGTGTGTGTGTGTGTGTGTGCGTGTGTGTGTGTGGGTGGAGGGGGTCCTTTGCCACGCACGACTGTAAACACGCACTATATCCTAATCAGGTGTCACCGCTGTGTTTGATCAGACCGCGAAAACTTGTCACGAATCCCCGGCAGAGAGAGGGCCGAGGGGCTGGGTGGCGGTGATGGAGGTGGAGGGGTAGAACAAAGAGACAGAGCTGTCAGGAGAGAACGGGGAAAGGGGATGAGGAGAGCTTGCCCATTAGCGCTCTCCTATCTTTTCTCCCGCTCTCTTCTTCTTCTTCTTCTTCTTCTTCTTCTCCTTCTTCTCCTCCTCCTCCTCCTCCTAATCCTTCCCCGTCTCTGCAGCTACATCCCTATGTAGGACTCCCAGATCTCAGTCCTCTGATGGCTCCCAGTCGAACGAATCTCACTGCACTGAGTAAATACACTCCACATATGTCACCGAGGAGTGCCACACGGCCCAAGACAGCTTACAAGCAGAACACTATTTTCATCATTTATTTGTAAGAGACAGAAGGGAAATATATATAAAAAAAAAAAGTTCTCCTAATATTTGCGTTTTCCTCAAAAGTAGGGCTGGGTATTTGACAGGATCTCATGATGCAATTCAATATAGATTGAAGAGAATTTCTACCAACTTTGCAGTACACCATCCGGCATGCATTACAAAAATATTTCACTGAACAAATTCAGTCTGATGTAGAAATCAAATATTTCAATTAAATTGTGATGATGGTGGTTTTTATTTGAAGCGGAAAATGGTTGAATGACTTCCAAACAAAGATATCGATATCGCAATTTCAAAATGAGAAATTGAAACAATAGAGTTGTTTGTATTAAATCGTATTTGAGTATCTGGAGCATTTTCAACGCGACCCCTCACGCCCACGTCACTAAAAATTGGCAAATAGCATCAAAACGACGATGAACACAGAGGGAGAAAAGTGAAAGAAACATGTACACGAGCCTTACTTCCAAATGTCTACCTTGGCCGTGTTTACGTCAATAGCGGGGTCTTCCTGTTTGACGGCTTCCTCCCTCCCTCCCTCCCACCCATCCCATTCGGGCTGAGAGGCGCAGGCACACGCGCACCATTAGATACTGTTTACCTTTCGCTGTCTGTTGATATTGAATACATTAGCCGATTGAACCTCCTCAGAAACACAGGCGAGTGACAAGGCCCAATCGTCTTTGCGACTACCAACGGTAACAGAGATTAGAGCCGAACAAAGGGCAGGCGGGCGAGGGAAAAATATTTAAAACCGCCAAGCAGCGATACATAAATTAATTAAAGGACAAAAAAAAACAAGTGGAGAATTAAAGTTGGAACATCTGTCAGCGACTTAGCATCCCAACGTAATACCAGTGTTAGAACATTTATACCCTTGAAGTTAATGATCCCCTCTTTAATTGACAGTCAAGGAAAAGTAGCTGCGGCAGCATCCTGCCGAGGCACCGATAACGTCCCCACTGTGCCCCCCCCACTACAAAAAAATAAATAATAAATAATAAAACACAGTTTAAAGAACCTTGGCACTAATCCCCATTGTCATCCCGGCGCAGCGGAGGGACTTACAAACACCGATAAGTCAGCTGAGGCTGTCTGTTCTGTCGGGAGTTACCGGGACAGCCGAGACGCCGCTCGCTTCCAATCAGCCGCTCAGATTAGTCCAATCCTTCCGCACTGTCAGTCAGCGGAGACACTAGCCTGTCACAGCATTTACATGAGTCCGTCTCTCCCCCGCGCAACAATGCCTGCCCGCGGGGAACAATGGCAGCGGGAAGGGGGTCCGCACGCGGCTGGCGTCGGATCGGGGCTCGTGGCGTAGGATGTACTGCCCCGTTTCGGCTGACAATCCCGGCAACAAGTTTAAGGACGATTCACTGTCTATTTATTTGTTGTCTGTCGTGACGGAGCCCACAGAAGTGGTTCTCAGCCGGCGGGTCCTGATCCACAAGAGCAACAAGGCAACAACTTTGTCAAAGCAAAACAATGGCAAGGAAATCCAGCGGGTTATTTCCCTGATGTTATCATACGTCTATTGGCATTTGATTGCTGTCCGGATGAAACAGTATCTTGGATGCGCAGTAAATGATTTGCTATTGTTTTAATGGCTCTTTATTTAATTGGGTTTTAAGCCTCCATTGTATTGTTTTGCGGTTATAACAGTGCACACAATTGTGGATTACTGCATTGTTCATTTTGCAAAATAAATTAGAACGGCTGTTAATCTTACATTTAAATTAGGTTTCGGGTCGCAACTTAATGACTGAGGACAAATCTGGACCAGTTGGAGCCACCGGCCTTAAGAGTGTGGGTACTGCTTTCATCATGGACAGAGGGAAATGGCTGAAACACACAGCCCAGGATAGACTTGAGAATTGTACTACAGGCCGACTTTTGCATCACGTAACGAAAAAACCTGGTTTACACAACGTGCGTGATATGAAAAATAGTAGTATCACATTCACTCTTTCCTACAAAACTAAAACCTCCGGTCAAACATCCGGTCAAATTGAAGAAAAAGTTCATTATCGTCAATAGAACTGATCAACCACTGGCCGCTTACTGCCGCAGAGGATCTAAAAATGGAGTCAGAGGAACATGAGAGCCTGAAGTGTTGCGGCCGCCTTTTTTTTTCTGCCTATGTGACTTACTTCACTTCAAGCGGTCCTGCAACAAATGACAGTGTGTGCCCTCTACATAACAGGGCCAGGCCATGACACAGGGGCTGACAACTGAACCTTCAAACTTCATAACCCAGAGCAACACACACACGCACACACACACACAAGTGCACACGCACACACACAGAGGCTGGAGAGTCACACACACACACACAGCCTCACATATAAACACACACCAACACCAAGAAATCTCGCCCCCAAAAAAAAGTCCTGACATGTCACCCCCACCCGACACATACACACACACCATCTCACCAGAGACACCACTCAACTCAGGAGCGTTTCCGCCAGGCGAGTGGATGTGACCCGCTGCCCTCTAGTCAGGCTCATCTGAATAAACAGAGCTTGAAAGAGCGGGCGGAGGAGGAATCTGCCTATATTATGATGGGGGAAGAGAAGAGGGGATTCAGAAGGAGCGGTAGTGGTGGTGGTGCTGGGGAAGGGGGGTGGGCACTGCTCCTTTCTTTATGCACGTTTGATCATGTGGTTGACAGCACCGGTGGATGGAATTACGGACTGTTGAGCAAAAGGTTGTGGCACGCCGCGTACGTGTGTGTGTGTGTGTGCGCGCGCCCGCGCGTGTGTCTCGCTGCCGACAGAGTCCGGACGGCTGGGTTTCCATGCCCTGACAGGGTTGGTGCTCGTGACAAGCCCAGCGCAACACGCTGCCACGCACACCGCCCGACTGCCCGACCGCCCACCCGCCTCGGAAGTCCATCACTCAAAAACGGCGGAGGAAGCCGGCGTGAGTCTCCAGGCTGGACAGTGGAGGCGGGGAGGGATGGAGGAAGCGGGGGAAGGAGGGGCGGGAGGGAGAGGATGGAGGGTGGGTTGGTCAGGGGTTAAGCGTAGAGAAGACAGCGATGAAAGGCAACTGTCATGCACCAGTGCACGCCGAGGAGTGCCTGTCTCTGGGAGAACATGCAAAGTGTGCCAGGCGCGTCCTGACAACCCCCTCCACCCACCACCATCCCACTTTTCTAAGCGCGCACATCCACTCCCTCTATCACACACACACACACACACACACACACACACACACACACACACACACACACACACACACACACACACACGCACAAACAAAAATCAGTCCCGCACACGTTCACAAAAATGAGCCCTCAAGAAAGGGCCAGTGTAACGGCGTAGAAGAGGCGTCGGCTGTCTGACAGCATGCCACTCAAGCTGTCGTCGACACTCTCACATATGCAAGCAAAAGTTAAGGCTGATGAGGAAACACACACAGACACACACACACACAAAACACACACACGACATAGAGGGTCGGAGGGGCAGAGATAGGAAGGAATCACTAGGATGCAAACCCCACTACCTGAGGCAAACAGACAGTATTCAAAAAGCTAATGTGGAAAGAATGTCTGGGTAGAACTGTGCAGTATATCGAATATACACTACATCGAATATCAATATTGTGATGCGAGACTAGATATCAATATGGGATTTTGGTTATCGTAATATTGCAATATAGTTCAATGTTGACTTTAAGGCTGAATACAAGAAACATCTATGCAGCGTAAAACATCTCTGAAAGCAGCAATAGCCCAATAAACAATTTCCAAATTATCGATGTCGAGCTACATCGATATCGTGGTGTTTGATTTTGCCTGACTTCTGGGGTTGATTTTGGCGAACGGAAGCAAACGCGGTTCTCCCTGTGACGCGGCGGAGGCCAGTTGGGTTATGAAGGCAGTTAAATTGACACATTGTACCAATTACCTTTTCACACCGCCACGGATGCAAATATTTTCGCTGGGGATGGAACCCCTGACCCTGGCAGCGTCGGTGCCAGAGCTCGACTCACTGAGGTACAAACGGGTAGCGGCGCGCTGGGCTCACACAGCCTTCGAGGACGGCTCGTGCGCCACTCATTCAGCTACATGGGCTCCATACTACGTCCCGTTACAATATTAATGTCCGGTTATAAAAGGAGGCACACGTGTCTGCAATTTTGTGAATGAAAGTGGTTAGCAGGTACGGCTCGCTCCCAGTTGGCCGGGCTGCACTAAGCTTATGCCAAAATGGCTCCTGCACTGTGATTTCACTCTGGCAGGGCAGCCGAAATCTCAGGTATTTTCACACACTTCCATTACTCAGATTTATGGAAAATAACTTATGATGTACAAATTAACAGTCACCGTTTACAGACCCCTGTGCACGTGGCCTCCTGCAGCTTTCGTGAATAAAGGTTTTAGATTCTATATGAAAACCAGATGCGGGGCAACGCTGTAACAGTAGGCGCTTTCACTTTTATTGGAAAGGTGAGTCATTACAAAGGAGAATAAATTCACAAATAAACAGCATCGGGAACCTTCTTATATCCATTTACATGGCACAGGTGGCTTCGCCTTGTGAAATTATTTTTATTGGGGCTAGTTAAAAATTAGAATCAGCTAGGCGGGCTACGATGGTTTCTTGGCAAACATCTATTCAACACAGGCCTGGATTTCCACTTGGTAACACAGCGCTGTGTGGCCTACGTCTGCTACTGCAGATTCTGCTATAGTGAGAAATGAGGTCCCCTTGCCATTATTCGCACTTCAATGTCAACCTAGTTTATACATCGGAGATTTGAGTAGTTCAGGTGTTTGTTTTTTTTTGTGTTTTTTTTGTCTGAGCAATTTTTCAATCACCATTCAAAACATTTTCCACATGGACACACATGTGGATGTTCACCCATATAGAAAAGCATGCATGCACACATCCATCCCCTCACTGTGAGCACACACCAACACACAAACATTTGCATTAAAAAATTATTACATACACAAACACACACACACACATAGTTACCAAACAAACAGAAAGGAAAAATAAGGAGCACATCGCAACCTGGGGGTGGCTAATGACCCCCCTGGAGGCTCCGTCTGAGGTGAGAGGGTCACTCCAATGTTTATTCAGCACCGCCCCAACAAGGCACCACCACCTATTGATTGCTCTGATTATTCTACGTCTCTTGTGACAGGACATGTGCATGACAGGTGAACCCTGCGAGGGCGGGCTTTGCTCATTGTAATATCACTGCGTCTGATGGCAGATCTGGGCGGAAAGTTGGTGCAATACATGTCACACGCCATGTTGGCGAATGCACTGACATCCGGTGCAAATGCCTCAACATTGAAATGAGGTGCTTAGTAGGGGCTGTCAACACACACACACACACACACACACACACACACACACACACACACACACACACACACACACACACACACACACACACACACACACACACACACACACACACACACACACACAAGCTGTCAAGGTTTGTTTTGAAGAAAACTGGATAGAAAAACAAAATTGAAAACCGTGGGGGTTTTAGGGTCCACTCCGTTGATCTCCATGTAGTTGACAACCAATAATACAGTTTAAATGTAAGTTTTGATTTGTGTCAAAATATAAATTATTATATAATATTTTCTGTGTAGGTCGCTATTATCTAGAATGGGTTTAAGTGGGTCTGATCTCCACAACATAAGCTGGAGTTGATGAAGTCCTATTTAGCATATAGTCTATATTTAGCAGTGCTGCATATTATTATATTATTACGCATAGTGATAGCTCAATATAATAAATATATTACATTCCAAAACATACAATGCAGTATTATGAAATACAGAAATATGTTGCAATTTCAGAAATGTAGATGTCAATTTATAGGTGGATTCAACTGCAATTCCTAGAATTCCATTCAAAACTGTAAAGCAGGTTTTTTTCAACATCTTCACCCATTTTTGTGAATTGCCCAGGAAAATCCGACCCCACCACCAACAATGGAAACAACATTTAGAGGAGCAGATGCATAACACAACTACATCATGGCTTTGTCTGATTAAGTTAAAGCTAAATAAGGCAAGAAATATGGGATTTTCTTTTCAAAGTAATCTTACGTATTACCACTTTAACGGTGTTACAATACTGTAGCAAAACCCACAGAGGCAAAATATCTACAACTCGAGTTGTTTTGGGAATCAAAACAGCACTGGAAAATTTTCGTCAAAGAGAAAGCCATCTCCACATGAGAACAGCATTTGCAACATTTAGACTTTATCATCTGTGGTCACTTCATGTTCTGTTTCAAACCAAGAAATTCAGATTCTTCTCATGCAGGGATGGTAAACAACCATCCAGGTTTTGATTCACCGTAGCAATCAATCCGCTGACAGGTCCAAAAGCTAATGCCTACCATACGGCTATCTCTGGTGTTCAGTTTGAATATTTTTAGCCGTAGACCCGGTGACAATGAAGGCTGGGCCATAAAAATTGATATCCCACCAGATGCGAACCAAATGTAGACATTGTACACCTTACAATGGCAGGTTTAATGTGGCAGGCCATAAAATAAAGAGTGGGAACTTAAGGGTCACATAGAAATTTGCAGAATTTTGAATATGTTAAAGCAAAACGGTAAAACTATTACTTCGACCAACTCATGGCTGTTACATGATTGTTTACCCTGTAAAAGGACTGTAAAATACCACTTTTTTTTTTTTTTTAGAATGCACCAGTTAGAAACATAGAGGTGCTTTTATATGTGATTCACATGTCAATCGCATGTTATCGCTTGCTCCAAAAACACATACTTTCACATTAATTTCACATACATGTGATTAAATGTGAAATGCGGCATGTGGTTCACATGTGAAATCTTGTAACTTTTTTTTGCGAGGAGATCACACATGTTACAGCAGCAGCAACGTTTTCAGTAAATGTATGTTGTCTGTCGTTTGCAGAACCGTAAATCAATAAGAAAAGGGTAAAATGGTGGCATTAGGTTAAAGAGAAGCTTGACAAACCAAGCTGATCTGAAAACAACTTAGTCTGAATATATGAGCCAAAGATCAAATTGCCAGAACATGGTGAAGACATGTAGGGGAGAAGCTCAGCTGCCCACCCAACCACCACCATCAAGGGACTCCCATCATCAAATAAAATAGCACACGCACACGCATGCGCGCACATGCCCACGCACACGCACACACACACACACACACACACACACACACACACACACACACACACACACACACACATATAATTTACAAAACACACACATTAAAAATAAACTCACATCCCACACACCCAACCCAAAGCTCACATATTGGATCAATGAAAGTCCTGGGGCCCTGTGCCTGCACTATATAACACACCAAAACTTCATATTCATTCATTGATTTTACTTTCAGAATAGTATATCACTGAACTCCAATGGGAGTGGAAAACAGAGGCCGGGGCCGAGGTCAACCCTCACGTCTACGGATGTTTGCACAATATTGATGGCGCATGCAGAAAGAAATGACTAAATACCCAGATCAATAGCTAGTTTCCCAAGCAACGACAGCCAGCTCCAGATATAAATACATCTTTATGGCTACAGGAGTAGCCGTAATGAAGTGGGCTAAATATCTAACCCTTAAGGTAAACTCTTTGATTAGCCAAGGCCAAAGGTGACTGGAGGGCTCTCCTGATGGTGGGATGCCACGCTTCCAGTGGCCCTGGGACGCTAATGCACACAGGGGGCCAGTAAAGGGCCCAAGGATACAATAGGTCACCACCTCAAGGCAGAATGATCTGTGCAAACGGACCCTCCTTTTCATTTGAAATGAGATGAGCCCAAGCAAAATCGTTCTCCATCATGTTCAAATAACGCATAACATGCATAATGTATATGCTATATTGATACATTAAACCTTGACCCTATTCCAAGTGTATCAGTCAGAACAGAAAATGGATGATCTGCTAACTGAGCAAAAAATTACAAAGATTAAAAAAAAGTACCAAGTAATAAAAATATTTGTTTGCAGAGTTACAGCAGGAATGGAAAGTACTCTTGATTCAGACCAGGCTACAGCGGCCGGAAGCTCTGGCTCACAAATGATGAGTGTTTCTGTTCCTGTTGATGAAGATGGAGGCTCACAGGCTGCCTGCTCTTATTCACAGCACAGCTCAATTTATAAGGATAATAGGCACAGCAACAGCCTCCCCGGCTCCTCCACAGACAACAGGGCCATAAAATGGGAGGAACCAGATCGTTGCCTCGCTCCTTAATTAAATGAAAGCTGTTGGGGTTAATTTGCCTGTTTCCCTTCCTCCCTCCCACCCACCTGACACCTCTTAGTTAAAACCAAACAAAGAGGCAGCAGATCGAGCTGGTCAACACAACGATGAAGACCTCCGAGACACCATCCCCGCTCGGCCCTAAATCACAGCCAGATAAACTGCCCGGTGGGTCCTTGCCGGACCCCCCCCAGTGGCAGGACCAGAGCGGGTCAGGCAGCGGATCGACACCTCAGTAGCAATAAGTAATTCTGTAGCGGATTAGTGGCATGATGGTCTGATCAATAAAAGGTGCTCAGGCCATTAGGAATGCAGTGAGGAAATAGCCCCCTCCGGTAATAAAGCAAGGCGTCTGGCTTCTCCTTCATTTGCTGGCTCCATTAGTGTAATGGTATCATTATCAGCCACAGCCGTATTTTTCGGGGCCTCGGCTTTTCCACAGCTGTACCGGCAGGGGTTTGATGAAGCCGTGAGAGCCCCCACGTCGAGCACTCCCCTCTCACCCGTTCCAACCAAAGCCCGGGTGTAAATCTATCTCCACTGGAGCTTGTGTGCTGCCCTGCCTTAGGTATCCCTACCCATGTTTTATGTCACCACCCGACACTATTTCTCCATTATTGGCTCATTAATAGAGCGGGAAGCATGTAGTGAGGGGTTAAGAAGGCGAAAAAGATGGCCGGCGGAGTGCAAAGCTGCTGAATGTGCGGAATCTGACACCCCCCTCTTGCTAAAACACCCAGACCGACATGACAGGACGTCGGCATTAGACGCCATAAATCGTTACCTTTACACTAATTCACTGGCTAACATTTTGTGGGGGAGAATTGATTAACCATGTCTGGATGTGTGGCCACATAATCAGCTTTTACCTTGCTAGTTGTTAATTTAACAGAATTGCCAAGGGAAACACAAACCATTTTAATGAGTGTTCAGGAATTAAATACCCTAAACAGCTTGCACTAGCTGCTATGACCACTGAGGCAAACCGACGAGGCCGATCTGAGTGATGGGCCGGGTTCAGCTCAGGACCTTGCAACATCTGGTGACCCTGTGTGATCATTACTTAGCCCGCAGCTCACACGCACTTCTTGTTTCAACGCTACGCTTTATACATGTCATCACTGGCCCAACAACTAGCTTGGATCAAAGACAATAAAAGAGCACAGAGGGGGAAAGGACGAGGTCAGCACTGTATGTACCCCGCAAAGACATCGATGGAGATTACGTCATAATGACCAAAAAACAATAGATAACTTGTCAATTCGGAGGGGTACACTCCGGAGAACACAGCTGGAGAACTTGTGTTGCAGTTTGAAACTTAACAAAAACATTTTTTTCATTTGGGTTGAGTTAAAACAACAAGGAATTATGACATAAAACATAAAACAGACATAAAAAATACATAAAACATGTATGAGAAAACGCCTTCCCTGGTGTCAAAAGACTCCCACGAGGTACACACTTTAAAAAGGCCATTTTTCAATTAATAACCGGTGGAATCTTTTGTGATTCACGTTCATAGAGTAATCAGACACAGATTTCCTGTGATTGCAATCGAAAAAGACTTGATCGCATAGAGCCACCTGTCAGTTCAGTATGTATTTTTGACTTGTTATGAACGGTTCTGGAGAATACGTCTGCTCAGCTCCTTCTAAACTAAACATCTTGCATTTGCTGGCTCAAAATGACAGCAAAGCCGTCGCAGCCCATCTTTCATATTGAAGAAGATTCCTTATTCGTCACGTGGCACACACACCACAACACATGCACCCATGTGGCGACAGCGACCAGCAAACACACACACGCATGCTACAAATGGTGGCGGGTGAAATTTGTTCTCTGCTTTTAACCCATCCTGGCTCGTCCTTCCTCCGGGGGGCAGCTAGGAACAGTGGGCAGCATACAGTGACACTCCCTGGGACCAAGTCCAAATGTCCATTGCTGATCAGACAACAATCTTTTTTGCATGTTTTTGGTGGGGTTCCATATATTTTATGAAGGAAATCCTATGTGAGCACGGGGAGAACATGAAAACTCCACACGAAAGGCCCTTAATTGGGAGACCGCACAATGCCAACAGCGCCCCAAGGTATCGAACCCAGGACCTTCTCGCCTCACCTTTGTGAGGCAGCAGTGCAAAGACTGTGCCACCGTGCCCAGCACTGTGCAGAATTGCATAACATACTCCCTTTCACAGGTAAGACAACAGACATACAACAATCATTACTTATAGGGATCATACATCATCAGCCACAACATTAAAACTATTGACAGGTGAAGTGAATAACATTGCTCATCTCATTCCAATTGCACCTGTCAAGGGGTGGGATATATCAGGCAGCAAGTGAACAGTCAATTCTTGAAGTTGATGTGTTGGAAGCAGGAAAAATGGAAAAGCGTAAGGATCTGAGAGACTTTGACAAGGACCAAATTGTGATGGCTAGACGACTGGGTCAGAGCATCTCCAAAACGGCAGGTCTGGTGGAGTACACGGTTCCCGGTATGCAGTGGTTAGTACCTACCAAAAGTCCAAGGAAGGACCACTGATGAACCAGTGACCGGCGGGTCATGGGCTTTGAAGGCTCATTCTAGCCTGTCTGGTTCGATCCCACAGAAGACCTACTGCAGCACAAATTGACTGATTGAAAAAGTTAATGCTGCTGTGATAGAAAGGTGTCAGAACACACAGTGCATCACAGCTTGCTGCGTGTGGGGCTGTGTAGCTGCAGAGCAGTCAGAGTGTTCATGCTGACCCCTGTCCACCACCCAAAGCGACTACAATGGGCCTGTGAGCGTCAGAACTGGACCATGGAGCAATGGAAGAAGGTGGCCTGGTCTGATAAGTCACATTTTCTTCTACATTATGTGGATGGTCAGGGTTGGGGTCCGACCCCATCCAGCATCTGTGGGATGTGCTGGAACAACAAGCCCGATCCATGGGGGCCCCACCTTGCAAGTTCCAGGACTTAAAGGATCTGCTGCTAACGTCTTGGTGCCAGATACCACAGGACACCTTCAGAGGTCTTTAGGAGTCCATGACTCCACGGGTCAGAGCTGTTTTGGCGGCACGAGGGGGAGCGACACAATATTAGTGTTTATTAGTGGCGGTTTTAATGTTGTGGCTGATCGGTGTAAGTACTTCTTATATCATTACACAACCGCTGGATCGATATAACAACCAACGACAACGAAAAAAGCTTCTTCAATTGTGCTGTGATTTTTTAGCCCTTTTAACTTTATACTTATTTGGTTTCATCCTTTAAATTTGTCTAAAAAAGGAGGGAAGCTGTGTCATGAGGTCTACATGTATACGGTGCTGCCTCGCCGCCCGAGGGCCAGCTGGAATGAGTTCTCTCTCGGAGCCGCTCATCTGGTCACCATGACTGCTTTCATAAACAGGAGGATCCACGTCCTACATAGTTTCAGAGCTGTCTGACATGATCCAAACACATGTGCCCCGGCAGACAGCAGCCAAGTCAGGAGAGAAGGCGGAATGACGGATAGAGAGAGAGACGGATAGACACACGAAGAGAGAGGACTGGAAGAGCCGAGCAGTGGTCGACGACGCCTTAGGCACAGCAGAGTCCTTTCCTTCCTCCCCTTCCATTACTCCTAATACCACAAACCGTACGAGTTGCAATTATACAGCATGGGAAATCCCGATAAGCCTAGGTTAGCACGAAGCAGAACGCAGCCCGTCGGTGCTCGCACAACAGCTGGCCGTCACCAGTTATCCACAACATCTCAACCCCAGCAAAGTGCGACTCGCGTGGAAACGCTAAAATGTTGTTGTCTGCGTGTTCACTTTTTACACATGTTTAGGTGGGGAGAGTATAGGAGTTGTGTTGACCAAAAAGTGCCGCTGTTTTGGAAATCCAAATTCAATACAATATATGGGATATATAGAGGGGTGGGAATGGCAGGGGATCTCACGGTAAGATATTATCACGATACATGGGTCCCGATATGATCAATTTGTGGTTCTCTATGTTTTGCAATAGATAGGTATTGCAATACAATACTGTGATAAATTGTGATATATTATTAATTTCTTTCTCATTTGACTGTAGTAAAAAATGTAAAATGTGTTTTTAATTACATGTTTACAAGTAATTAAACTAGTTGGCCGTGTCTCCGTTTTAAGTCTCTCCAACTTTTGGAATGGCGCTCATCCAGGATTGTGTATGAATATTGAGATCGCTGACTGCACTTTGCTGCTGTAACGCCTGAATTTATCTCCAGGGATGAATAAAGTGACACGTTTAGTGTCCGATTTTCTTGTTTTTCTTGTGATTTGCACATCGTAAACCACTTAAAATGTTACATGCATTACGACAACACTGCTTCTCCGCGCTCGTAAACAAAGTAAAGCTGTTTAATGCGTATAAAAGAAATGGAAGCAGCGTTTTGGGCGTTTCGGTGTGGACGCAACCAACTTTTTGAATGCGATGCAAAGATGCTAGCGTGAACTGAAAATGTTTTGGGGTTTTTTAACGCGGAAACTTTAAACTTATCAGCTTTAGTGTGGACAAGGCCAATATACCGTATCTCACAGCCCTAAATGTAAATAAAACATTTGGTTGTTGGTGTCCGAGTATCGGTACAAAATCGGGGAAACATTTTGTGATACTACGCTGTATCGATTTTTTGCCCCAGCCCAGTGATACATCAGTACAATATCGATATGGTGATATGAGACCAGATATTGGGATTGGATTTTAGTAATTGTAATATCATGATGTAGTTAAATGTCGTGTTAAATGCTGCATTACAGGAAATAGATGCAATTTTATAAACTTTTCTAGCTGTTCTAATCGATGCCTCCACCTGCTTGGTTATAATGTCCACATCGCTAATGATTGTTTCACCTTTGATTTTTGTCAATATCGCCCAGCCCAAATATATGTATATACAACACATCTCCATACACTTCAGTAGAATCATGGTCATCATCACCGCGTGCTGCGGGCAGACGGCCAGATCTGACAGAACTTCACATTTACTTTACTTTTTTGTTGAGTAGAGTTGTACCGATCCATGGACTTGGTTGTCTTTTCATAGTAAAAATCGTATAGGCCGCTGCTACCTGTTCGTTTTTTTCACTGAAATCATTCAGTGAATTACAAGAATTTGACTTGCACAGATCTTAAACCTGCAAACTTGCACATCTTCCGATTTTTGACAGAAAGGGAATTTATACAGAGCTTTCATTTTTATTCACAACGTTTAGGTTCATTGTTTATTTCCACATTTTTTACCAGGTAAAATTTAGGTTGAATGAATATTGCCAATTTTTCGAATTTGTTGTTGTTGTTGTTTGTTGTTGTTGATCAATTCTATGTTATTGTAACTAGCGACTTCTTTCGATTTTTGAGTTTGTTTTATTGCTTTACGTGTTTTTATTCTCATCACTTTATTATTATTATTGCCTACATTATATAGTGGTCAATAGCAGTACATATGAGTGAATTCACAGAATAGTGAATGTATTTGCTTCTTACTGTTGCCGGCAAATCAACTCATATTGGAGCTTATTCCCGGAGAGGGAGCATTTTGAAAACATGGAAAAGCACAATAAAGACAAACAGGCAAGGGTGAGGTATGCTTGGATGGTGTGATTTCTTTAGGCTTTCCACCCATCGGAGTGCGCCCGGAACGACCGCATTCGGAGCGCTAACTATTCAAGCAGCGGCAGCGCCGAGAAACAGCCGGAGCTAAGGAGGAAAAACGCCATCAGTACCTTTCTCCTCTTCTCCCCCTCACTGTCCCCCGATCTTTTCATCTTCCTGGAGCTGTGTTTACACTGCGTCTCTCTGCGCGGGGCTACCCTGGGAGCTGTAGTTCGAGCCGGCGAGAGACCCCGGCTCTTGTGTACGTTCATCTCATGCGAATAACAAAAGGACGCGCGGGTCCACCCACTGAAAGGCGTACACTCACGTTTGCTGTGCGTTAAATCGTTTTTTTGCCTCGTCGGTTGTTTGAAATGTGAACAAACGGGAGACTGTCAGGACTACGTTTCCCTAAATGCATCTGCAGAGGAACGGGAAATAGCCGTCGCGCTCCCGTCGTAGCAATACACAGCGCGTGTAAACCAGGTGATTATGTAATGGATTCAGCAGTTCAACGTATTTCACAAGTTAGGGACGAATTACAATAGAAATATTAAAAATAATAATAATAAAATAATAATAATAATAATAATAATAATAATAAAAATAAATAATAATAAGAAGAAGAAGAATTTTAATAATGATAATAATAATAATAATAATAATGTTCATGAGAATCAGCGGAAGGAGAAGGGTTTTTGCAACTGCAATTATAAAACGAAACATTTACAACTATTCAATAGTACACCAGAAACAGAAAACAGAAAACAGAAACAGAAACGGTCTTTATTCGTCAAGCAAGCACACCACACTACAACACATGCTTGCACACACACACACACACACACACACACACGTGCACATGCTTTTGATGGCGGCCTGTGAAATGGCTCCTCTGCTTTTGACCCATCCTGGCTTGTCCTTCCTCCGGGGGCGCAGCCAGGAGCAGTGGGACGCGCCCGGGGACCAGGTGATAAGTGTCCATCGCTGGTCAGACGATGATGGGTGCATGTTTTTGGTGGGGTGAGGTGGAGGAAACCCCATGTGAGCACGGGGAGAACATGCAAACTCCACATAGAAAGGCTCCTATTTGGGAGATAACCCGCCCGGAGCACCAAGCAGCCCTGCTACTGCTGTTTCTTCTACTCCTTCAGATAATAATACGCAGTTCAACATTAGTACAAGTAGTGTTTCTTCTTATATATAGCGTGTATATGTGATAATATAATTAACATTTATCTTTAAACTTGAACATGGGTGTTCCATATGTGACCACCTCTCCTCCTTAAATCAAAAGCAGTGACACTTTCATCTCGGGCGATGCGTAAAAATAGCTTTGAACCCGCTTCAGTGCGTCCCCTGGCCGAGCTTCTGTCGACCAGTGCATTCATTCCAGGATCCAGGTGCTTTTACTGTCAGTGCTGGGTCTGCAAGCGCGGGGAGCCTTTTTCAACTCACCACCAACCGGGGGGGGCGACAACACGAGCGCTGATACACACACACACACACACACACACACACACACGCACGCACGCACGCACGCACACACACACACGCACACGCAGACACAAGAGTGGACGTGGTTAACTTTATGTTTCACACACAGTTAAACTTCACCCCTCCCCATCCACCCCAGCCGCTCCCTTGGGTTTTTCCATATATACATACGGTACGGTACACTAACACAGACCTGCTCTCTGAACAATGTTGAAATGTGTTTTGTCTGGTTTTCCTATCAAAGCACATGTGAAGAACACGAGCTCGGCGGATGGATCGATGGGGGGGCGGGGGTCCGAAAACACCTGCTACGTATTACCATTACAGACTTTGATCAGTGTCTTCATTAGTTCCCTTTGTAATCTCTTGTCTTTTACGGCAGAGCTGACCCGAGCGCGTCGGGCACCGTGATTTAACACACGTGTTCCTTTCACCTGTCTTGTAAAAAGCTCAAGCGCTCCCTCGCTTTCATGGACGCCGGTGTCTCTGGCATCCCTTAGCAATAAAGCGGAGCAGCTCTTTTGATTCCTATTTATAATCTACATTTCCTCTGCCTTTCCCTGTTCCTTGGTTTAAACAGGCGGGCCGGGGGGGGGCGAGGGGGTGGGAAGAAAAAAAATATCCTCGGAAACATTTTGTACAAACCGGAGCCATGTGCATGTTATATCTGAAAACATAAACATATGGGGGAGATTGGGAGACTTGGGCTTGTGCTATTAGGGAAGAAATTGTTGATTGTAGCGGTGTTAATCTGCATTTCTCTTATGTTATTATTTATCATCCACGATAATTGCACTGTAACCAGCTGACAATCATCTTATTAATAATATAAAATAAAATGCGGTATATAAATATATATATATAAAACTGTTATTAGTTTTCGTTTATATTTATTTATTATATTTCTTTCTGACATCTCTTTTATAGAACATATGAAAGAACGCTCGGAGCCCCGTAAATAATAACGACATACAACAAACGGGCCAATTACGTTGCCTTAACAATGGCCGTCGCTTGCCCCGCGGTGAGTCAGTCAGACCCTCGACGCCGGCGCCTTCTCCTCCGCTCGCGTCGCAACCCGTGCGGTTTCGGCGCTGGACGAGGCTCCTCTCCGTTCACGTTCAGATGTGGTGCGGTGGCAGATGTAAGAAAGAGGAAGCCGGCGGCTTTGAAGTGCAGCGGCTTATCACAGAGTCCTTTTCTTTTGTGTTGGGTCCAACGCGCCGCTGCTTGCACCGGATGTATGTTTTCTGTTATTAGGCCTATGCGTTGCATCAGCTCGCGGGTGACCCCTTTGACAAACGCTCCTTCTTTTGTGCTATAATGAGCGCACGAGAGAAAGAAAGGAGGGGGGTGGGGGGGTGGAAAGGTGAGGAAAGGGCGGTGCCGGAGCGCCGTAAAGAACAGCAACGAAAGGCAAAGATCATTGTGTTGTGTCTATATTAAAAGCAGAGCTCCCTGCACTGCCGACGTCTTCACGTGACCCCGAAAATCTGAAATCCAAGCAATTTCTTCCTTTGTTATAATGACGTGTTTTTCCTGCCGAGGGGCTTTATATCGGCCCACCTACATTTTATTATTGTGTTGTATCAATTTGGGGCTGTGGTTTCTATATGAGCGGCTGAGACGAAAGCGGCGGAGAAAGTGGCTGTTGTTCGCCGCACTGCACCTGAACCCTGTGGAGGAGACCTTTATGAATTGCAAATCGTTTTTTTTTTGTTTTTTCTTTTACAATTGACAACTTCAGCCAGCAAAAAAAAAAAAAATTTTCCCGTTTTTGATTTTTATTTGTATTGAATGAGCATATGGGGCAAGTATGCGCCCCCTTTTTTTTTCCTTCTCGCTAACCTTCCGTACTAAGCCGTAGGAAACTGTTATTTGTCAGTGCTATAAAGCAGATTGCTGCCCACTGGTTTCAATTAAGATCAAAGCGCTCTTTCTTCACAGGCAGTAACAGTTATATCAAAACCTGAAATGCATTATTTAGGTTGTGCGCCGGAGTCCTCCAAACGATAATGTCCTCTCGCAAAAGAGGCTCTCTTTCTCGCTGACTTCTTGCATTCCACCGCGGTGCATCGCTGGCTGCGCTTCATGTCTTTGAAGACGCTCTCTTCCCCCTGTTCAGTCTCTGTCTGCAGAGCTGCACTATCTGCCGCTCGCCCGGTGGCCTATTAGCCCACAGCTCTATTACAGAGCGCAGGGGCATTAAAAAAAAAAAAAAACAAGCACAACGCAGAGCTGAAAACTGCCAGGTGTGGTGGCTCCATATCAATTTCTCTTTTGAGGTTCATATTTTTCTGCTTTATTATACTATGTTAGGCTTAACTGTATTTTTTTATTGTTCATTTTTATTTTCAATTCCAAGTTTATTTTCAATTAATTTTTTTATGTGATTCCAGTTAATTCTAGTTGCAGTTAATTTTAGGTTATTGTAGATTGCCATTTTCTTTTTTAATATTTTTATTCCTATTACTTTTTTTTTCTTTTTGCCCATCCTTTTATGTGAGCTGCTGACACTGCAATTGCTGCTAATAACATTTTTCGTGAACCCTGTTATGCCAACCCTGTTACCATTCAGGTGTAACATGTTTGACAAAAAATGTTATGGGGAGCCATTACTAGCCATGAGGTAAAGGTCAGGACACTGCATGGTGGGCGTTCGTGAGAGGCTTAAATGTTGTTATATGTACATTTTAAATTTCAAACAAATAACTTTTTAACATGTGCTTTCGTGGTAACAGGGCTGACACAATGAGCTTGTCCCCCTCTGTCTGACATTATAACTCAAAGAAAATTTAATTTAAAAAAAAAAGGACACTTACTTGTCTTTTTACCATCATCTTCATAAAAGGCAGATTATTTTACTTCCGGGAAATTATGCAACTTTCGGAACCATCCATTATCTCTGAAGGGGTGTTTTAATTAAAAGTAACAGTGTTGAAAACCACACAAGGACCCGACTAAGTTGTTGTTTTTTTCAACATTAAGATTAAAACCCATTCACCAGTAATAAAACGCTTTTGGCTTCATATAAATTTAAGTTTTTATATGATAGTTTGACTTTTTTGGCCTCAATAGGAAGTAAAAGTAGAAATATTGAGTTACACAGGTGTGAGAAAGTTCGGAAAATCTCATATCCATCTCGCAATTTTTTTTCCGGTTCTAGAACGCTGTGATTGGGGGGGGCGGCATTCACAATTTTTGGGTGGGCAAACCATTGTCAAATTGTCGAATCGTTGTTCCGCTATCGTTCCTTGTCAAGATTGTTGACCGGGATGGGGAATGTGTAACGGGGGTACCACCGATTGCTTTTCAGGGGGCACAGTAGATACAATATTCGGCTTTTGTTTATTCTGTCAAGGCCAAACATGTTCAATAGATCATTCAGTTGTGATGTAGTTTCAATATCCCTCATGTTTTGTATAAAACAATTGGTTTACATTTATATCTGTAGTATCATCATCATTTTTCATCATCTTCTAAAGCTTAAACCCCGCAATAAATCAGTCTCCAAAATATTCGGATTAGTCATGTTGAATTCAATTTTTATGAATGTCCCATTACACCAATATTCTTACTTTACAAACACACTTAGTGTAACAAGAGGGATTTCATAAATCTGATATACTATTTTCACAGTATATCAGATTTGTTGTAGATATGGATTACATTTTTTATCAAACAGTAAATGAGACGCTGGTAACAGGGTTGACAAAACCCTGTTACCATCTATCTATCTATCTATCTATCTATCTATCTATCTATCTATCTATCTATCTATCTATCTATCTATCTATCTATCTATCTATCTATCTATCTATCTATCTATCTATCTGTGGTGTGGGGATGGTCTGGTTGAGCAGCCACTCCTGACCTGGATCTAGGTGATTGGGTCAGGGTGGCTGCATACCCGGTGCTCGTTGGTTGGTCTAATGAGCAGCAGGTAAAACTGCCATCCCCACACTCACTCAGGATAGCAGCCCTTTCATGACATGTTCTAACAATGAAATAACTGACAATGACTTTTCAGATTTCTTTATTCCCAAATGGTGAAGAAAACAATAATTACGTTTTGATAGAGATGATTTTGTTTTTCTGTTCTCAATAATGAAATCCGAGTATAACTCAGTGCACTGCTTTGAAATAGAAAAACCTTTTTTCGGCACAAATTTGAGAACATGTTTGAACAATCACACCGATATTGTGTGATTAATCATGATTAATTGCAATTTTTGAATTTACTTATGAGCTTATATTTATATAAATTATTGTTAATCGTTTGACAGTCCTAAAAGAAACGATAAAAAAAAAAAAAAACCTACATCCTCAGTAATTCAGTCCTATATCCCTGGATTTAAAAGCTGAAACCAGGAGTATGTTTGGCTGGGGGCGAGGCGCAGCAAACTTCCCTGCGTCCCACTCCTACAGGCTGCCTCCTCCCCGTGTTCCCGGCTTTTCCTCGCGGCCGCGCGACGACTAATCTCGTCCGTGGGACGAGCGGGGCATCCCTGCGACGCAGATACAGACCTCCTCTGGATTAGCGATAATCAAAATAGACTTCAATTTGCTGCTCAAACCATCGGGGACAGAAGTGCCCAGATTGACTGGCCCCGCGGCTGTATTTATTATTTTATGAATATTGACAAGGAAATGCATGAGTTCCAGTGAGAACGCCTAATGTAAACCGCCTTCTTCAATTTCCCATAAATGAGAGTGAAGCTTAAAGCCACACGGGGAGATCTGCGGGGACGGGGAGATTTTCCCTCTGAATGCTTCGCTGGCCCTCGGCCGGAATGGCGTTAAAGCCCTCGCAGCTCCGCCGACGAGGCTTAAAGTGCACAGAGGGCCCTATAAAGTGATTCACAAAGTACATACACCATTCAATACATGTTGATTAAGCCTCAATAAATGATCGCACAGCACCGCAAGGAGAGAGCCCTTTTGGTTTTTGCGAACAGAGCGAGCGTGCAGCCTCAGTCTAAGATGTGGTGCACCTCCCCGCCCCGGGATCGCTTCCAGACACCGACGGAGGAAGCGCTCCGGCTATTGCTGTGATTTGAATACCATGATCGCTGAGTAGTTTTATAGGAAACCCATTAAAATGGAGGTTTTGACGCACAAAAGAGTCCCTGTTTAATTCTCACGCACAATGTCAGGCTGAAAGACATCATAAAACTCTATATACGGAAGTGAACATCCCCTCTGCCTATGTCTGTGTGTGTGTGTATGTGTGTGTGTGCATGTGTGTGTGTGTGTGTGTGTGTGTGTGTGTGTGTGTGTGTGTGTGCGCACGGGCGCGCGTGTGTGTGTCCTAGCGTTTTACGCACCATCGCCAGGGAAAATCTTTTTTTTTTTTTTTCCCCTCTTTTTTTTTCACCGAGAAAGAGATGACCCCCTTTTCCCGGGGATGAATGTACCCTATCATTCAGCGCCACACTGCAGATTAATCCCACATTTGTTCGGCATGATACAATCACCGAGGCTGGACTTAACTTTCAACAAAGACATCTGCGTCAAAATATGCTAATTTGGGGGAAAATACCGTCAGATCCGAGAAGAAAGGGGGACGTTTAGGACGGAGGTGGACACAATGGCCCGCCGCGGCCCCCGGCTTCACCTGTTCCACGTCGTCTCATTAGCGCCGCCATTACCCCAAAGTTACGGCGGCTCCTCGGGATCAAAGGTTCTGCCGGGCAAACAATGGCTGCGATGGCATTAATGCGATAAGTAAGAGTAAGAGTTGGACAAATATTGCGGGGGCACGCTTTGATGGCGACTGTTTCGCATTAGAGGCTTTTATTGCGGCTTCTCCGCTCTCCCGCCGCATGGTTCCCACCTGAGTCACACTCGCCGGGGCGGAGAAACCGAGATGCTGGGAGGCAGCTTTCAGCGGGAGATATGGGGTCGTATAAGATGAGATAAGATAAGATCGTGGTTTATTAATATCCTCCATTATCTGGATGTACTTCAAGGACCTTCAAGGTTTGGTCGTGGGAGTTGTTATTAATTTATTATTAAAAATAGGGACAACACAGCGGGACATGCACCGCCGTTCGGTCCATGTCCTACATCTGCTTTTGGGTTTTCGGTTGATAGTTTTATTATTGTATAATATATGTATAGTTGTATGTATAATACATATTTACATGTATATATGTAATACATGTATATATGTATAATACATATTTCTCAGATAGATAGATAGATGGACGGATGGATGGATGGATGGATAGATAGATAGATGATGGATAGATAGATAGATAGATAGATAGATAGATAGATAGATAGATAGATAGATAGATAGATAGATAGATAGATAGATAGATAGATAGATAGATAGATAGATAGATAGATAGATAGATAGATAGATAGATAGATAGATAGATAGATAGATAGATACTTTTATTCATCCCAAGAGTAAAATTGCGGTGTTACAGCCGGACACATAGGAACAAGGAGGCAATTATAATAAAGTAATTCAAATAGACAGAAAATACACAAAAATTGGCAATAAACAATGAACCAGTAAACATCAGTATCAACAATTGGAAATGTATCAAATAAAATAAATACATCGATATCACATTAAATAATAAAGACATAATGAATGCAAAATAAATAAAGTCGAGTAAGCATATATTATTCGTTGTCGTATGTACGTGTATTCTATTCAATTTGTGACATTCATTTTTTTCTCAAATTTAAATTTAAATACTAACTGAAACCACAGCCCAAAGTGAACACTGACATGCTCGCTGACATGTGTTTATTGATATGACGTTCTCAGCATAATCACCACGTTCTCCGTTCATAAAGCAGTGGACGCTCACACGGAGCGCGCCGACGGTGACACGTGCGCCGCCGCCCCCTGCACGCACGGCGACCCGGCCTTCACTTCTAATTACTGGATGTCTGCAGGCGAGGGAGTGCTGTGTGGAACCGCACGTCTCTTCACTCCAACCGACGCCCCAACACTCAATTGGGTTTTTGTCTGCGGTGGAACAGTGAGAGATTGTGTGTTTTTCTATGGCGCGCTCTGATTAGATTTCCCCGGGCCGCCCGGCTCTCTGTTGTGGCTCCGGCGCGGGCGATGTCCCGGGAAACCCAAACGAAAGAAAATCGGAAGATAGGATGTAGCTCGGGCGGGGGAGGTTTGAAATCTAAAAATACGAAAAAAAAATAAATAAAACTTTATTTATTTTTTTTTCCGGTTTTGTTCAGATTGGAAGGATCGTGGATATGGGTTTTCCAGCTTTTGAATCCAACACGGTCCGTGGGGTTGCCGTGGGGCTGGTGATGGGTGAAGCACAGATACGTACAGTACCATTGTAGTCTTGATTCTCATTTTTGGGAAATCGTTGAGCCACCACATGTGTTTGCATGTCTGTTGGTTTTGGCCAAACACATACAGCAGCTTCTGGTTTTCCAGAGCCCGTTAGACGCTTTGATCCCATTTGGGCCTTGTTTTAATTTGCTGAAAGCACTTTTCCGTATTTACGCTGCGGTGGATGGATTGGGACCTCGGCGATTTGGCCCCCGTGCACAATACACTATATTACCGCTTGTTAGTCGGAGACGCTGAGATTAGTGGCACCGGCACCGTCATATCAATATATATATATATATATATATATAGTTTTTTTAAACGTGATCGCTCAAACCACTGTCGCAATCGCCGCCATTTATCAGTGTTTTCCATCCAACAGCATGACGAATCGTTGAGCTGATTGCGAGCGTGAGGAGCGCTTGTCCTCGGTGGATTCCGGCTGTTTGGACGAAGTTAAGTGCCCCGAAATGAGCGAGCCATTAGCGGGCGTGCCGACGCGGCGCGTGCACGCCAAGTGACGTTTCGGTGACGTCACCGTGTCAAACCAACTTCTTGACCCCCTGGAAATCTGCGGCGCACACATCAGAAGGAGTACCACACACTGCGAGCTAA
>NC_137190.1:9839991-9844991 GCF_960531495.2 Zeus faber | reverse complement strand
CAAATGATGAACAATGATGCCTGCTTGACCTTCCCATGACATTTACCAGGCGCCTCAGATCTATTCTCTGTGAAAGTCTTTGTCTTTAGTGTGTCTGGATGTTTTATAGACGGCTCATAAAATCCACCAGAAGTCTTCCCAGTCTGGTATGGAGCTTTGTGCCCATGCTATCTGCAGTTGATCTTGGCACTCTGGTCCTGCCATACGGAATCTCTTGCTATTTCCGCTGCGTGTAGACACGCCACTGGGCTGCCGCTGAGCTAGGGCACAGCTTTCAGCCGAGAGCAATAAGCACCAGAATGCCGAAAATAACGAGAAGCGGCGTGTGATTATTAGCTTGGACGGGGGAAGGCATTCATACTTTCTGCTCTTTATTCTGCTCCTCGGTGCCCTCTGCGCTGGCTTCTCGGGGCTACGCTTTTTTCCCGTGAGCTGAGGCTCCTTTGGCTCCCGTCGCCTGCCTGTGGCTGTCGTTGCATGTGTTCGGTTTCACCGCCAGTTTCCTACGGTTTAACTGTGCCCCGGCCATCCTCCGAGATGCCGTGTGACACGCACTTATCCACAGGCAAATCTGCGGCCCTGTCCTGCCAAATCAAACAGCCTACTGCACATTGCTGACGTCTAACTCAATATCTCTGGGCTTTTAAAGCCGGGTGTTTTATTTCTCTCTCCCTCTCTGCTTTTTCACGTACAAATCTGACCAGAGTTTCAAATACTCAATCATTAAATCCTCAGCGCGGCTTGCTGAAACATTCAGAGTTTATTTTATTCTTGCATGTACAGACAGCCGCAATACATTTTTAGCAGTCGTTGCAGGAGTCGTGTGTATTTTATCGTGCCGACCATATGTGGCACACTGACCTCTTCCATAAACATCAGTGTGTGCGGCGCACTAAGGGTCTGTTTCCCCAGTTAGCGGAGCTGAGAGCGGGAGAGTCATCCAGGAGTGGCTCTCTCTTTGAGGGGAGATGGGCACGACTTGAAACTTCGCATTTGACTGAGGTCCAGCTCATTCTTACATTAGGGGAGCCAAATACTTCATCCTTCTGTTCACCAGAGGGCTGAAAGAATTAACTTGAAAGGCCTTTCTTGTCCTTGAACTGTCCAAATATATTGGACTGTTCTCCTTCCAAATATGTCTTAATTCGTCCCTTATAGCGGGGTCTTGAATGTGGGACAGTGGCTAGGTAGAACAGTTATGTTTCCCCGGGTAAATAGCTTTTTCCCACTCAAATAGATAATTGGTCTTTGTGTTGGGGGTCTTTGATTGATATGGGTGGGCAGAGTTGAATGCCAGTTAGTCTAAGAGGGCCCTTGGGCTTTGGGGCCCTATTCATGGAATGTCCCCTCTGTGGTGCTCTACCTTTTGGGTATCAGGTGTTATGAGAGCCAGGGCTGGGGGGGGTGGAGGGGAGACTGGGCAGAGACCAGGGTAATTACACATGCATGTGAAGGGAAGGCCCACGGGGGTAATGAGGTTTGCGGGTGGTCCCTCCCACTGCTCCGACACTGATCCCTCAGCCCCTCTGTCTGCACCTCCTCACGCGAGACGGCCGCGCTCCCGCCCTCCGTCCCTCCGCCCCTCCGTCCCCTCCTCTCTCTACGCTTGGACAATCAGATGGGCTCGGGTGGAGGTCGGTAAGTGGCGCCGGCCCCAGCCGCTCCCGCCAAGCAGACTCCCAGGGCCGCTTCCAGCCATTTCATCACATTACACCAGATCAAAGGCAATAAGCTAATTACAAACGACTGTGGCTGCACAAGCAATAAATACAAGTAAATACAGAATCAGCATAATTGATTTAATCCTCTCACTGCTAAGTGAAAGACTTGTCAATGCCGGGGCCAAAAACACGGCCCCTGCTCTTTCCCGGGCAGCAGCAACAATTGGAGGAATTACGCGATGACATGCAGATCATTCAGCCGCAGTCAGTGCCAGCGAGGTTCATCCGGCAATGCCGGGGATGGACGGAGCAGCGGAGAGGAGATGTAACCGTAGACCCCGCCGTGGAGTACGGAGCGATCCATGACCGATGTGTTTATTTTGTTTCGTCCGTTTTCTTTGTTTCTTTTGTTTTTGGGGAAGGTTTTTGTGTGTCTGCGCTTCTTCAATCATTCATTGCGGCTCCAGAGGGCGAGGTGATGGAGAGGGAGGGGTGGAGGATGATTTATGCATGGCTCAATATGCATCTTAAAAGCAAAAGCATTAGGGGAGTTACTGAAAATGCAAAGGGTTTTTCATCAACGTTTACTTATTCATGGCGTTCCGGGGAAAGGAATGTGTTTTAGAGCAAATCCATGTCATCATTGGAGAGGCTCTCCCACAGAAGTCGCTCTCCACCCGAGGACATGCGCCTCGACGACAGTTGGAGGTGGTGCCACCGGAACCGCAAATAAGGACTGTGTGTTCGCAACACATGCAATATCAAAGCTGATGGGGGTGGGTGGTGGGGGGGATTGAAGCTCTTTCCCATTCAGAAGTTGTGCCGCGTTATGAGATTGTGATTGCTCTCTTTCCTGCGTGTAATCCGCATCTTGATCTTGGTTATCGTCGGACAGCTCTGGCAGCACTTCCTCCTCAGCATGTCCTTGCTCCACCTTAAGATAAGTGAAAGCAGATTTCGGAGACAGTGTTATTACAGAGGAGACGGAGCGCCTCACCTCCACCTCAACCCACAACGCTGGAGATGGAGGCAGCGGCGCTGGGCGACCGCCGCACCTTTGTGTTGATATCGCCAAGAAAATCCACCAGTCGTGCCTTCAGGGGGATGCTTGTCTTGTCATTTGTGATACGTGGATGACACATTATTAGAAGCATCGTTAAAATTTTCTGTGACTACAGTGCCTGAACATTTAACACAATGCATCGGTGCGTCTATATGTGATGAAATGTAAATGTGAGGTGATATGGATGACGGCACGTTAGTGGTCGGCGGACGTTTATTGTCTGATTTGGTTGATTTGATTTGTCTGGAGAGAGAGAGAGAGAGAGAGAGAGAAAGAGAGCAATGTCTTTATGGCACAAAATGCATTCATGTAGTGGATTTTGTTACAATTTCAATTTTAACTCGTGGATATTTTTTTTTAACAATATTTGACTGTTGGGAAACATACACCGTCCAAGGCCTTGCGAACCCCCGTGCGCCGTCCCCTCCGGCGACCCCTGTTTGGGTCCGGAACTCCAGGTTGGGAATCACCGATTTAGATGGGACCCTATTCAGAGATATAGAATTCCTGTCCTTCGCACAGACACACACACATACACACACACACACACACACACACACACACACACACACACACACACACGGTCATATACATCGGTCCTGTTTTTATTGATAGTTAGATGGTGCTTTTGCAATATCTAGCTTTTACTGTTTCCCAGAGTTCAACCTCTGTTTAATCTGTATTATAAAACCTTTTCTCTGAAACACTGTGTGGAAACTCTGTGGTTTGTTTGTTAGACCAAGGTTGTGTTCGTGCATTACAAAACCAAACAAATCAAGTCATTCCATGAACATTATGACACAGTGGATGTATAATCAATGCAGCATTGACCCATCTTCACTGGTTACTGTGCTGGAAACCGCCCCATTGGCAATGAGAACACTTGACGTGCACAGTACGGTCGTTGGCGGGCGTCGCCGTGGTCCCCATGTCTGCAGCGCATGTGGTGCAGATCTCTACGTGCACACATACACACACACATGTCATGTCTTTTCGGGGAGTAATGTGTGTCAAGTTGGCCGGTCTTCTGCCTCCTGCTCTGCAGGCCTCTCTCTGACCTCTCATATGTCAGACAGCGCTCCAGTCCAGCATTGTTTTCCTGGAAGCTGCAGACCGTGGCCTGATCGCGAACTATGAACCCCCCAAACAAGTAGAACAAGTCAGCCACCTAATGGAGGGAGAGGGAAACGGCGGAGGAGCAAGGGAAAGATGAGGAGGAAATATGCCTCAGAGTCTCTATCTATCTATCTATCTATCTATCTATCTATCTATCTATCTATCTATCTATCTATCTATCTATCTATCTATCTATCTATCTATCTATCTATCTATCTATCTATCTATCTATCTATCTATCTATCTATCTCAGTGATGTCTGGGACTATTCACTTTCCTCTTCATCCTGGGTAAATAACCTCAAATTATCCATAAAAACAGAGCAGCACTGCATTCTTGCCAGTTCATCTGCTTCATATTAATGCTTTAACAGCGTGGAATTAAGTGCGCTGCCTGTACGGAGCCCAGAGGACAGAAGGCTTGGGATTCGTAGAAAAAAGGCGGCTTCCATGTGGCCTCGCTCGACGAGGATCGGCAGGACGAGGTGGCAATGGATAGACGATTGCTAAATATACTCCTGACAGCGAAAGCAAATATACGAGCTGTGGGGTTCTGGATCCATTGTCATCGCTCGCCGGATATAAAGCGGCGGGCCTAGTCTTCCATAAATGTTGATATGAGCTCGGGAGTTGTGTGCGGGGGGCAGCCGAAAAGATCTCCCGGTGGCAGGTGTCTAATGCCACGCGCATCTTGGTTATTCAACGCACACACACACACACACACACACACACACACACACACACACACACACACACACACACACACACACACACACACACACACACACACACACACACACACACACACACATCCGCCCATTATAGCCGCCCAGCCGTGAGAAGACAGGGGAGGCGGGGCTCCTCAAAATGGAATCTTTCATTTCACAGGCCTCTCAATATCCGGCCGCATTCGTGATTGTGCGGCAGAAAAAGGGGAATCAAGGCTTTTGAAAGCACATTAAGCAGAAAGCAATTAACCAACACACAGTAGTTAATTTTTGCATTAATACTTCAACAGCTGGTGCAGATTGCTTCCTCATTTTTATCTCCGCTCCAGCTGTTCTTTCACTGACAAGAACATTAAAGAGGATTTGTCCGTAATAAAGTAGCTCCATATATAGATACCTCTCTCCGAGAAATGGAGCCCGAAGCGCGGGAGGG
>NC_137190.1:9744991-9834991 GCF_960531495.2 Zeus faber | reverse complement strand
CACTCACAGCCAGTTAGGGTGAATTTCAGTTTTGCGTAGTTTTTAATTATTTGATTTGCCATTTTGAGGCTAGCCCAATCTTTGAGCCTAAAAGCTTTGTGCTAAAACTAATGTATCATGACTGTGTTAGAAATCTAGTAGATACTCAGATAAACTCAGTACTTACACCACACAATAGGCCTAGGTTTTATGGGACTGGTGGGGTGCGAGCTATGTGGGTAGGGATGTGGCGGGCGGTTCTTGCCCATCACGCTCCTGCCCCGACGTGCTTCACGTCCATCCTGCAATATTAATTTCACTCATATAAGCTTAGAATACATACACTCGCACATAAATCTTACTCCGAACAACACTCCACCAGACCAGGGTCTGCGGGGCAGGAGGGCTGCAAGTGATTCGGGTTTGACATGCTTAGAGGACTCACACTCCCACATCCCCGCAATTTAAACTGCAATTGCCAACAGAACACATTCAGCACTGGGGTTGCGGGGTGCTGGTAGGTTGGTGTGAGGGTGTGGTTGGCTAGGGTGGCGGCAGGCTGGGTTAAGGTCCTGGTGGGTGGTGCCTAGTGCCGGGTGCTTTCTGGCGTGCTGCGAGGAGCCCATGGAAGGCACCCGGTGGGGCTTGGTTATTGATAAGAATGGGGTGTGCCGCTGGGTGCCTTCCAGGGCTCCTTGGAGGCTGCTTGCCGTCATGGGTGTGGCTTTTCTGCGGCGGGTGCCCTGGTGCCGGTGTTGGTGGAGGGCCCACGTATCTGGCTGTCTGCGCGCATCGACGGGGAGGAATGACATCTGGGTGTCCTGTGCTGAGCGCATTCGGCCACGTGGATAGGTGCTCAGGGCAGGTCTGGCCGGTTGCGGAAGGGCAGGCCTCGCCTTTGCGGGGATCGTAGTTGTGTGTGGGGGCCTGCTGGCTCGGATGGGGTGTCGTTCTGTTGGTGCAGGACCTGGCTCCGAGCCTGCGGTCCGTGCCTGGCATCCGCGGCCCGGGTTCTGCACCTGCGCCTACGTCTTTTGTCAGCACATGGGGGGATTGTATGTGTGCGCATTAGGGGTGCAGGGTCTCATGGTGCTCTCCGGGACTGGGTTATGCTCCTCGGGGCTCTGGGTTGGGGTTGCTCCGTGGGCTGCCAGCTTCTCTGGGGTCTGGGGGGTCTTCTGCGGCTGCAGGGTGGGGTGCTTGGGGCTTTCCTGCAGTGAGTGTCTAAATTCATAATAATACCGACCTCATACCAGAACAAATTGAGGCAAGTCCTGTGCACTCACCGGTGTACACATCATATGCACACACACACACACACACACACACACACACACACACACACACCTGGTTACATCCCTCTCCTTTCCTCCCTCATTTATTGCCTATTACAGGAAGAGGCCACGTGCCGACGTGCTGTTCCAATTTTCCTGGACTTAATTAACTCTGTTTACTCTAAACATGCTGTCATCTGACATTTCTATGTTTATGTTTTTCCATGTTGTTTGGTTCTATGTTAATGTTTTTTTCATGTACATGTTACCCTTACCCTAACCCTAACCCTAACCCGTGGTGATTCTCCCCCTCTTGGAGTAGTGATGATGATTAGTTGTTTAAAGACAAAAACATAGTAAGATGTTCTCCAAAGATGGGGATTGGTGGTGGTTCTGTACAACAAAAATCCCACAGGTCGTCCACAGGACAGAGTTGTTGCAGCAGTTATTGATGATTTAAGAATTAATAAAGAGTTGCATTGCGGGTTGAGAAATTGAACTCCACTTGCAGACTTGCAAACTCTGTCCTAGATGCAATGGAACAAATACTTTGTGTTGCATGCCCAGCCTGCTGACAGCACAGGTTTAAAATAAATAAAAAAAAATAATAAAAATTAAAAAAAATAAATGTAGTAGCATAAAGCCTGGTTCAGGCTATTGTGAAGACACATGTAAACGTCTCTGCAGAACTGTAGTTCAAGGAGGAGCCACCGCTCACACCTCCTAAATCCCAACAAGGCCTTGAGCGGTCCTGCACCTCAAGCCAGCTGATTGGTTGACATGTCTTCCTGTCGGGAGGTGGGTTTCTATTTGCATATCCATATTTTTTCTACTTCTAGAGTTTTCAAATAAAGTTTGAATATAAACAAAACAAAGAAAACCATCCTTTTTCCTCTATGTTCTATGTTTTCTGTACATTGTTGTCGACTAAATGTGACACCGCCCCCCAGTGGACACATTTAAAAAGCATAGATATTTACTTTGAAATGCAGTGAAGTAAAAGTCAATAGTCTCCGAAGCGGAATGTACTTAAATACTGTAAGTGCAGATACTTGAGAAATGTACTTTTTTTTACTTTCACACCCACACACACTCACCTCTAGGTGCACATCACTGTTTCACGTCTCTTACTTCAGATCCTTTCCTGAGATGGTGCTGGTGCCGACAGGCCTCCAGCACCTCCACCACATCCACCACCTCCATCGCCTCCAGGACCATCCGGGCCCTCGCTGCCCACAGGGCCCCAGCGGGACCCGGGGGAGTCATGTGTTACTTCCCCCGCCCCCCACCCTCCCGGAGGACGGAGCCGGAAGTGATGGCCGGCAGGATGGAAGGCATTAAAAGTCCAGGCTCGCTGGCTGAAACCCGAGCGACGGGGCCCAGCTGCTCCGCATGAGAGCGCCGCGAGACGCAGGAAACCGGAGGGAATATCAAAAGCATAGCACCACATGTATTACCCCGTTTCCTGCGTCAAGAAATCTGCCACATGTTCGCTTTACGCCAAAATAGCGTTGAGAACATTAAAGGGATGTTTGTGGCGATGCCGGGGTGTTCGCCGTGTAAGGTGAAGCCCCCCAAAATGTGGAACGCATGAAAAATGGCCGTGTTCCACTTTTGTCACCCTCCTAAACGTACATATTTTTTTCCTCCCCCCCAGTGCCTCTTTCTTGGTCGTATCGTTTTATAAATCATTTTATTGGCTCCCTCGTGCCAGCCAGTGTTCTCACATGCAAGCTCTGCTGTTTGTAATAATGGAAAGTGACACGCTGCATTGTTTGCCTCTGGGAAACGTCTTTGACACTTGTTTCAAAGACTTCCACCGCACACACACACACACACACACACAGCCCAGTGTGTTGGCTATTGACAGTCCTGCAGCTGCAACGCTCTCGTGTTTTGGCTGTGACAAGCATGTCGGATAAATAAAACAAAACAACTTAAGCCTAATGTCTGTGCGGCGGGGAGGGGGTGTCACCACTTGCGCGAGGGGGGCCCTCCCGTGCGCCGCCCTAGGGACGCGTGGGCCGTGGTTCCTCCACGCCGACCCCCCTTTTTTTATTTCCCGAAAGTCCCAAAGTGTTGCGTGGAAGCCTAGTCACATCCGTGTGAGCGCGGGCTGAACACGGCGAAACACTCTGCCCTCTTTGTACTCTGTCAGCGGCTCGCCGTTCCGTACCTTTTAAAAAAAATAAAATAATTTTCCACCCCAGCGTCTGGTTCCCGTCACTAAACATGCCTTCCCTGACGTGTCTCTTTTCGTCCGTGATGTGGTAATGGGGCGCGGGCTGGAACAACAGCTGAAATGGTGATTATGCACCAAGCGAGGACATGTCGGACCAACGAGAAACAAAGATGGCAGGAAAGTTCACATTTTGTTCTGAAAGGCTTTCCTTTGATTTCCCCATTTCAAAGTCGAGTATTATACAAATAGGAGAGGCAGAGTTCCCCCCGTCTTATACATGCGTCTCTCATCAATGCGGCTGGAGTGAATCCATAATAACTTGCACATGTCCTCCTTTTGTCTTTGTGGTTTTCATTCGCCTATAAATTGAAGGTAGATCTTTTTTTTTTTTTTCTTCCCCGGCCGTATGGGTGATGTGTCAGACAGGTTTAAATGGGTGTAATTTTGCTTTGAAGCAAGTGTATGACTCATTAAATGGTGCCCGTTTTTTGCGAGTACACTGTCGGCGGTTTTTGGAAACGGCGCAATGGGTTTCTCCCAGTCACCGTGCTTCGGGACCTCGGCTCGCATGAGCAAAAATAAAAACCCAACCCACATCTGGCAGCCATGCCGACGAGGGGGCTCGCGCCAACATGAACACATTAGGCAGTATACCAAAAGCTCTCAACCCTCGTCAACCATGGAGCGCATGACAACCAAATCGAAACCTTTCGGCGGGCTTTTTGCATTTGCACTTGGTTCTGCGCTTTTTTGCCTTGCCCCAAATATTCCCCATCCCAGATGCAGTGTCCTCTGTAGTGAAACAGAGCCTTATTGAATTAGGAGGGAAGAGTCGCACTGTGTAGCGCAGCCACTCTCAAATCCTCTGTGGTCGGGGTAAAGGGAATGGTTAATTTCTGCATTAGAGCGACCAGAGATGATTTGATGAGTGGCATGTTCTGTTCTCCCATTGACCCCAAAACCCTGTTTCCTATTGGCACGCCAGACTCCGCCCAGCGACCGCCACGGCAAAATCGGAATAAAATAAACAGCGAAAATATTCAAGTAAATCCCTCGTAACCCCCAAGCGACGCGATTTTGTGCGACGCGATTTTGTGCGACGCGACGTGTGCGATTTCCCTCGCAGAGCAAAAGTTATTATTCTATATTTTCTCCGGGGAAGCGCCTTTCCCGACGTATTAATTACCTTCATTCCCCCAGAGATCTGCAGCAGACGTTTGTTTGAGGCCTAAACATTCTGGTATGGCCATATAGAGGGATGTTTTATGCATAAAATATCATTATATTTAATAGAAGATGGCTAAGCACTTTCCAGGCTTCTGGTGTTTCCAAATTTTTTGTGCTTTGTTTTCATTTTAGAATATATATATATATATATATATATAAACACATACATTTATACATATACATATGTATATGTATATGTATATACTGTATATATATGGAGATATATAGAGAACCACAAATATGTGTGTGTGTGTATATATATATATATGTGTGTGTGTATATATGTGTATATAAATACAGTATATATATACAGTATGGTGTGCAATGCATTCGGTGTTGCTTGGTAGAGAGCTCAAAAAGAGAGATGGTAAAGATTTGTATTTATTGTATTTTTCATTTATATTTTACAGACAGTCATAGATCCACTCATTGCATCACCACTGTATTCTGCTGTGACTGGCACTTACTCTTAATAACGGTATAAATCTTTTTTGCCAGCCAGGTTTACAGCTTTTTAATGGACAAGCGCTCGGGAACGCTTCCACTCGGCGACTTTATATAATTTCAATCAGCGGCGACGGAGTGGACTGCCAAGAACCCGGCTTTCACACTGTTTAAGACCGTTTCACCAAACTCCACAGCGAAATACCAGATGAAAATTAATCCATTTGTTAAAATTAGAAAAGAAAAACAACCTGAGACAACTTTGGAGTAATATGGATTGCTTAGGGGAGGATCCCTCCTGAGGGGATCCAGTCTATAAAAGTTCACTAATTCCAACCCCCTCCCAGTTAATGGAGCCATTATCTTTTATAAAGTAACGCGGCGTGTTTTAATGTGAGTGAAGCTATTTATCCCTGTTCACAGTGGATGTCCTCCAGTAGATTACATCCAAACGCTGACGGTGATTTTTACTCTTCCAATACATAGCGTGGATGCAATTCCACTTTCGATTCTCAGCGCTTGCCTCGTGTTTTTGCAGCGAATTAGTCGTAACAGCACCGAGAGGATCCTCCATCTGCCCCCTGGACTTCCCCACACAGTCAAATGTCCAAGTCGCTTGAATTATCTTGTTTACAATTCAAGTTAGTAATGAATGTAATTAATCAAATCTTAATACAGTTTAATACCATGCGCCGCAGCACGCATGTTGAATGAGATTAGTCCACGATTAACACGACACACGCATACTTATATTATCTAACAGATGTATTAACAAATGTCACAAAAGCCAAAATTTCACAATTGAGTTCCGTGAACAACAATGACGGTGTTCAACTTTTATGAACCAACTTTTGTCAGAATTATTTAATAAAATATACGTCTTTTTTGAAAGGGGAAACGAAACGCATTCATTTAACGGCGAGACATTCAGCAATCACACTTGAGCTCATTGGCAAAATAATCGAGGTAACGTCTTTCAAGTAATTAATCCGTTTCATTTTTTTATTTCTCAATCTCTGTTATATTATTATTTGATGGTGTTTCTTTTTGGTACGCGCTTTTTTAATTTTTTGCATTGTCCGTCAGGCACCACCATCGCCGGTGTTCGCCCAGGGTATCCTCGTTGTGTTTAACGTGGTTTCAGGAATACTGCGCGGTCGAAAGGATCCGCTGGAAGCAACGCAGCAGCGAGGAAAAAGTACGTTCAAGTTTTATGATTTTCCCATTGAATCCATAAGTCCACAAAAGCGCTCGTCCTTCAGAGACTTCTTGGAGGTTGCTTTCATTAAGGCTATGGAAAAGTAAATCCCCGTTTCATTTGATGTAAAAGGACAAAGATGAATTTCCCAGTGGAAATAAATTGGTCTTAAAAGGCATTAAAAGGACCCCCGGTGATTTTTTCCAAATCAATCCTCGCTAAAAAGGTTTCCTTAGATTGAGTGTGTCTGCACCAGTCAATAGGATCACTTAAGCACTTCTCGCTGATTTCCTGGACTCCCTCCATGTTTCTCCCATACGCGCCAAACTCGCCGTGGAAAAAAAACAAAAAACAATATTCCGCTACGGTCCAGCCGTGTTAGAATCAATATCTTATTTTTAGTGTTGAATCAGGTGTAAAATGATTTTTATCTGATTGTTCACGGATGCATGTTACTGCACGCCCGGATCCACAGCACTTATTCGTCCCCCCTTTTTTTTTTTTTTTTTCTCGTTTTTTTGACTCAGCACTTTTTTCGTCACTGGCCGTCCCGGCCGAATTCAAGGACGGCCCTTAATGAGGCACCATGAGGGTTTGTTTTGGCCCCGCGTTTCGACTCCATCCCTTTTTCACCGTGGCGTGTCAGGGTTTAAGTGAGGCTTTTACTTCAACATGGCTGAGAGTTTTTTTTTTTTTTTTCTTTTTCTTCAAAAAACACATTAATGCTCGCAGCGTAAGAAAGGAATTAGCGGTGGACCGTGGAAACATGTGTGTGCGAGCTGGAGGAGCAGGAACAATGGGGGGAAGGTTTTTTGGCGCGTCGGGAGCCGTGCGGTCGTGCTGCAGGCACCGCGGGGCCCTTTGATCCCCCCCGCACCCCGGCGCTCAGGTGTGACAGGGGTTTGGCGCCGGCCTCCGCTGGATGGACCCATGTGTTCCCCGAGACGGGGCGTGAGAAAGGGCACCTGCCTCACACGCCGGAACAGGGGAACAGGGTAGCGGAACACTTCCCGAAGTACTGAAGGACTTTTGAGGCATGATATTACAACCCAGGTAGAGGTCAAGTAGCTTTTCTCCTGTTTTGTGTTTAAGGGCCGCCCAAAATGACCAGCTGCGTGGGGTTTTTCTCCCATAGGGTTGTGTCTCTAAATAACACAATCTGGGCAATAGTGTATAGCTATAAGTCAGCTATAGTTCTAAAGCAGAGGTTCTCAACACGGGGTCCAGGGACCCCCCCCAGGGGTCCTTCAGGAGGTTTGAGGCGGTCCTGAGCGAAATCATTAATGGTCACACTTTCACCATTTTTTCATTTAAGTTAGCGCCATTAGAGAATGTCCAATGACGACTGTTTTGATCCCAGCTCCACTTTTATCACTGCCCTAACTCCCTAACTCCAAACATCTCATATCTAATAATAATAATCCCCTCGGATTGGGGTGCCAGAGACGAGGTTTGATCAAATGGAATCCGCAGGCGTATCAAACGGAGAGTGTCCTTGATGTGAAAAAGGGTTGAGAATCACTGAAGTCTGAAAGTGTGTATATAAATCCCAAATCCCCAAAAATCCATGCTGCAAAAGCTAAATTTCCCTTCTGGGATCAATAAAGTTTAATCTTGATGCGGTAAACTCTGCCCATTATTTTTCGTTGGGCACCAGGACTTGTCCAACACATGTCTGTTACTGCGCCTACGTTTGCTTTTTATAGAGCTGAACCACAACAAAGGATGCTTACTCCGACAATAATAGCCCCGTAGTTAAACGGAGATCATATAGTTGCTGTCATTGCGTTGACCCTTTCGCTGCTAATGCGGAGTTCGGCTTCGACGGAGCCCAATAGACTGTGGCCTAAAATCACCGGGGCCTTTATCAGCTCAGCAAGTTCACAGATCATCTGGCAACCTCTTGCAAGGCCTTTCTATAAATCAGTCCGGGCAAAGATTTATTAAAATGAGTTTCTGAATGTAGGGGTCATCTGCACTCTCATTTGACACTTGGCTGTGACTTCTATAATCGTTGTTTAATGTTCCTTTACAGTTGTAGCACGAGGCCGCAAGGAGGCTGACTTGCACTATGGATACATAAAAGAAATCCAAATATCATTTTTATATGCTGTCTGCAGGACACACCTAGTTTTAATAAATTTTCACATTTGATATTTTTTACTATAAACCTTGTCTGCAAAATAGGAAATTAGCCCGTTGCCCCAATTCTTAATGAGTTGCATATTTGTTTTTGGAATCCGAGTGAAGTGAACCATTATTGCCATTTTGTCATGATTTGGCGGGCTCCGTTTCAGCTCTGTGTTCTATTATTTCTTATAGGCTAATTAAGACATTAGCCATTACAGAAATTCCTCTATACTCTCCGAGGAGTTAAAACCCTGGTCTTTCAGCTGGTTCCAACTCCCCGGTGCCGGGGCAGATCTCGCGCCTACGTTTTCCTCCCGCCGCAGCTTTGATGTCTGGAGAACCGACAACCACCCTGACTCCCCGCGGCCCCGTCGGTTCCCATTCCATAGGAGGAGGACGGCCAGGTCAGACGGCGCTGGCCGACCCTGGGCAGCGACCCCCCCCAAACTTGATAAGACGTGGAGTCCCTTCTCTAAATACCGAGCAGCTCGGCTCCCTCTCCCGCTCCCGCTCGGCGGTTTCCAGCCTCCGACGTGTCGCGAGTTTGCTCACTCCGCCAGTCGCTGCGAGACTTTTCAAAGGTCACTGTCTGTGTATTTTTCATTAACACCCCGGCGCTGCTCGCTCCTCGGCTGGATAATGAGAACCAACGCCTCGGCAGATCTGGAGAAACATTTTTGTCATCAGCAAATGTTGCAGTGCGATGGCATACAAATGCAATTTATCAGTGTGTTTATGTTGCCAGTTTAGGAGGACATTTTTATGCCCCATTGGAGCAGGGATGCTGTGTCAGTCTATAATTACAATGTCACTTCCAATAACAGACAGATTTGGTATTTGTGGTGTCGTCTCATAAAGCAACTCTGCAGAGTTTGTGAACTGTAACATGCGCAAAATGGAATTTGGAACTTTTCGATCTGAATGAATGTTGTATGCCAGCCTCATGTGAGTGAATTGGCAATTGGGATACCTATTAAGTTAACTGTAACTGAACGTAAAAAAAAGTATAACAACATAAAGGACACCCTCAAACTGTATGAAAAGACTAACTGCAGAGGCCAATGTCAGCTCCAAAGACTATTTTTGTCTTGTAGTTCCACGTTGGTTGCTGGCAGTTAGCGGAACGCTCGTGGTGATGTCATCGCCGAATATTCCTAATGAAGCCACATTTGATAGGAAAAATACATTTGACATGGTTCATATGAATGGAAATTGAAATAATTCCAAGAAGGCCTCTTAAAATCAAAGACGAAGAAAGGGCTTGTTTTTGTACCTCTACCGAGGGATCGAAAAAGGAGAAATCTACCAGGGTAACAATGGCCTCAGTGGTCCCATAATGCATTGCAGGTGACGGACATGTTATCGGGGGACTTTTTTATTCTTAATTAATGTAATGGTTCAATTGGTTGAATTTGTTGATGCAACCATGTCTAGGTTATGATAAGATTCATTTTATCTTTTGGCTCAAAGCCCCCATCCACTCATCCGGGTTCATCACCCGCTTATTTGGGGTTTGCAGGGTTGAAGCCGAGGACACCCAGAACAACCAGGGCAGTCGATGGGACGGTCACCACCAGACCATTTTAGGATTTCCAATCAGCCGAACCTGCATGTCGCTGGAGGTGGTCGGAAAACCAAAGCGCCCAGAGAATTCCACTTGAAACAAGGGAAGAGCATGCAACCTCCATGGCCTATAATCCTTCATAATCCTAACCCTAACCCTATAGTATCTGCACGCAGACATGACCTGAGACAAGATTCAAACCCAAACCTCTGCCCTTGTGTAGCAGGCCACGGAAAGATGGCGGAAGGATGGGGAATGGCGGATTCCTAATTCCAATTTGAGAAACGGCCATGAAGGGTGCGATCATCACCTTGATCAGCGGCGCGGTCATTCCTGAACCAGTTGGATAGGGAACATGGAAGAAGACCAGCTACTGGCACGATTTCACGGAGGAATACGTTAAGGGAGCTCATTTGAATTTTCTCGTCCTGCAAAAGAGCCTCTGCATGCCAGCTTCTGCATCAGATCTGCATTCCTCATTGCTGCCGTCACAGCTGCTGAGGTGGATTTCACATAGATCATTAGCACAGTATCAGAACCAGACCGGTCAAACAATTAGCACATGTGTCCCTCTGAGTAACAGGCACAAAACAATAGGAATGCATGTTGTTTCTATTCTAAAGCAAAATAGAAACCCAGAAAGGGAGGAACACTGTGATCCCAAATTCTTTCCAGAGTTTGGGACAAATCAGCAATGCAGTTTTCATTACAGAACCTTGTTGTTGCCATTTTTGATTGACGGGTCAACTGTTTTTCATGGATCGTTTCACTTCCAGTAAGTATGTGCACAATTACTGCCTTGCCGAAGTTACACGAAAAAAAAAAATAAAAATAAAAAAAGAAAGAAAGATTGCGGGACGATTGTTTTTTTTTTTTTTTTTTTTTTTTTTTTTTCAGTTTTGTAAGCCACAACATTTGTACGGCGTCCAGTAATGACAACGTCAGACATAATGCACCACAGTGGTTTTTCTGGGCCTGGGTTCTGGACAAATGTCCACCGAGGACGAGAACAAGGCTGTGAGCTTTGGAAGCCGCATCACAAATTCTTCCCACCGCCAACGTTGCCCGTCGGAGCCAAGTCTCCTTGAGTGACACCATGACCTTAAGTGCATGACATATTTTCTGATGGCAGACTCTCACAGAGAAATAATGTTTTCATACAAGGGTGTAACTACAATTTTTTTATGACCCACGGTTCCCCAGAGACTGCAACCCATCAATCTGTGAACATTTGCTTGTCTGACCAACCTGATGAGTTTGGTCAGTAAATCGCATTACCATGTGTGTAATCTACTGTGAATTTATCTTAAGCAGTCTGCTCGTTCTGAAAAAGATCTTAAGATCGTGTTTCAAATTCTTGCCACAACGGTGATGCCAATTCCACATCTTGGGAATTGCAGGGTGACGCTGACTCATTTATTTATCTGCCATGGGAATTTCCACAGATCTCTGTGACTGTAGTTTATATCCATCCAAAGGCTAACGAGAATAACGCCTCTGGGATAATTTTTCAAACTGTGCCTTCAAACTTCAGTCGCTGTGTCCAGCTGCTCCTAATGTAATTTTGGGCGACTTCAATCACTGCTCGCTGGAGCAAACCCTCAGCAGCTTTCATCGTGTGTGTCTTGTTCCACCAGGAAAGACAAGATACTCGACCGCCGATATGGCTCTCTTAAAAATGCCCAAAAATCGATCCCTCCTCCCCCCCGCCGGGCTCGGCAGATCACAATTGTGTGTATCTGGTTCCATCGTACCGTACAGTACGTGTCTTCAGAGGGGGAAGGTGACCACTAGAAACATTAAAATGTGGTCAGAAAAAGCCACGTTGACGCTGCAGGGCAGTCTGGACAGCACAGCCTGGGAGGAGTTCATTGAATCCTCTGGCAAGGCACGGACGCGGTCAGTTCCTGGATATCACACAACGAGGACATTGTTTTTCCTGTAAAGAGAGTTAGGATCTATCCAATAGTTAACCATGGGCGAGCAGGCACGTTAAAGTGTTATTAAATAAGAAGAAACAGGCTTTTAACCGGGGGAAATCTTCCTGGCTTCATGTCTGTATAAAAGGAGATCAAACAGGGAATTAGGAGGGCTGAACTATACTACAAACAAAAAGTTATGATAATAATTATAATTACGGCTCAGCTTGGGACAGTATCAGGACTATGGTGTGGGCTAACTGACGTCGTCAAAAGAGAGTGACAGTAGAAGGGTTCACTTCAGATCAAGTTCTGCTGCAAGAGCTTAACAGGTTTTACTCCAGATTTGATGTGCATGACTTGGGCAATGAAACAGCTACTTTGAAAAAATACTCTATTGAAATCCAACCACCCGGCCGCTGCTTTTAATGTCCACACTGTCGTTAATACTTTTAAACATTGTAAAACCAGAACAAGTCCTGGCCCCGATGATTAGGACTCGAATGCCCGCCCACTGTGCAGAGCAGCTAGGCCCTATATTTAATTTTATTATATTTTTAATCTGTCACTTTCTCAGCAGAGGGTCCCCAAACAGTGAAAACAAGCCACCATAGTTCCTTTTGCCAAAGCCAAACTTCCTAGGCCTCTCAATGACTTCACACACATAACCCTGCCCTCGATAGTAATGAAGCCTTTTGAATTATTAATCAAAAAATAACTACTGAACGGAACTGAACATCTTCTTGACCCACTGCAATTTGCATATAGAACCAAGATGGGGGTTCAGGACGCCACACTAACTGTGCTCAACTACATATACAAGCACCTCGAGAGCTCTAACAACCAGGCAAGACTATTGTTTGTGGACTCTTTATCAGCCATCACTATACAGCCACATCTGCTGGTCCAGAAGCTCACAGACAAGTTTGGCTTGGACAACGGTTTTGCTGGCTGGATTCTGGACTTCCTCAGGTGCGGGATTCAAAGCGTGAGAGAAAATGGTCAACTTTCCGAGCTGTCCGTAACATCCACTGGCTCTCCCCAGGGGTGCCTCCTCTCTCAGGTGCGAGGTCTACTGCACATAATATTGTACACTAATACCTTCCCCGGCATGTATGAAAACCATCACATCTAGAAGTTTGCTGATGATACAGTCCAGAGACGTGTGGTCAGGGGAGACAGTCTGTGGGAGTCTCTGCCAACAGGGAGGGGTTTAGGGAGGGAGACGAGAGTCTTTCTGGCCTTGGTTTGCCAACATGGTGAGAGTTTTTTATTATAAAGATGAACAAAGAGGCTCGCTGGCCAAAAGTATAAATAATAAAGAATAATGAATTTGGCCGCAGGAGGAATTGGCGTCCGCACTCTTTCCTGGTCGGCTGACGAGCCCGTGCGCCGATTACCCAGACAGACAAACATTATGAAAGCTCCCTGCCCCGAGTCAGACCAATCAGCGGGCGCTGATTCGGCCGACCCGAGGCAGCTGGGATGCCGTGGGAAAGGGAGCCATGCTGCCGCCTGCAGCCGCGGCTTGTCCGCACCCCTCGGTTCGCCACACAGTCACACTCCAATGGAGTCATACTCCAATGAAAATAGCTGTTACGAAAGTAAAAAATTATATAAAATAAACTTGATTTTTAAGATGTTTCCACTTATTTGTCTTGTAAATATCATTTCTGCATGATTCCAATAATTTTTCATTGTCGAAATCGAAATCCCCTGCAAAGACAGGGAGAAACCAGAGGTGAGGCAGCGACGAGCTCGGCCTCCGTCTGATTGGACAACCCCTCAGGACCTGGATGGAGCGCGGGCAACAGGCGCGTACCTGTTACTATCTCTCTGCATGTCACCAATGAAATGTTTGTGGACCCCTTCATTACATGTCCTCGCCTTCCATTGTCCAGGTTACTTATTTCACCTATGTGTATAAACTTTAGATATTTAGGCTGGCTGGTCTCACCATAAAACTGCAATGAAAAAGCAGCAGGGTAGGCAGCTATCACGTCTCTCTCACTGAGGGGGGCGTGTCTTGAGCCCATGTAATTGACGCTTGCTCTCTCTACACGTTAGCTAGCTCGAGCAAAACATTTCCAGCCGAAATTGGGAAATGTAAAAAATGCAAAAATGGAAAACGTGCAAAAATGGAAAACTCACATTCAAAGCCAAATTGTTTAAAAAACTTTTGGAACTTCAAGGATAAATCTGGCTTTGAATGAAGAGCGGAGATTAAATTACAGCATCCACAACGCTGAGGTAAAGGAAACCGTGAGATTTTAAAAGACCTCAATAATGCGACCTGCTTCCTGTCCAAACAGGAATGAGCATCTTGTGGTAGCGATGAGCGGGCAAGCTCTTCAGGTCGTGGCAACTATGTGGCGCTATTACATGCTTTTGCTGAGGAAGATGAAAAGTGGGCAAGACACTTGGAGACATCCACTGTGTTTTCTGGCTTATCAAACAGAATACAGAATAATTTAATCAAAGCGGTCAGTGATGTAATTAGAAATAAAATCTGTTTCCCCTGACACAGAGACACAGACGATGGGGTTGGATGCAGTTTTATTGTAGAGAGTGGGCAAAGTGGAACAAGCCCAGAGCAGATGGAAAGCATGTCATGACAAGGGCTCCTCTCGTGTGTGTGTGTGTGTGTGTGTGTGTGTGTGTGTGTGTGTGTGTGTGTGTGTGTGTGTGTGTGTGTGTGTGTGTGTGTGTGTGTGTGTGTGTGTGTGTGTGTGTGTGTGTGTGTGTGTGTGTGTGTGTGGATGGGGGTTTTACCAGTTGCTCGTTGACTGGTCTCAAGACCAACAGGCGTACAGCCACCCCGGTATCGGATCCAATTGCCGAGACCAAAGACAGGTTTGGCTTCTTAAACCACACCACCCTCACATCACAATATCAAAGAGGAGATTAATGCAGCCCCGTTTGTTGCAGTCGAAGTAGACGAGACAAAAGTTGGCTAAAAGTGAGGTGGCTTGTGAGGTGAGTGAGGCATTCTTGGTCTTTGATGATGTGGGCGATGACAGAGGAGCACTGGCTTTTGCCGATTATGTTTTGGGAGTGTTGGGGGAAATACAATTGTGTTGAAAAGCTGGTAGCTCAGACTTAAGACGGGGCCTCTGTGATGACATCAGATCTTTATGGGGTGCAGGCCAAGATTAAAGAAAAGCTACCTGAAGCCACCTTCACCCGTTGTTATGCACACAAATTGAACCTGGTGTTCTCGCATTCAGAAAAACGTATGCCTGAGTGTAAAAACTTTTCCTAAAACAGTTAAGGAATGTTTTTCAAGAACTCCACCAAGCGAACCCACCTCTTGGACGATGTTGTGAAGCTTATGATTATTTACAAAGATTATGAGATGGAGCTCAAATTTGAGAGAAGCGCAGATGATCGGCATGTACCAACCTGATCTGCGCAGTGTTTTCTGGATTATGAGCAAAAATCCCGATGGTTGGGACAATGACAACCTGATGATGGCCGCCAGATATGATCTCTAGCTGTCAAAAGCATCAACCTGCTCCTTCATAATCCGTATGAGGGCATTTTTAATGAAACTGAAATATACTCTTTCATGTGCTGCAGAATAAAGTACTGGACATTGGATTGTGCTGTGCGTGAATCCAGGACACGATTGGAGTCGTGGAACGCCAGACACGAGCGTTTGACAGTTTCTGTGATCGATTCGAGCAGAAATGCGTCACACTTGGCCTGACAGACAATGCCCGAAGTAAACAGCCAATCAGAGATGAGAGGAAAGTAATATTTTATAACATTCTGGACCATATAGGTGTTTCAATAAAGCTAGGTTTGATCATTCCGGTGAGCTGCCTTTCCTTGGTTTGGTCTATTGCACAGAAATTTATGAAATGTCACAACATTGCGATGACACCAAACTGCATAGCCCATCAAAATATGCAAGGTACCTTGACTTTGTTTGACTAAAGGCTGACCTTATCAAATTGTATACTTCACAAATGGTGAGGAACGAAGGCAAATCCCCCTGTACGGCTCCTCAGCTTTTTGGCCCAGAATGATCTGATGCAGATGGTTCCCAAGGCAACAGGTTACTGCGGCTGGTGCTCACTATACCAGCAACAACAGCGTCCGTTGAAAGGTCGTTCCCTGTTTTGAAACGACTCAAAACATACAGCCGGAATCGGACTGACCAGGGCCGACTTTCGTCCATGGCAATCACCGCTATTGAGATGGGCAGACTTTTAAAACTAAGAGAAAATAAAAAGGACTTCTACAACATAGTCACTGACATCCCTGTCCAGAAGGATAGGCGAAGGGATTTACCAGTAAAGGTAAGACCATGCAATATACTGTATATTTTCATTTGTGTTGAACGATTATGAATTGTGGAACTGCGTTTGCCTATAAAACATGAATCGAATACAATACTCTTTCGGGTTCATGTGTAATTCTGGCTCTGATACGAGCCAGTGCCTCCCCAGCCATTGACCTCACCGTACCTCACTGATACAGTCATAGTGAACCTGCTAAACAGCGAGGACATTTCCCGTGGTCCTGTTGACTATTTTTCAAATTGGTGTCATGAATTGTTTTTAGTACTGAATGCGTCAAAGACTAAGGATATGTGCATTGATTTTTAGACGTTCTCACCCCTGTCCTGTCAGTACAGTGATGGATGGCCAGAATATCAAAATAGCGGAGTCCTCCAAGTGGACAGTATCCGAGACAATAAACTGACATTTGAGAGTAATACCGACGTGCTGTACGAGAAAAGCCAGCAGTGTCTGTTTTGTCTCAGGAAGCTCTCTCGGTCCCAGGTTGACAGGACCCCAGCGACAATGTTTTATCGATCTTTTATTGTGTCCGTGCTCACTTTCTGCTTCATCTGCTGGTGTCAGTCTCTCGAGGTAAAACACAAAAATGCACTCATTGCGGGATTGTTCCCGTCCTTCACATCGACAATGTTTCAACTTTTAAATTGACTGAGTATTTTCACTTACTATTTATGCTTTTTTGGTCTGAGTGTTTCTATTATGTGCGCTGTGTTTTTATGTGTGCTAAATGTATGCGTCCCACTACTGCATAACCAATTTCTTTATCGGGGACAAAGTTATTGATTGATTGATTTATTGATTGATTACTGAGCATGCAACCAATCTGCAGAAGGTCTTTTTTACAATGGCCGATATTTATTCCCGGATTGTATTTATTTTTTGTGGGTCAGGAAAGAAAATTAAAAAAAAAAATTCAAAAAGCATCACATTACCACAAGCTCGGTTAAAGCTGCACTTAGCGAAATTCAACCACACTCTCACTTTACGTACAAACGCCGACTTCAGCTTTGAGCTGCTTGCTGAGGTTCTGCAGCAGGGGGGAGAGTAGCCCGTTAGCGCTGACGGAGTGCCAATAATTAGCCGTAGGGCAGATGTAGCGGCAGATTGCGGAGAGGATTCTCGGGACGGTCGGCGGCATTTAGCGATCCTTCACCTTCATTAGCGGAAAACATCGTTTCAATTCCCATCGTTTGGACGCGACGCCCGCGAGGACGCGCCGGGGCTCGGGACTCCTTCCCGCCCGGAGCCGCCTCTCCCCGAGCATCCGTGGGGGTAACCATCAATCTCCTGTCAGCGGACGGCAACAGGCATCACTCGCCCGCCATCATGTTCTAGCGTAACTCACCAAACAGTGTGAATTGAGCGGCGCGCAGCAACATCCTGCAGATAAAGCGGAGATGATGGCAGCGAGCCGGCAGACAGCCAGCTCCTGCGTGCATCAATAATGGTTGACGTAACGCTCTGTACCTGGAAAAGAGTCTTCAGTCAGAGCTGATAGATGTTTGTGGGCTGGTGCGCCGCGGCTCCGTATATTTCCCCTTCCCTGACGGGCGGGATGAGGCGGTATCTGCCGGAGGAGCCCTCGCGCTAGCACTGATGGGAGCCGTAATAGCTTTTAGCGCTGTCAGTCAGCTTTGACTGTTTAATGGGGAGAGAATGGGGAGAGGGAACCGGGAGCGGCTCAGGGCGGATCGATGCTCGCCGAGCAAGATCGGCCGTTGCGATTAGGGCGAATCAGAGAGGGAAATTAAGGAAAAGCAAGCGGGGGAGTCTTGAGTCTTAAGTCTTTAACTGGATTTACTTTTGGAGTTATGAGACATAATGAGCTCCAATTTTTATTCATTTTGTACTTTTGGTACAAAGCCGGGTTTAGTAAAAGCCAAATGGATCCACTTGCATTCTCTGAACCCTATCGGATTTTGGGGTCAGGATTAAGGTCCGGGTTGACGACAAATACCACCAATTGAAAAAAGACAATCAATTCCAAATTAACATTCGTGGCATGAGGCTGAAACTGCAACAACAAAAAAATGCTAGCCGGGCAGTTTTTGATTCCCCCTTTTGACCAAATTGCGTCACGCCGAGAGGAGATAAAGCGTTTTGGGAACCATAAACAGCGGGAAGAAATGTTTGTTTCCTCGCTCGTAATGGACACGCCGCGATGTAGAAAGCAGCCCTTTATACTTGAGATTACGCCGGATAGAGCGGGACGTGTCGACGTCTCCTGTGTTAATCGTAAAGAGAGCGACAAACAAACAAGGCATCGAGTCGGGCCCACTGTGGATTATCCCCCCGTGTCAAAACGCTCAACACGTCGAAAGTCCTTCACAAGGCGTTAGTTGTGCACAACAGTGGATTTTTCAAAGAGCTACACCCGGAGCTGTGATAGTGCACTCATTTGCCGGTGTAAGCAATGAATTCTTACCAAAGAGCTCCCAGCATCCCGAGGGATGTCTTCATCCACCACGAACGAGGTAACGGAGGGGACAAACTGATGGTGGAGACGGCAACTTTTCCCTTCTGATAGATATTTATAGCCCCTTTACTCGGAATGTGCAAGTTTAACACGTATCTAAGTTGTCTTAATATCTTTGTTCTCCTTCAAAGCGGAAAATGCAAACGCATAATTATGCAGGATATGTTGCCTATATGGAAGCTGCCTGACCTCAACCAGGTGTTTATTTTGAATATAAAGCAAACCTTATCAAAGGTAAGCTTGTTACGACAAGGAAATGCTGTGAGCTGCCATTTGCACGTTTGATATTTTCGTGGGTTTTCATCACTTCCGATAAGGACACGAGGTCTGACAAACAACAGAAGCAACGAAAAGCCCGCTGTTGGAATAAAGCACTGTATATATAATGTATTTTTCCTCCCTAACTTCCTTGCTTCTGCTTCCAATACCCGGTAAGACTTTTTTTTTTTTTTTTTTTTTGGATGTTCTCCGTGGAGTTCACCGCAGGGTTAGCTTTACATCCCAAATCCCCTCCCGGCCGACATCCACCCGTTCTTTCAATCCCGATGTTCCCGTTGCACCCAGCCATCCGAGGCAGCCTCCCGCTCTCCTATCTTTCTGCTTCTGTTTAAGGAATAAAAAGAAAAAAAAAAGAAAAATCTGGCCGGAGTTCCGACGCAACCGTATTTCCGCCCGTAATGCGCTTCTCCCCCCACGTCGCCCCGCCCCGCCCCGCCCCGCCCGAAAAGCGGTAGGCAGAGAGGCTGAAGCAATCACCTGCTCTCACATGTATAATCCAGCGCGGAGCGGCCGGCGTGGGCTCGGTAGGCCCTCCGAACGGCTGATTAGTTGGACTTTCTCCCGGGTTCGGGGAACTCCCCGGCTCCGTGCTAGTCAATCATCTAGAACAATAAACCCGTGCTCTCGGGGTGCGATGAAGAGGGGATGAGCACGGGTGGGGGGAGGGGGCTACTCATCGGACTAATTAACCGTACAAGCAAGGCCCGGCGTCGCAACCCAAGACAATTCCAATCGGAGGAGCTGTAATTGAAGTGACAAGTTAATTACAGGATGATATTATCATGCTTTGCTTGTAACACCACTTTCCTACACCCCCCTCCCCTCCACCCACCCCCTCCCACCCCACCCCCAACATCACTCCACCCCCCCCCCCCAACCCCCCCACATCTCTGCCCTCGTCTCCTTCCCGTTCCTTCAGACCTTCCCTTTTACCTTTTTTTTTTCTCCTCCGCCCGTCCTCAGACGTGTTAATTAAAAAAAAAAAAAAAGAGAAGAAGAATAAAAAAATCCCCAAAAAACGAGTCGCCCAACAGGTTCAGAGACCCCACCTCTCACCTTCTCCACCTCTGAGGGGGGAGGGAAAAAAAAAAGGAATAATTAAACAGAGGAAATTTCACTTTGTCTCGTTTTCATCCTACAATATTTATGAGCGGTAATTTGCCGTGGTCGAATTCCCCGCCAACGTCAGCGCCCGGCGCCGACACCGGGCACCCCGGCTCGCCGCCCCCTCCGCCCGGCGTCACCCCGCCCGTAATTAGCGTAAGCATCTTCTTTAAACACGCTACATAAAGTTTAGTGGCAGGATTATATCGGCACATTACCATAATACGGCGGTGTGATTTGCCCCTATCTCGCTGCCTTTCCGCCACATCAAAGCCCGGCGGATCGCTGGTGTAATTGGGCCACGCCGCCTTGTCAAGATGATTCAACCTGATGGCTGCTCCTCTCCCCCCCCCCACCAAAAAAAAGAAAAACCTCCTGGGCATGATAATTAATGGAGAAGAAAGTCAAGTCAATGTGAAGAAGAGAAGAAGCGGAGGAGAAAGAGAATATTAGAAAAAAGAAAAAAAAAACTTTGTACAGCGCCGCATGAATATTTCACACCTTTGACTTCCACCGAATTTACAAAATCAATTTGATGTATAATGGATATCAACTTTGCCAACATTGCTCCCTTTTCATGTTGAAATGTTTTCCACGCCGATTTTCATACTGTGACCTTCTGAGTCGATCTAACGATGGCAGTGGAGTGAAATCAAAGTTTGTTTGCCTCATTGTGTCCCTCCCTCAGATCAACATTGTCATCCCTGATGAGGTGCCGCCGTGACGACAGATGCCATTCAACGGCTACACATAAAGCTTATTCTGAGGCTGATTTCCCTTCGGAATTAAGGTAACAAACAATGCCTCGCCTATTATAATCCCCTTTTCTAATTGTCCCGTGGGATCCGGGGCTGATGGCATTACAACAACCTCGAGCTTCTGACACAAAATCAGTGTTCTTTGATAATATTACATCAGTGTGTCACCTTGTGGGAGGAATTATAAATTTTACGCCCGCTGTGCCTTTGTTGATCTGTATTGCCAACCCACGTTGACAATGAATAAACCGGGGCTTCAAGCGCAGACAGGTGCCGAGCGACAACCCGCTCCCCGAATATGAATATCCAGAGCACAGAGAGTCTGTCTGGGTCATTGTTGATTTGTTGTAAATTAGCACCATATGCTTTATCGCCGCGTTTACATATGAATGACTCCCGGTGACGGCAGACACAGAAGGGGAGGCTCGGAGGCGGGAGGGGTGGGATGAATATCGATGATCCCCCCTGTATGCCGGGCCCGGGTCCAGGACGGCGCCTGCCATTCAAGCGCCTGTCATCTGCTCCGCCAGAGAGGAAGGAGAGACAATGGCGCTGACAGTTGGTGGCAGAGGGACAGCTGGTCGTCACACCGGATCCGGAGCGCGAGCCGCTGTGTTGGGTTTAGCCCCCCCCCCCACCCACCCAAATAAAAAATAGATAAATAAATAAATAGATAAAAAGAAAGCATCCTTGACTGATCAGGACAACAGAGGAGACGCTGCCGCCGCGGCCTCCGCGTTGGCACGTCTGACAATACGTTCTGTCAGCGCCACCAGGATCCAACTTCCTCCAGCCGAGCGAAGGGGCACCGGGGCTTGTCAGATAAACCGAGTAACCTTTTCAGTCGTCGGCTCCTTTTTTTTCTCCCCCCCCCCCGCCCTCCGCCCAAATTTGAATATGAAAAGGGCCTCTCCCTTACCCAGTCGAAACCATCAATTTAATAACATTTGGCAGTCATTTGATTTATTAGGTTTTAGAGAGGGGGGGGGGGGGTTCCACTAAATATTTCATTCTAATCCTTGTAATATTGCCAGCCCGAGCCGTGTACCTGCGCCGTCGAGGAGCGAGGCACCGGGATTTCTTACAGCCGGGTGGCTGGAAACGCCCGTGAGTCTGCTGAATAATAAAATACCTGCATTGAAATATTTAGACTTTGATTCCCATTAAAAGAATCTTTAAAACATGAGATTTACGTTTGGGGGGGGGGATGGAAACGGCAGCAGACAAGCAACAACCAAACAACAGCAGCTCCCTCCGCCCCCCCCCCGCTTGAAAGCGGATCCGGGGCGGAAAGAGTCAGGATCCATTCAAACACGACGCCGTCGTCGCGGAACAAATGGTTCACGGGAAGCCGTTTTCGCGTGATGGTATGCGTTTTTTTTTTTGTTTTGTTTTGTTTTGAGTTTTCTTATTTTTTCATTTATTTATTTATTTTAACGCAGATGGCGCGCGGGCGTAAAAAAGCACGAGCAGGGGGGAGCGGTGGGGCCCGCGCGTTTAGAAAACACTGTTGTGACGAAAGTGACTCCGGGGCTGGGAATTGAAAAGGAAACGAGGCGTCAGCACTTTCCGCCCCCCAACCCCCCCCCTCCCCTCCCGCACTCCTCTCATCTGAGCCGTGTTTGACATTTCCACAGTCACACACCGAGCGGCGAGTGTCATAGCCGGGGACGCTGACGCTCCCTTTGTTCCTATGGCGCATTGTGCTCGGCGCCGAGTTGGAAAAAGGGGGGGATGCGAACAAAGAGTGACAGAGACATAAACAGAAGCATGTGGTTGTCTCCCTGCGTCCCGGCGATGCCAGGCCTACGCTCGGGCAGGCGGACGTCGGGGCGTGTAGGCGGGCTGCGGCGCACGGCGCTCGCTCGCCTCCCGTCCCAGGACATTTCTGGTTAAATTTGTCCCTCACCGCCAGTCCTTGGCAGCCGCGCTTCTCCCTTTCATATCCCAGGCTGACCCCGCTGTGACATCGGCCCCTCGGGGCACCGTGGCATCGCTGGGAGACACGATGAAAGCGTCCCGTGGCAGGCCACCGTGACTGCACACAAAACAGACACCGCTTTGAACTCTTTCTCTCTCTCTCTCTCTCTCTCCGCTGCAGTTTTAGACCCGGGGTGGTCAGAGGCCGGGGGCGCAGCGCGGCGTAATGTGCGGCTCACATGTGGCCGGCGACTGAGTAATGCCACTTCTCTGGTCAGACCACGTCGAGAGACGCGCCGCAAAACGTCCACAGACTGAAATAACAACAACTGTGCGACAGTTAACGCTACAGATCTAACATTTGATTTCAAACCAGCCAAAACCAGCATGCCTTCCCTTTGCTGCTCCAAAAAACTCCACCGCTGGAGGCTATTTGCCGTGCGTAATACCCCAGGGCCTCGGCGACGGCGGAGAGAAGCTCGTCTGTTGGCTCTCTGGAGATGATTCTGATCTGCTGAGTCCCCGGCACGTTATTTACTTTGGTAAAGAATATGGCGCGTTGTGTCAAAGTGGCATGTGTCAAAATATTGTTTATGTGTAAGATCACATATCTATACCCGCGTGCATTGGTTTTTATATTTTCATTATCAACCGACAATGGCATATCTTAGATGTGTCACCGGTAAAATGTATATGTGCGGCGCACGTCGGGACTGTCTCCGGAGAGGAGCTTTGCTGGCGGGCGGGGGATAGCTGTAACTCTCATTGCGGAGCTGATCGAAAGGCCCACGGGAAGTTCTGTGCGGTGGATAATAGTAATGAGGGCGTCGCTGATGAGGACACAATGTACTTTTTATTTGTGCGTGTTTGTTTCCGGGTGCATACATGTGCATCCGTGGGAGCCTTTCCTGGCACCACTAGTTAGGGGAGCTGATCACAGCCACCGGGAGCGTAATTGGATGTAACGGGCATCAGTCGGCCACGGCGGGCGGGAGGAGGCAGCGGCTCCTAAAAAGGCCCGGGCGGTCATTTGCACACAATGATATTCCCGCAATGACAAGTGGAGGCAAATAAATCAGCTGGAAGGAAGGCAGCGAGGCGATGTGCCACCGCACCAAACCCCGCCGCTTGATTTGCCACCAGGGTTTCGGCACCCAGGTAGCACAATTACTGCCCAGCCTCTCCCCCTAAATTGTGAAGCGGAACAGAAGTGACACCCATAAGGCATGCATCACTGTAATCGAATCTAAATGAAGGCTGTGCATAACTAGGGCGCCCACCTGAGACAGTGGGAGAGATGTGACCGCGGCAGCCTGTCAACACCGTGTCAACACACCCCTTCACAGCACTGTCTGCATGCATAATCACACAAATCATTACAGTGTCAATGATGATCATGTAAATAGGGAGAGCGGCGACAAGGCGGAGGAGGAGGACACCGCTATTAGAGAACAGTATGTCTGAGGACTAACTTACAAAGTCGAAATAATGGTGTTTTCTCCTTTTTTGCGATTTGACTTTGCATTTCTGGTTCCCGTTGGACGCGTCGAGCACGTGTCAAACCGCGTGTCATTTTAAACTGTACCTCGCCCCTCTTCGAGTCAGTGCCAGCGTCATTGGGTGGACAACCTGAATTCATCTTATCAGTGTTCTAAAATCAATGAATTCTCTCGCCCTTTTGTGCAAATGTGTCACCGTGCGTATATTTTGTGTGTGTTAATGATGTGCATTTTCTTGTGCAAAGCAGGTTGCCACAATCATACAGCTTTGATAATACCATAAATAAAAGGGAACTCAAAACTCAATCTCCCTAATTATCTCCATTGCTCGCCGGTGCACGTCCTTGCTCCGACTGGGCCTTGTTGGAGGAGGCAAACAAGAGCACTGCAGAAAACTGTGAAAGACAGGCGTGGAGATAGAAAGAGTCAAGAATGAACCCTTCATGAGTTCAGCGACATCGCTGGTGCCCGGGCCAAGCTCACATCAACCGCGAACCCCTGCACTGCTCAAGGCAACAATGGGAGAAATGATGTGAAACCCGCAAATGAGAAGCTCTTTTGTTGGAAAGGGATGAGAGGTCCACACCTCTCAACTGTCAGCACGAATCGTAGGCTGTTTTAGGTGGTTTGGAAAAGACGTCTGGAGAGGGAGGGCGTTTCTTTGACCAGCTCAAGAAGAACCTTCCTTTACCGGCATCCACGTCCTGCTCCCTCGCCTGGCTTCAGCAGACCAATGGCGGATCCAACATAGCGTTCCACAGCAGCGGCAGCCATCTTGGTAAGGTGCCTCACTGGCGATCGCGGATTCAAGAGACCGTTGCACATCAGCGGTAGCCGTCTTGGTAAAGTGGGTCAACGGCGGCGTTTCACATTTCCAAGCGATTATTAAAGACATGATCACTTTTCATGGTGGGGTTGTTCATGTTTCTCATATGTTTCTTTGGGACATTCTTAAGGGTTCTCTTCTCATTTGGGTTATTGGATGGTGATTGAATACATTTGGTAAATAGCCATAGCATTCCATGGTCCATGGATGGACAGCAACTAGCTATAATAGTATTAATTTGCCCGTACAAGAAGAATTCAACAAAATAAATGCAGGCCAGACACCAAACGATGAACTAAATGAAATGATGTCTGGATACAGTTGCTCCTGGATGATGTAGTGCAGGTGAAAACACATCACTTCTTTGTGAAACCATCACTCCCAACACAGACGATAACTTTGGCGTCTTGGTACCCAGGTCGTGGAGAGAGCTCCAACTGAGCGTCAGGTTTTCTTCTTTCCATTTCATCTTTATGATTTTTCCAAGTGGACTGTCAACCTTTCAACTGCAATTTTCTTGTTCTGAGATTTCATTTCTCTAACGTATTATTGTCTGAAGTATCTTCTAATGTGTGTGTGTGTGTGTGTGCGTGTGTGTGTGTGTGCGTGTGCGTATGCGTGTGCGTGTGTGTGTGTGTGTGTGTGTGTATGTGTGTGTGTGTGTGTGTGTGTGTGTGTGTGTGTGTGTGTGTGTGTGTGTGTGGGTGTGTGGGTGGGTGTGTGTACGTGCGTATGCGTGCGTGTGTGTGTGTGTGTGTGTGTGTGTGTGTGTGTGTGTGTGTGTTCGTTCCAGTTCCTGTGTCTCCAGTGAGTGTGTGTGTGTGTGCGTGCAGGGTCTCTAACCCCGGTCGGAGTTTAAATCACGGCTGATGTCAGCAGTGACACGCCATGTGCCAGCCGGCATCATTATCAGCACTTCCTGCTGCCAAAGGGGAGGCATAAAAGACTCTGCTCCGGCGCAGCGATTGAGACGGCCAGCGTCATTAACCCGAGGCGACGTCGGCGGCGGTCGCTCAGCCCGTTACCACCTATCCCGACTGACACCGGCGCGCAGCCAGACCTGCCGGCGACAGGGACGTCCGTCTGGGTAAAATGACTCCCAACATCAACCCTCTGTCAACGCGACGGGACCATCAAGACGGATGCAGATTTGTCCAGTTTCTCCCACGAAAGCCTGGCTCTTGCCTCTGCGAACATACACGTCAACGTCTCTGCCGGAGCTACGCAGCGCAAGGGGGTCGTGGGTCGCGGCTAATCACACCGCCGGCGACGGGGCCGCAGCGTGAAGCCAAGCGGCTCCCGTGCCCCCTGCCGTTTGCGGGCGTGTCGTCTCAAAATCGACTGGCTGTTGTGGGTGCGCCAAACATTTCAAAACACTCTCCTTTTCCATATTTAATAGACATTATATAGATAGATGGGAAATTTAAATGGTGTAGTTTGTTCACTTGTCAAAATAAATAACCCGTTGAAAAAAATGATTGAAATAATCTTGCCGTCTGCCCCCTAAAAAGAATAATTGTCCCTGTTGAAGAAACATAAAATGATGTGTTCCTTATTTTATTGATAGTTTAAGTGACGTTTTTCATTTTCAATGAGAGGAAAAATGCAGCGGTCCGAGCGTCCATTTTCCAAGCTCGGCCTGCTCATGTGTATAAAGTTGAAAGCTGCTCAACTTTACTTGTTGCCGCGGTCAGCTCGTCGCCAGCCGTGGCTCCGCCCCCTGCAGCCGGATGAAGCCGCGCCCCGTTTGAAATGCATTGAGTCTTTTCTAAAGTTTTAATGTAAAGTTTGGAACAAAAAAAAACAACGGATGTGGTGGACCAAAGGGGCGTGGTCAAGCCGCCACTGCGGACAGGTGGCCCAGGCTCCCATCCCGGGGCCGCTCAGCTGCTCCGGATCGCCCGATCCCAAACCCAGGAAATAATATATGTTTTGTTGTCCCCGCAGTGAGGATCGGCCTGCTTGCGGGACACGTTGGACCCGGCGAGTCGTCCCAATACGCAAGCCGCCGGACAGGACACAGCGGGAGCTCACTAAAGCGCTGAAGCGCACGGACTATTTTCATGTTGGCCTGGGAGCCCACGATTTAACATTTTGGCCCACGAGCCACCTTTTTGTGTAAAAGACTGAGAATTAAATACACACCAACCCTCCTCTTCCCCCATTCCCTGGCCCTGCGCCAGAACACACCTCCACAATGGACTTCTGTGTTTTGTGTACACCGTGGTTCACTACATGTGACACCGCCCACCCAGCGGACACGCAACGTTACACGCAAGATCCGTAGTTTGTCCTCCATGTTGTGTTGCTGTTTGTGCACCACTGTATAAAAGCTTGGCCCCTCTTCCCCTTCCTGCCCCTAAGAAGCGAAGACACCGCCCGCCGTCTCCGGCGTACTTTCCCATGGCCCCGCGTTAAACTCCCTCCACCGATAACCGACGCAACCGCGTCTCAGGGGTAATTTTACTTCTTTTAATCAACGGCAAGAGGAAAGAAGAAGTGAAAAGAAGTCCTATTATAAAGATGAAAATTTTCTTATGTTATTTTGCTCATACCCTGTTTCACGGTGTGGTCTCGTGGTACTACATGCACGGCCGTGATTCTTTGACTCCTCTGCACTGGATCGCTTGTGTCGGGCATCCAGGAAGTGAGTCATACTCCACCCCCGGGACCCTTTGCATGTCTGTCTGGGTGAGAATATCCGCCGTCCTGTAAAAAAAATAGAAAAAAGGTAATAAAGGAGGTGGTATGAATTTGGCTACATACAGTAACCAGAGATAATATACAAATGCAAGATACAACACATGATTTCTAAAGATGAAAATAATTTGTTGGTATAAATCATCATCAATATCCATGTGGAAGCCAATTATTTGGGTTTTGGACCGTTCCCAATAAAGACATGCTGTATATGCAGCGTTTTGACTGAAACCTTTCATGTCACGCTTTTAAAATAGTCTCTCACTTCCTTCCCTCTCATTAATTCCCTGTGTGGGTGTCTTTGCGTGTGCGTGTGCAGCTTGGTGTGGTTTGTGGGGACGGAGCGGGGGTCCGACTCCCAAAGGTGCATACTTTGCGCTGTAAGCGGAAACACGTGATTTACAGCGCGGCGGATCGGGTTTTTATTTTATTTTAAGGCCCGACGGAGCGGCAGGATGTAGAGACGGCGGCCGCTCTTTGACCAGATGTGTTTTACCGCTTTTCTTTCGCCCACAATTAAAAGAGATAGTCTCCCGCTCCTACAATGGCTTTCTCTCCTCAGCAGAGATATATTTATCTGAGGATAATTGGCCATTAAATCCTCACTTGACAACTGTGAAAATGCCACCCCAAGAGTAATCTGGCTGCCAGGAAATGACAACGTTTGGCAGAACTGCCGACTGCTGGGAGCCACATCAGGAGAGGATGGATCCAGTCCACACACACAGACACACACAGACACACACAGACACACACACAACCACACGCGCACGAACACAAGCATGCACACACACATGCATGCACACACACACACATACACACACACACACACACACACACACACACACACACACTCACACACACACACACACACACACACACACGCACGCACACGCATAGACACACTCCCCGCCTATCTCTGTCACACATACTCTCTCTCTCACACACCAGCTCTCTCTCTTTCTCCCTGTCTCTCTCTGTCACAGATACATGCTCTCTCTCTCTCTCACACACACACACACACACACACACACACACACACACACACACACACACACACACACACACACACACACACACACACACATATGCACACACAGCCTCTCTCTCTCTCTCTCTCTCTCTCTCTCTCTCTCTCTCTCTCTCACACACACACACACACATACACACTCTCTCTCTCCCTCATGCACACACAGGCTTTCTCTCTCTCTCTCACACACACACACACACACACACACCTCCACAGTAGAAGGAGCTGGCCATCCTCATCACTCTTTGGCCTTTTTGGGAGGTAACCTCTGATTAGGATCCTTAATATGAGATGCCGCTCGCGTGTAGCAGCATCCCTTTCAACCCATCTGTCACGAAACACACATACACACACACACACACACACGTTCTCAACTTTATTTATCTTCATTAACTGCACACGCTCTGCGCTTTGATCACTTTATCGAGGTACTTCGTATTCAATTAGGGATGTCAGGCTTCTTTGAGGGCCGTTATGTTAAATTGGATTCTACTTAGCAGAGTGTCTGGCTGACTGGGGCTGATCCTTATCGCGGGGTTCAAAGTATCCCGGCTCACCGGCCTCTCAAGGCTGTCGATTACCCCGGCCAAGGCAAATCAAAAGACAGGAGCTCGGCCATAAATTCTCCATCCATTTCTCCTCTCCAAGGGCTTTGGATGCTGTTCAAGCTGCGAACACAAATCATCGGCGGCAGATAACTGGAATTATTCTTAAAGGTTGGAAAGGAAGAGCAGATCTTCAAGAGTGTTTGAAATATCGGAGAGCTTTTCCTGAGGCTGAAAATGTGTTTTATTTCTGTCCAATAAAGATTTCCTGAATCCATATTAGACATTTACACCCTGATGTAATGATATCGGGTTCATGCTGGGCAAATATTGGAGTACGAGAGAACAGCGTGGTCAGAAAACATACGAAAATGGATCATGGGCGAGGGAGTTGGTTGTTTATTGCCATTTTGAATCACTACAGTCAATTTTGTGTGTCTGCCATCCCAGCATATCTGCGTTAATCCTTCTAGTTTCTCATACGCAGTCTTATTATCCGGTAAACACGTGTTGGGGAAACAAAAAAAAATACCGGTCAACAGAGTTGTTCACCGGGGAGTGCAGGTTTACAGCGGAGGGACAAGGCCCTCCGTGTGATTCCGAGATGTAACTTAAAAAGCTTGAAAGCCTGCTCCCGTTTCCGACCCGATGAATGATTCAGCCGCCGGAGTGGATGCTCCTGCAGCCTCTCTATCTAGGCCACAGACAACACCGCACCTGTACGCGGGCGCGTCGCCAGCTCTCAGACGGTGGGCGCCGGGAGAATGGGTACACCGTGCTGCGGGTGAAGCCCGTCTGTTTGAATGTCACTAGTTTTGCGCCTCTCGGGGTCACTCAAATCACAACGCGCGGCGGAGGGAGGGCCCCGCCCGGGTCGCTGAGAGCTTTCTCTAATAACGGCGCGGCGATGAAAGAATAATCACGCTAATAATGTTGCGAGTGGGGAAATAAAAGCAAGATCCGCGCCCTAAAAGCCCCGGATTCGCAATGTTTATTAATTCAAAACAGTGTTTCATTCTCACAATCCGTGTTGTCAAAAATTCCGACATTGTCTTGAGTGCAAACTCGTGTTGGATGCTGGGGGCGCTAATGGGGAGGAGAGCCGCGGAGAGGTGAGTCGAAGGTAGCAGAAACTATTCACCGGAGAGAGTTAGAGAGAGAGAGAGAGAGAGGATGACATCCCAAACAGACCTACTCTGCATTTTAACAGTTTGTCGAATGTGTTTTGGTTCATTCCGTGTTTTTCCACTTTTTTTAAAATTTTTTTATTTTCATGACAGCCCCCTTTCTCTCTCTCTCTCTCTCTCTCTCTCTCTCTCTCTCTCTCTTTCTCTCTCCCTCTCGCTCTCTCTCTCTCTGGAGGATTCCTTGCCGCTCACAAACAACAGCGCTCTCCCGGTCGGTTCCTGTTTGATGACCCACATTACATTCTCTTTGCATGGGGGGGTTGAACCGCCTTGCTTGTTGTGTTTGTGTGTGTGCGTGTGTGTGTGTGCGCGCGTGTGTGTGTGTGTGTGTGTGTGTGTGTGTGCATAAACTGCAGTGTAAATGACTTGAACGAAAGAGATGCAAATGAAACGTGTAGCGGCGTGGGGGACACGTTGCATCACAAGAGCGCAGTGTCGTCTAAACACCACCGCTGAGGGTGCGCGGCATTGATGTAGATGTTAGTTGCACGGGTTCGATGCTTGGGTGGGTGTGTGTGTGTGTGTGTGTGTGTGGTGTGTGTGTGTGTGTGTGTGTGTGTGTGTGTGTGTGTGTGTGTGTGTGTGTGTGTGTGTGTGTGCGTGCGTGCGAGCACATCATTGTTCTGTCCCTCACACATGAAACACAGATAACGCTCCTCAGGGACCTTCCAGCAGCTACGTCTCTCCTCCTCTACAACAAGTCAGGGATCCTGGATGTAAAAACAACACACCGCGCATCACCCAGAAGGAGGGAGGGAGGGAGGGGAGGAGGGAGGGAGGGGAGGAGGTACATTGATCTGCTGTCTCTGTTCCGTCTGATCCGCTGTTAATCTATAGAGCCGATCCACTGCAATGAAGCCCAAACGGGTTTCATATGGCTCGGTGGTCGGCACGGAGCACGTGCTGTGTCCCGGAGGAAACAGCCGACAACGTCCAGGTCAATGTAAGTACAGTAATTGGGGACAAATCCACATAATGCAAGAACATTAATGGGGGACAAAGCCACATAATGCAAGTACAGTCATTGGGGACAAATAAACCTAATGCAAGTACAGTAATAGGGGGGCAAATCCACATAATGCAAGTACAGTCATGGGGAAAAATCCACATAATTCAAGTACAGTATAGTAATGGAGGACAAATCCACATAATGCAAGTACAGTAATGAGGGACAAATCCACATAATGCAAGTACAGTAATGAGGGACAAATTCACATAATTCAAGTACAGTAATGAGGGACAAATCCACATAATGCAAGTACAGTAATGAGGGACAAATCCACATAATGTAAGTACAGTATAGTAATGGAGGACAAATCCACATAATGCAAGTACAGTAATGAGGGACAAATCCACATAATGTAAGTACAGTCATGGGGGACAAATCCACATAATGCAAGTACATTAATGGGGGACAAAGCCACAGCATGCAAGTACAGTAATGGGGGACAAAAACACATAATGGAAGTACAGTAATAAGGGACAAAAACACATAATGCAAGTACAGTAATCAGGGACAAATCCACATAATGCAAGTACAGTCATGGGGATCAAATACAGATAATGGAAGTACAGTCATGGGGGACAAATCCACATAATGCAAGTACAGTCATGGGGGACAAATACACATAATGCAAGTACAGTAATGAGGGACAAAAACACATAATGCATGTACAGTAATAAGGGACAAAACACATAATGCAAGTACAGTAATCAGGGACAAATCCACATAATGCAAGTACAGTCATGGGGGAAAAATAAACCTAATGCAAGTACAGTAATTGGGGGGCAAATCCACATAATGCAAGTACAGTCATGGGGAAAAATCCACATAATTCAAGTACAGTATAGTAATGGAGGACAAATCCACATAATGCAAGTACAGTAATGATGGGACAAATCCACATAATGCAAGTACAGTAATGAGGGACAAATTCACATAATTCAAGTACAGTAATGAGGGACAAATCCACATAATGGAAGTACAGTATAGTAATGGAGGACAAATCCACATAATGCAAGTACAGTAATGAGGGACAAATCCACATAATGTAAGTACAGTAATGAGGGACAAATCCACATAATGTAAGTACAGTCATGGGGGACAAATCCACATAATGCAAGTACATTAATGGGGGACAAATCCACATAATGCAAGTACAGTCATGGGGATCAAATACAGATAATGGAAGTACAGTCATGGGGGACAAATCCACATAATGCAAGTACAGTAATCAGGGACAAATCCACATAATGCAAGTACAGTCATGGGGATCAAATACAGATAATGGAAGTACAGTCATGGGGGACAAATCCACATAATGCAAGTACAGTCATGGGGGACAAATACACATAATGCAAGTACAGTAATGAGGGACAAAAACACATAATGCAAGTACAGTAATCAGGGACAAATCCACATAATGCAAGTACAGTCATGGGGATCAAATACAGATAATGGAAGTACAGTCATGGGGGACAAATCCACATAATGCAAGTACAGTCATGGGGGACAAATACACATAATGCAAGTACAGTAATGAGGGACAAAAACACATAATGCATGTACAGTAATAAGGGACAAAACACATAATGCAAGTACAGTAATCAGGGACAAATCCACATAATGCAAGTACAGTCATGGGGGAAAAATAAACCTAATGCAAGTACAGTAATTGGGGGGCAAATCCACATAATGCAAGTACAGTCATGGGGAAAAATCCACATAATTCAAGTACAGTATAGTAATGGAGGACAAATCCACATAATGCAAGTACAGTAATGATGGGACAAATCCACATAATGCAAGTACAGTAATGAGGGACAAATTCACATAATTCAAGTACAGTAATGAGGGACAAATCCACATAATGGAAGTACAGTATAGTAATGGAGGACAAATCCACATAATGCAAGTACAGTAATGAGGGACAAATCCACATAATGTAAGTACAGTAATGAGGGACAAATCCACATAATGTAAGTACAGTCATGGGGGACAAATCCACATAATGCAAGTACATTAATGGGGGACAAATCCACATAATGCAAGTACAGTCATGGGGATCAAATACAGATAATGGAAGTACAGTCATGGGGGACAGATCCACATAATGCAAGTACAGTAATCAGGGACAAATCCACATAATGCAAGTACAGTCATGGGGATCAAATACAGATAATGGAAGTACAGTCATGGGGGACAAATCCACATAATGCAAGTACAGTCATGGGGGACAAATACACATAATGCAAGTACAGTAATGAGGGACAAAAACACATAATGCATGTACAGTAATCAGGGACAAATCCACATAATGCAAGTACAGTCATGGGGGTCAAATACACATAATGTAAGTACAGTAATGAGGGACAAAAACACATAATGCATGTACAGTAATCAGGGACAAATCCACATAATGCAAGTACAGTCATGGGGGTCAAATACACATAATGTAAGTACAGTAATGAGGGACAAATCCACATAATGCAAGTACAGTCATGGGGGACAAATCCACATAATGCAAGTACAGTCATGGGGGACGAACAGTATAGATATTTGCTTTGAAATGTAATGGACTAAAAGTCAAAAGTCTGAATACTCTCATAAAGTACAGATACAGTACTTGAAAAATGTACTTCAGTACAGTAACAAATTACTATTACTTTGTTACGTTCCACCACCGCTGTCCGAACCGTATTCTATTCATCGTGGATGGAAGATAAGAGGTTCGTTCTATAGCAGCTCCTCAATTTTATTTCATTTGATTTTCATTTCAGTCCCACCACCTGAAACTAATATCTGTTTCATGTCTCTGCCATACAAACTAGTCCATTCTACACCCATGGCACTGTGTAACTTTTTGTAATATGCCATGTGAATGTCTGTTCATTTTGAAGTAAAACCTTGATTCTCAAAGAGCCGTCACACAAATTAAGCTCCCCCCCCCCCCACCCCCAAAAACTAAAAGTTTGGTGTTATCCATGAGAGCGGCACTAAAGCAGAAAGCCAGTTAAGCCCCATTAGGAGCCCGTTTGCTGTGACGATCTCATTGGAAGTGTTGGAGGAAAAATTGCCTGGATTAATGTGTTAATCCGCCTCTTTAAAATGCTAATGTCCATTTTATGCCCATTAAATCTCAGTGTGCATTTTCTTTGATGCGTGCAATTTCTATCAATTAAACACAGAGGAGTGAAACAGGCGGGAGGGAGATTAGTTCTCTTGCTGCAGCGCGAGTTTCTCCTTTTGGTTTCATATTTATCTCGAGCGCGAGAGACGGGGAGGTTGTTTGGCTTGGCTTCCACAAGCCTTGCGTGGTAAGATAAAGAAACAGCAAATATATTTACATGGATATATACACAAATAAACACTTCGCACTGGACAGGATCCTAAAATTTGACAGGATTTGCCAGATGTGTCGAGGTGTGTGTGTGGTGTGTGTGTGTGTGTGTGTGTGTGTGTGTGTGTGTGTGTGTGTGTGTGTGTGTGTGTGTGTGTGTGTGTGTGTGTGTGTGTATGAATGCACAACCCCGTCTCCTGCTATTTTGTGCTCATAGTCACGAAAATAAATCTATTGAATCATGTCCCGGAGTACGATTGTCCAACTTTTTTTGTGCTACACATAACAAAATTGAAACCAATTCATTTGAATCGTGAGATTTTATTCGATTTTAGAACCGGGGGGTTCAAATTTCATTCTGACTCGGAATGGAATAAAAGGAGGATAGTTTTTTTTATTTTTCTTTGAATGGTCTATTAAATTCATAGGTTGGGCGAGAAGAGGGATATCATGTCATACCCTCAGTATGACTTTCATTCATAGATACAATTTAACTGGATATAAATGTCAACGTTTGCGCACCTGGCGCAATGCACCCATCAGCCAGTGCGGTAAAAATTTCCATGGTAACACCGAGCTCCACCAATCACAGATGTTGCTGTTACACTTAGGAAGAAGGTTGATATCATATGGACTTGTGGCATTTACAGGAGCAAAAACAAAATAAAATATACTGTACGTTGCATAATATTTACGCAATTATTTATAAACGTTGGCAACCCTAACTCTGAAAACTCAAAAAACTACAATTCTGCACCATTTTGTTATGCATCTTGATGCAATGGCCTCATGAGTAAAGTAGTTACATTATTATAAACCTACAAATAAAACAAATGAATGGGTGAAAATGATATGCATGTGTTACTGGGGTGAATGTGGTCAGGGAATATACCTGTGTTGTCTGAAATTTCATATGTAATTCGCAAAGCCCTGAGTTATATGTTGTTATATGTTTTATGTTATTTGTTCTACGACAAAGTACTACTACAGTGTGTTACTTTACCCATGAGGCAATTGCCTCAAGAGGCATAACAAAATGGCGCAGAATTGTAATTTTTGTAGTTTGTAGTTTGAAATGTTTATAAATATTTGCGTAAATATTTTGCAATTTATTTAATAATTTGTGATTGCTCCTGTAGAAGCCACACATCCTTATGATATCAACAATGTTTTCAGAAAAACATGTTTTATTTGTGACGTCATGGGGAACTACACAACCCATAATCCTAAGTGCAACAGCGACCGCTTAGCTGACCGATCGTCAGCTTATCTAAACTATTTAGTACCGCTTGTGGCGCCGCCGCCGCCATATTTTGGAGTATTAGTTGATGCAGTTCATCTTTCTAACCTTGCCTTTCTCCCTTTCATGTCTGAGCCATTCCGGTCCTGCCTCATTGAGCCTGGCTCCCGCTCCACCCGTCAGAAACCCGGATTCCTCCCTACACGTCTTGCCTCTGGTAGTCCTGCCTTCCATGACCCGTCTGCCCGATCCAGCCCGACCGGGTCTCTCCCAATCCATCCCGCTCGGTGTCCTCCCAATAAAACTCGGTTGTTGAACCCCGTCTGCCAGCAGTCTCTCTGAGCCCCCCTAGCCCTGGTCGTAACAGCAAAAATAAATAGCGCAGATAAGTACAAGTAAAATGTAGTGGCTATAAGATAATGATGGGTATAAGTACAGGTAAGTAGTTGGTGAGATAAATGTAAGTCAGCTGCTCAGGTAGTGTCGGTGTAGTATAGAAGTGTGCAGTATCAGTGAGGCAGACGGTCATTATCCTCATGGTGAGTGTTGCCAGGTCCGCAGTTTTCCTGCGGAATTTGGCAACTCTTATGGTGTTGCTGCAGGTTTAATTTTTTTGTCCGCTGGTTGGCAAGACCTATTTTGCATGCAAATCACATGGATAATATCAATAAATAAAGATGCATATTTTAAATGAAATTATATATTTATGCCCAAATCCTTCAGATCAGCACGTACAGTACACACATGCTCTCCACCCCGCCGGTGCGCGCCTGAATCTCTTCACGACCGTCATGATCACCGGGTAAGTGGGCAAAATATGGGAAGATATATATATATATATATATATATATATATATATACAATATACAAGAAAGAATGAGAAAGTGAAGACAGAGGATGGTTAGAACGTGTGGCCGGGGATGATACCAAAGCTTTTTGTCGTACTGCAAAAAGCTGGATTCGTGCGCACCACAGCGATCCTCAAAACCACAGCAAAACGCAGAAACACATTTGAAATGCTGCTCCCTACTTGAGTTGCAGAGTGCGTACATTGTTTGACAGCGGCATAACCACAGCGGCATTCTTTAGTTTTGTTGTAATTAAAAGTATTTGGTATTGGACTGGTTTTTGGGCTGGTTTTATTGCCCGCTGGGCTGGTTTTGATTGGCCATTAGGCCGGTTTTGTCACCCAGACCTGGCAACCCTGCTCATGGTTTCCAGGACACTGCAGTCATCTCAGTGGAACAAACAGATCTCTGTAATTTTGTTCTTTTTCTCGCTGACAGCGGATGGGGGTTTTATGAAGGAGGTTAAATAAATACACTCCAGTTCCTGAGTGGCTTTGATTTGAGTTTACATTCTGAGCAGTGATCTGACAATCTTTATTAGAATGAGTGCAGCAGCACATTTACGAGCACATTTCAGATTTCTGGACGATTTTCTCAACAGCAATAATTCGCAAAAGAATCCCAACTACGAAGCAGAAAAGGAAGCCCACCCTGAAAACAAAGGCTGTACGGTGTATTTTTGGGAAATCACAAAAGTTCAGCTTAAATTCGCAATCATGAACAATGTCGGATTAGAGACAAATAGCGTCTTCTAAAGGAAGCTACCGCACCGACTGTGGAGTTCACGTAGCTATACCGGCTTTCTCGGAGAAGGAGCCTTGGGAAAAGGACATAAACATGGAGTTTATCCTGGAGACAGAGCAGCTCTTCTTCTCCGTCCGTGGATAACGCCACGGTGTCGAGGGTCTGTAACACCCGGCGGAAAAGGAAAACGACGCGGAGGGTTGTGGGAAACGTCGGCCTCGGGTACGCGCCGGAGCGACTGGACTATGAAAAGACAAAACTAAAATCAGTCGCAAATAACAATGATAACAATGATAATAATGAAAATAATGAAAATAATGAAAATAATAATAATAACAATAATAACAATAATAATACACAATAAAAAATAAATAAAAATATAAATAAATAAATAAATTCAATTTGATAATAAGAAATATAAATAAAGAGGAGAAAAAAATAAGTACATTGAAAAAATAGATAAAGAAAGGGTAAAAATGGGTTTTGAGGAGTGATTTTAAAGAAGTAACTGGCTCTGTCTCCTCAGGCCGGTCGTTCCAAAGCCAAGGGGCCCCGACAGAAAAGGCACGGTCACCTTCAGTCTTAAGTCGAGACCTTGGAACAGCCCGGAGGGCCCCACCCGGGGATCTGAGGCTGATGAAACCAGTTTGGGATGCGAGTGGCCTCATTTTGTGGGGGCGGAGCTCGAGCGGAGATCGACAGTTCTCGGGGTGAGCGGCATTTACCCCAAAACACAGAGTCAGGTCCCAAAAAGGCCTGTTTGGAGAGCTCGAAAAGCAGCCGTCAAGGTTACGGTGGACTGACCGGCAGCGATCAACAACATTCGCCCACCGATATATCATGGTGAATAAAATATGACTGATTGTACCTTTAAACTGGAGGTGGTTGATTGGATTCCTGTGATTATGAAAGGCTAGAACATGGCCTACAGCTTCTTTCCGGCGTCCCATTAGAAGCCCCTCCACTCAGACCTCGCTGCAGAAGCACGGCACAATCTGTCAAGCTGCAGAGCGCTGCGGTTTCGCCGTGGCTCGCGAACCGCAGTTCACCGGGTTCTGGCTCACATTTCAACGCCGCTTCGGGGAGGAAATGAAACGGGATTCAGAGCTATCTTCCTATCACCGGAGAATCCGAATTCCGAGATCCGGCTAGGCGTCCGCATCCAGTAAGTCTTGGGTATTGATTATGGGGCCACGGTCGCCAATTACCGGGCTGCCTCATACGTCGGGCAGAAATGTGCAGATAGAAAAAGCAGTTTGGATAGGAATGAGCGGTGTGGTGAATCCTGTGGAATCTTTTTATCCCACAAACGCAGGGATGACTCCCTGATGCCCTCGCTCTGGTGCAAAGCCTTTTAAGACCAGGAGTGACATAGCTTGTCTAATCACAGAGGCCGCTGTGGCTAGCCATAAACTGCTTCCAGATTTGTCATAGACACACACACACACACACACACACACACACACACACACACACACACACGCACGCACACACACGCACACACACACATGCACGCACATACATGCACGCACACACGCACACACACACACACACACACACACACACACACACAGACTTATTGTTCGCAGTTAAAATGTTTCCAGTAAACTCGCATTCATCATGTGAGCACTATTTTCGAGGTAAAGATGCAGGGAGTGATTTATGGAGGCATTAAACTTCTCTCTTGCTCGCACTCCATCATACACAAAATATGCTGCCGTGAAAGCAAAATACACCCTGTGTTACATGGTGAAAACACACTAACTCATCTTTTATTTACTCTGGCATTTCCTGACATGTCAATGTGTGCCAGGAGAAAAGTCGAGTTGGCTTCTTTGGCAAAGGTCCAGAGGATTACGGTTCCGTAGGGAGTCAAACAGTTTGACCTGTGGAGGTAAAGCCGCCAGACAGGACCGCGAGCCGTAGCTGGCAAACCTCAGAAGAGATAACGCCGTGAGTCGGGTGTTTAGAAGAGTTGGGAGACTGTGAGTTAGTAATCCTCTGCCGCCCAGTGTCCCAGCTCCAATCGCCTGTCAAAGCCCAAAAACCACCCAACTACTGTAACACCTCCCACTTCCGCATCGCCATCGCTAATATGCGTATTAAAGCATCCCGTCCTCACCACCGGCAAAAAGAAACACCGCCGCCCCCTCCCTCTAGCAGAAGCATATGTGGCCGATTCAGCGGATGGGTAATTTATTAAAATCGACCTAATTTTCCGTGATATATTAAATCTCTGCCTCAGTAATCACAAGCCCCATTTCACTGAGCGAATTAGGCACCCTATGCCCGATGCAGTCAGAGATCTGGAAAATGAGGCCTGGTCTGGTATCAGTGAGTGTTCGCAGGCTGCTAATGGTCAGGAGATGGCACAGATTAGCTCCCATTCAGTGCGGAGAGATGTGCACGTGGAGGGAAGCGTCAGCACTGACATACTGTACAGCGCTCGAGGCCTCTGAGGATGGCCGCTCTCAAAAGGCTTACGTCAGTCTAAGTGTTATACGTCTTATACCTCCTTCGGCCCCTGACCCCATTTATATGTTATAGGATTCTCATGACAACAGCAATTAGAGACATAGTTTTCATTTTACTCCAATTTTGGAGCCTGGACTGCTAGTTGTGCACGGAGACAACAATTCACATTTAGAGCTGTATGCAACAGATTGAAGCCAAATAATTGCCGTACTTTCAAAGCTGACTCTGCATTACTGCTCAAAGGGTGAATATTCAACATTGCATATTAGGAAAGTGTTTCATGCGAATTTGAGTATCATATAGTTGGGAGCATGGAGGGAGCTCCGAATGGATTATATAGAAATCATGATCTACTTCAAATCAAGTTAACACTTTTTTTTTCATAATAAATACATCAATAAAATATCAATACATCAGTCTTAGAATTGTCCCGAGGCCCTGTGTACATTAAAGTGACCCCAGTTGGGGTCGCAACCCTAAGGTTGAAAATGTCTGCCTGGAAACGGGATTAAGTTTGAATAATAGTTCCCAGTGTCATTTACTGTCGGAGCTAAATTTGTCCTTTGTCCTTTTGCCCTTCATCAAGGCGCCTGACAGGCCACAGCTTTGCGGCACTCCCTAACCCGCTCCCCAGCCCTCAGATGGGCAAGGAAAAAAACTTCCAACGCCAGTCGTACATTTCATGTTTTCCCGCAAAACAAATGCATCAAAATAGTGTTTTATCCAAAGCGTTTAGATGCCTCGGATAAAACATGAGCACTGAACCATGAGTACAACTGTTGCACTGAACAAGACCCACCAACAGGCCATCTATCTTTAGGCACATGGTGGGCAGATGGAAGCTGTTGAGAAATGGGACGACATTCCGTGGAATTAAACCCTTTCATAAGACTTTCTTATAGCATATGAAGCATGACCTGGCACACATTGCACAAACGCTATATGATAATGAAAAAAAAAAAAAAAAGGCAGGGGGAACGATTGACACTCACACAGAAATAACCTCAGGATGCAGCCACAACAATGCGTTGGCACTGTACTCATTTGTTAGATACAGCTGGATGGGAGGACGACTAAACACATCACACTTTGACAAGTAGTATTTATTCCTGTCTTAAACTTTGATAGAAGATGACAGTAATCTAATCCAGGACGCTGATCAGAAGCATAAACTCTAAAATCCAGTTTGGTGGGATGGTTTCTCTGCACACTCCATGGCTCCGGCATCCGGGGTTTTTTCGCTCCGCGCGGCACTCGCCAAACCTCGGAGACCGTTTTTTGTGTCGAAACAGCGGAAGCCTGGTCATTGTCATGTTCTTCTGCTTGTTTTAGGGTTGGGGAAAAATTAGTCGCAACTCGGTTTGAGGTCCGGGGGGAAGGCATTCTCCCACGATGTTGGGGCCGACATTCGTGATTATGCAATTTGTCATTATACAATTTGTCGGAAACCCTTTTTCCCAGCGAAACAGGAAGTCGCTCACAAAACGAGGGCTGGACGTGGCAGAGAAGTGTCTCCTCGGCGCAGGCTCCTCGCTGAGGGCTGATCGGGGAGGACGACTCCAAGATGATGCGGTTATATGTGACTGCTGGAACATTCTCTTCCCCTCCAAAATTTCTCTGAGGGGAAGAGGGGGCCAGTCCAGCCCGGACACCCTGCCAGCCGCTATATCCCGCTGAAGATCTATCCCGCAAACATTGTCCTTCTTGTACTCCTCTTTGCCTCTGGTTTATCTCCGGGAAGACAATAACCCGTACTGTCCAAAAAAAAAAAAAAAAATGAAGAAGCATTTTCATATGCGATCCAAGATTTCCATTACCCCCACCCTTTGGCCTAACCACAGACCATTTCCCTCCTCCAGTGGTTCCAGCTGCCGTTGCTGGATTGACTATCAAACTATTATTCTCGGGGTAAACATTGTTGTGGAACCCGGGGCCTAGTGCACTGAAAAATGTATGCCGACCCAATCCAACTACCTCCCCATCTTAACACCACAGCTGTCAGCGGTGTCACTACATGATGAGCCATGACACCACCGAATTTAGCAACGCTTTGTCACCCTGATACACTTAAGCATTGGTTACAGAGCCCTGGCTCTGCAAAGACATGCTGTCAAGTGAGGAAAGTCCATTATCTGCAATAGACACAAAAGTACAGGGGATCCCTGCAGAAAGAGAGATGATTAAGAGCTAAGTGTCATTCTTCCTGTCTTGGGGGACCTTTTTTTGGGGGGGGGGAACAAAAAACAAAAAACGCTCCCTTTTTACCCTGTGTCTCCAGACTTATAGCCTTCTTCCTACGCCGCTCCAAAGGGACGGACCCTGACAACCGTGTTTGGATATAATGCTGAAGGTCCTGGCTCGGGTCGCGCAGCACCCCTTCAACCGGAGAAGGACAAAATAAGACTATAAGTCAATGTGACATCTCTAATACACGTGGAAGGCTATCAGCGATGAACGCAAGGACGGCCAAGTGCGAGCGGGATTTGTGATGATGGGAAAGTATTTGAGAAATGCACATCATCCCATGATCAGCTTGCTCCGCGCCGGAGATGGACACCGGGAGAATCTTATCTCGGGCGACACGCAGCGGCCCAGCGGTGTCGGACCTGACGATGGCGACACCAAAAGCGCTTATGCATCCCCGTAAAGTTCTGCGGTGCTGAGAACCCCGCACAACAATTGTATTCGCCAAAGGAGAAGCATTCGGCATTAAAGGCGTCTGTCATTTCTAAGGAGCTCCTTCATTTTTCAACGCCGTCATATCGGGCGTCCTCGCACGCACGCATGCATGTAACCCCTGCCGACTGAACAGTCAGTTCAGTTCGTGCTGCCGGATTGACTTATGCTCCGTAAATCTCTGTGTTAACTTTGCTTTATTTATTTATTTATTTATTTTTTATCTCTGGGGCTTTTTCCAAAACAGAAAAGCCATCTCCCGCCGTCCGCCTCGCAAGCCTCACTTCGGTGCTACGGCGAACGAGGCTCTGGCCCCGACTGAGTCGAAACAAAAGTGCAACTTCACGACGTCTCCATGTCAACGGCTCATGCAAATTCCGTGGACGTGAGTGGGAAACCTTCCGGTCATAATTGAGCTCCTTCGACTTCCGCGCCGCCGTCGGCCAATCCAATGGTATCGAACAGCTTTAGAGTAAGGAAAACACCGACCGTCGGTCTCGGTCTCTGGCTTTGGCTCCCGGCGCTCGCAAGAATCAGATCTGAGCGACAGGGATATCAATAAAAGATCTAATTTCCAGCCACAATTCCCCGTCAACTCTATCTCTTTCATCTCACACCGTCGGTATCAATTGTGCACTGAATAATGAAACGCAGTTACGTAGCCAAACAAAGCCCTCGCGGTAACAGGATTTGTTTTATTTTCGTCCTCGAGAAAAAAAAAAAAAAAAAAAAAAAAAAAAAAAAGAAACAGTTCCTATGGTTGCACAGAGTTTGAAAAATGTCCATCCAAAACAATTAGACGGCGCGGTAGCGCGAATGCGAGGGTGACGGCAGAAAATCTGGCTGGAAAGCTGCGAGAAACAGAAGCCGCCCGCTCAGATTGTGTCCAGATTAATTATTCAAGGCCCAGATTCTCTATCCAATGACCCCGGTAAAAAAGCACAAATTATTTAGCAGGCTGCCACATCGGTGTTTGGTGCGAGCGTATGAAGCACGGGCTCCAAGCGAGCTATCACAGCAGGCATGTGAACCTCTGTCCGGGACGACTTCTGCGTGACACAAAGCCTCGTGGGTATTGACGGGCCGGATCGGGGCACAGGGGTACGGTGTCTCCTTCCATTCACCGGTTCAGCCTGTCGGCATCAGCTACAACTCACAAGTGGGATAAGACGAAATCCATCTATCAATCCATCTATCTACTTATCCATCCATCTATCCAAGTCTAAGTCCATCTGGGCCTTGCTCTCCGTGACCCCCGTAACCTTTTCCACCGGGTTCAGGCGGTCATACGACTTTAACACGCTGCCGCCTTATTACTTTTAAGAGGTGTCCCGTGTGGGCGTTCCCCCATCACGTCGGCTTTAATTACCCTCCAAAAACACACTGGCTAATCCACGGCGAAGTGTTAAAAATTGCCCGCGTTGACACCAACTTGAACTCCCTTTTCTATTGTTTGGCTGAACCACGGCTGGGGTACGGTAGCTGCTGCACGGCGCCTGTGACCTCCTCCCAAGGCGTCGCCGCAACAGCCCGTGTCCCTCACGTCAATATTACAGTCTTAAAAAACACAAATATGATGTTAGACGAGGAGCATAACTCACTCCATGCACGTCGTCCAATTTAGCAGAGGTTTCATGAGGCGGACAGAACTAAAGCACCATCGGTGAATCAGAAAACATCACCGAATGTGTGCGTTGACTGTATATGTACAAAAAAAAAATTGGCCAAACAATTTCCGGCGACCGCCACGTGCACCAGCACGGATGGGCACCCTGTTATTTTTGTTCCTCCTGAACACAGTATATACTTTTCACAGCCACCCAAAACGTGTTATAATATCAGAGGGCACTAAATAAAGGAAAACAGGAGGTGCGTGTGTGATGTTTTTGTGTGTGTTTGTGTGTGTGTGTGTGTGTGTGTGTGTGTGTGTGTGTGTGTGCACGCGTGTGTGTGTGTGTGTTTGTGTGTACACGCCTGCTTATGCACATGTGTAAGAGGTGTGTGTGTGAGTGTGGGTGTGTGTGTGTGTGTGTGTGTGTGTAACAGAGAGAGAGTTTACCTTGATCTTGTTAGTGGTGATTGGGGTCTGTGAGACCTCACACTGGGCTGGGGGGGTAATTGCCCCTGGCAGCCGCGGCCCGTTAGCATGTGGGGACATTGGGAGAGGGAGAGGGGGGAGGAGGGTAGGGGTGGGGGGAGACGGGGGAGGAGACGGGAGGAGAAGGCCAAGCCTTTGTTTACGTGGACCGCCACATGTCTGCCTGTGTGGCAGTGCCGCGCTCCTGGCTGCGGAGGTTTGGCTTTGGAGAGATGATTGTTATAGCACTGGTGTTGGCTTTAAAAAAAGAAAAAGAAAAAAAAGGACTTTTAATGGGAATGTGTTTCGCAGGCAGGGAGCGGGCGAGGCTCGGCTTCGGGCTCGGGGTCGGGGTTGGGATTGAGGTTTGGGTTTTGGGTTTTGGGGGGAGGCCGGCGTCACTGAGGTTCAGCCCAGGCGAGCGTCGGCAGATCAGACCCGAACAGTGGAAGCAGTCTGCCATCTGCTGTCAGACGCCAGGGTAACAAGGAGGACGCGGGAGAGACACGGGCGGAGTCCAAGACGCACAACTGAATCAAAAGTCTTCACGGAGACACGGTGTCATGCTGGTTTTATTTTTTATTTTATTTTATTTTTTCAAATATAACGTTTTATTTTATTTTAAATCTGAAAAAAGAAAATGGGTTGGAGTCATTGGATCATCAAAAAAAAAGCCTACATTTGTCAAGTGTATAAGTCAAGTAAGCACAAGTCTGATAGGTGTTCTCAACTTCGAATTGAGATGTGTATTTTATGTTGAGAAAGCCTAAACAAACTGGTTCAAAAGTGAATCTATGTTTTAAAAAGTTCATCAAATGACTCCAATTCTATGTTTTTCGGTGCAGGTCTATGTTGTTTTCCATCAAAACTAAAACAATGCAGCAAGGTTTTGTTTTTTTTGTTCTTTTTTCTTCAGTCGGCTTGTTTTGCCTCCGTCACGGTACGAACTTCGTTTTTTTCGACGGCAATTCGCTCGCAGCCGTTGTGATTATTATTTTTTTTTCGTGGGCAAACTGTATCACTTCCCTCCACCTTTCCGTGGTAATCGCCTGACCCGTTGTGTTCCTCCACCGTAATTCCACCACATACAAACACGTCGCGTACGTCGCCGGCCGTGTAACCCCTGTGGTAAAGTAGGTTAATTAAAAATTCACTCAATACATGACCTTTCACCACTTACCCCAGGCACTTTAAACGCTCTTTCTTAATGAATGAATTATGTAGTCACCGAGACTCGGGCGGGCGGGAGGCGTTTTCCGCCTAATGTGTTTGCCTAAATCACGGCGAAGTGCAGAGCTACCTTTAAGTGGGCAGGGTACCTCTGTTCTGCCTTCAGTAAGTGTCGAGTTTAATTTAATTCAATAATCCTGATAAATGAAATAAATCCCTTTTGGGACATCCATTCCATGAGCGGTGAGATAATGTGAAATGAGGTTGGGCGAGAAAAAAAATTAGGACATTACGGTTGATTGAGCATTGAAAAAAAAAAGCGGAAATATTAATACGGATATATTCTTTATGTTTATAATTTTCGCTAATGAATGAAGGCATCCATGTGGAAAACAATCAGAGCTAAAAGTGGATGACAGTGATTGTGAGGCTTAGCGCGAGGGCACATTTGCATTTTCACCCACTCCTGATGCAAATTGTTTCACTTAAACTTTTAAAATACCATTTTGTGTTCTGACTTAATTTTAATAGGTTTGCAGATAAGGAGAGGCACCAGCACGGGCTCCGACGCTCACCCAGCACCATTCACGAGGGGAAATTAGAAAATTGAAAATGGAAAGAACACACCATTGTCTGTGAAGTAATACAGTTTGTGCCGGAGTAAGATTATTTAAATACAATAAATATAGCTGTATCAAACATCCGTTTGTATTGAAACCAGATGTATATAATTGAATAGAGCACTCTGCCGCTCCGTCGGAATCAAAACTGACCCTGAAAAAAATATCTTAAAAAAAATTACAAACTAAAATAATTATGTATATTGTTTATATTGTATAATAATATATAAGGAATATATTTATTTATGTTAATTTTGTTCATCTTCATTAATAACAGTCAAAGTTGTGGAAAACAGGGAATAATTCAGAACAGTTCATTTGTTTAAATCAAAATGAATTCATTGCTTTGAAAACCAGGGAGTGAATAAACACAAGGACGCTCAGTGTTGTGATTAGAAAGTGATCTACAACAGCAGCACCGCAGACCTCTGGCCCGGCACTGCAGCACTTTTCCACTGCAGCCATTTTTTTTTTACACCCCTTCCTCCCCTTCCTCCCAATCCACCCCTCCCTCCCCTTCCTCCCAATCCACCCCTTCCTCCCATTCCTCCCATTCCACCCCTTCCTCCCCTTCCTCCCAATCCACCCCTTCCACCCCTTCCTCCCCTTCCTCCCCTTCCTCCCCTTCCAGCCCTTCCTCCCCTTCCAGCCCTTCCACTCCTCCGCAGACTTATCACTTGTTTCTTGCGACAGCAGCCTCTTGTAAGTCAAATTGAATTAGTTGTCCTTGAACATCTGTTGTTCGGCCAAAGCCTCAAAAGGCAATCCAGCTAATGGCCCTCTAAGCTCTCTACATAAACACACACATAAATAAAAATGTTTCCGGGGAGATTTCGGTCAATGAATCGCTCCTAATCAATTCCCGCAGCTGCATCCGTTGATGAAGGTTTGGGGAAGTGCGGAGCGAGATATATAGGCCCAGATCGATGGCTGGCACACGGCCGGCCGAGCGGCCGGTGACAGTCACCGCTCCGCTGGGAGCCGACGGCCGCCCACCACGCCGCCAGCTCCATGTGGACGGACGCCACGGTGAGCGGCAGACTCACGTGGGCCATTAAAGGAACGACAGAAGAGGTCAACCTTATCTGTGCGACCTTTCTAAAGGACTATACTTTTTGCCAAAGGGGTGTGATTTGATTTCTGGTGTGATTCCAATTTCTCCTCAAACAGTTCAATTTGTTTAAAAAAAAATTGGGACAAAAGTCGTAAAAAAGTAGATTGAGTCCGATGAATCCAGTTGGATCAAGGATTTAAATGGTAATTTAATTATTTTTAATTGAATGTCTTTTTACACTGGTTAAATGGGATATAACAGTAACTGTTTTTGTTTGTTTCACTTTTCGGTAGACCAATATAGAACAGTTTAAATTAAAAAAAAATGTAAAAAGAGAAAAATAACAGTTTTATATAACTACATGGTTTAGTGGCCTGGAAAAGTATTGTTAAAAGTCATTAACTAGACCTTCTATCCAATTAAACATAATAATTAAGGATTTTCCCCCCAAAGGCAGAAAGAAAATGTGAAGATTGAAAATTTAAAGGAAATCACACAAAAGTAGGTTCTAATAGGTGCATTTGAACCATATTCACATCATTTTTTAAATGATCACTTGACATTATTTATCACGGTCAGATTCTGCTGTCGGCCGCCTTCTTTATGGCCTGATCTGGTGTGCTAGTAATTTATAGGATAACAATGCGTGTTATTTTTGTTAAATCCATCTTAAAGGACGGCGAGCTATGGCTTACAACTTCCAGACATGAAGCAGAGGACAGCGTTCCCAACGCGATATTCATCGGGACACGGAGCCTGAAATATCTTTAGCGCCCGGGCTTATAGCGGCAGAAACGTCTGCATATGACAGACCAAGCCGGGCTTTCTGGATCACTCCTGCCGCCGAGCAATATTCATAAATTTAATTTCAAACGCGCTCTGCCTTTTATTAGTTTGGGTGTTATTAAATGAGATTGCTTCATCTTATTATAATATATTTCCAAGGCCGGTGTGAATGTGGCTAGGAGCTGGTATTCAAATCCAATAACATGGCCTGTACTTAGAGCATGGCACTAATAAATGCCAGCGTGTGATGCATATGCAGACAGGGCTCACCGCCCAAGTCACGGCAGGCAATAATAATGTAGAGGGTGTCCTTCAGAGGTGAGCGTCGCTCATCTCCACCACTCACACCGTGACCTACATACGGGGAGAGAGGCGGGGCCGGGGAAGGTACCGTAGAGACGAAAAGGCCACTGTTTCCATATTTCCTCCCTCACACTAATAATACCCGGGGAGGGAGCGAGTCCTGCAGACGGAAATATTTCTGATCCTGAATACCTCGGAAAGTTAAAGAAAAAAAAAAAAAGGATCCTTCAGCTCCTCCGACCTCGACGTCCGGCCCCTTAACCCGTCCGCCCGTGAATAGATGTTAGATTCTCCTCGTCGAATCGTCCCGAATGGGAGCGGGCGTCAGCGTCGACGCAGAGCGGGACGGAAGAAGCTACTTATATTAGCGGAGGAGTAATTGTGCCGGCGTCGCCCTTTTTCGCCCCGGCGGTGTTAAACTCGGATGTACCTCGCTCTCTTTCTCCCCCTGTTATATTTGTGAAACCTGACAACTGCTCTTTGCAAAGGTTGCAGCTTAGGAAGCTTAACGGTGGCAGCGAGTGACCTTTACTTTTATTATGAATATTTCCATTTCATCGTGATTACGGAGAGAAATCTATGCACATGATCAGCACAATGGATTTCTTTTTCATTAGTTATGTAAAATGCCAGTTAGCGAATCGAGGGGCAGCAGAGGTTTTTTTTGCTTTTGGCAGATTACGCTCGCCCTCCCGCCATCCCTCTCCGGGGGGGAAGGATCTGACGATTGGAATTAATATGCGCGGGACTCTCATCCATTTGTCGGCCGAGGTTTTGCCAGGTGACTTTGTCGGGAGCAACATTATCGAGAGCTTTGCCAGAAGCTTCCTTCATCGTGCTCGCACCCAAAGCCGGCCGAGCGCTTGTCACTGTCAATCACCCGCTGATAATACACAGATGATTCTCTCATTTGGTTTAATAAAATCTCCAGGCTTATTTCAACGGCACTCATTACAGCAAATAATTGCCACATTGAGGTTTTAGCCCGGCCGCCGTCCGGGGATAAGGCAAGACTATCGCAATATGATTTTTATTTTATTCTTTATTATTTTAATTTTTTTTTTACCTTTGCTCCCTGGCTGTTCATATTCCTAAAAATACATTTTTGCATTTGATTGCAGCTCGGGCTTTCCTTATTCAGACTAACGTTGTTATTATTTATTGTCTGGACGAAAAGTTATCTTTTCTCACTTTTCTTTTTTTTTTGGTCACCGTCACAAGATCTCACCAGAGCCTGCCAAATGCAATTTGAGCCGTCCTCTAAACCAAATTTTAGATCTGAATGAGCGAGACCGACGTTCTCTAAAGAATGAACTGACAGGATGCATGAGCGGAGAACATATTTCAAAACCTCAATTTAGAGGGCGACCGGAGCCGCGTAACTGGAAAATGATGTCGAGAACGGGGAGCGTAGATATTTCACAGCCATAAACGTCAGTAAACCCAACTGGCAAATCACCTATTTTATACCTACCATAAGTAGAAATGAAACCTGTGAGGATCCTTGAATTTGTGACAAATTCTTCCAATAAAATTGCACTATAATGATCTGCAGCGTTGGTCATCATGGTGGATATAGTAGAATATTTCATCCTACTTGACGGTGTAAATATACTGTATATAAAAACATAAAAATTTTCCGCGCCTATGTCATATAATCCTGACCAGAATGGCAGCAGATCACCCCTTGAAATATTTACATTTACATTTACATTTAGTCATTTAGCAGACGCTTTTATCCCAAGCGACTTACAAGGGAGAATAACATTCAAGCTACATTGCAACAGAGACATTAGTGTACAATAAATACTGCTACGTAATTGTAAGGTAGGAGAGGAGGTACTCTCTCAAGAGCTGGCTCTTCAAGTGCTTCTTAAAGACGGGAGGTCCCTGCTCTGGTCGCTTTTGGCAGCTCGTTCCACCAACGTGGAACTACAAATGAGAATAACCTGGATTGCCGTGGTTGTACGGCCGGCAGAGCCAGGCGACGCTCATTTGATGAGCGCAGCATCCGGGGGGTGACATGTGCTTTTACAAGAGCATTTAAGTAGGTGGGAGCATTCCCAACAGTCACTCTGTAGGCAAGCATAAGAGACGTGAACTATGTGAACTATGACTTGAAATATGTTTAATTTGATCCAAAAACCTTCTGAGATGAGTGCAAACCCTAATTTGGCTTGAAGGGGTCACTCTGTCAGATGGTTAATCCAATCGTAGCCTTTAATTGTATTCATTACTGCATTTGATTCATCAAACAAGGTCACAGGCAGATAAAGAATCAATGGCAAAGACGGAAAACTCATTAGAACAACAACCGTGCTGAGGGGTCTCGGCGCCTTGTTTGCGTCTGACAGATGATCTCAATGTCGATTAAGTCAAAAGCAGGCATAAAGTTATTTGTTCGGAGGTGGTCTTTGATTTGTCCGTGTCAAAGGAGCGACGGTAACCTTTCCCTAATCACGCAGCAGGACACTAATTACCTTTGTCAGTGAAGTGTACTTGGGACATTATACAATAAGATAATAATCGAGTCAATAATTTGTATTTACTCTCAAACTTGGACAATGTCATTTTTCCCAATTAATGCATTCGCTCATGCATTAAATTAGTTTTTTTTTTCCATCCCAAGAATAATAATTAGGGGTAATTATTTAGAAATCAATCAATCAACTGAATGAACTACCAATGGAGCGTGGTCAAAACTTCAGGATGTGTGATGGCGACGGCAAATGACTTGGATGCGTCTTGCCACAGGGGACCTGGAGCTGTGCACGACACTGAGACAAAGGCATTGAGGACATTCAAGTTCATACAAACACAGTGTTGGTATGAAAACACCCTCAACAAACACTCTGGACGCGCTCTTTAAGCTTCTGTGTTAATTTTACACAAACAAAAAGACCCATAAATCTATTTATCTCAAATAAAACCATGAATAGAATGATAGCCTAACTAATTTTTTCGGAGCATTTGCACTTCAATATGTAGGCTGAAAATAGTACAGCAGTGTGTGTACTACACTATGCTGTACTATACTGTGCTGTACTACGCTGTGCTGTACGACACAGCACTGTACTACACTGTGGTGTACTACACTGTGCTGTATGACACAGCACTGTACTACACTGTGTTGTACTACACAACGCTTTTCTACACTCTTCTGTACTACACTGTGCTGTACTACATTATGCTATATTATAAAACAGCATTTGGAAGTTCTGGGAATGTTTTACTTCACATTTAGCCCTAGTTCCAGTGTAGATTGTCTTAAACTGACTGGTAGCATATCAGATTATTTATTTTCTATTTTATGTAATATATTAAATTACGTTATATTATATTATATTATATTATATGACATTATATTATATGACATTATATTATATTATTGTATATTTTATTATATGATATGATATGATATGATGTGATATGATATGATATATTATATATGATATGATATGATATGATATGATATTACATTATATTATATTATACTATATTATATTATATTATATTATATTATATAACATTACATTATGTTATATTATATAACATTATAATAATATAATATTTTATTTTATTTTATTTTATTTTATTTTATTTTATTTTATTTTATTTTGTTTTATTTTATCATATCATATTATATCATATCATTTTAAATTATATTATATCATATCATATCATATCATATTATATTATATTATATTATATTATATTATATTATATTATATTATATTATATTATTCATCAGCACTGAGACACTCACACAGGCCCGACTGCCTTACTGTACTGTATGTAACATACTGTACTGCATACTGTATCACTGTTCTAGGTTACTGCATACTGCGCTGTATTGCTGTTCTGTTCGGTGTTACTGTATTGCTGTGTCATACTGTTGTATACTGTACTGTATATCTCCATACACACTTTATTCACATGCACTTTACTGCACTTATCTGTATATACAAATAGCCTATACATAACTCTATTCCCTTCACTTCTATTTTGTACCCCCACTCTGTAATACCTTTTTTAGTCTTATTTTATTTTTATTATATTATATTTATATTATTCCATTTACTAACTGCCTTACGCTTTAGGAATCAATTAGTTTCAGTTAGTTGCAAAAAGCGTTGCAAAGACATTTCACTGCAAATATGTATGAACGTATGTATATGTACAGTATGTGACAAATAAACCTCTTGAATCCTCTTGAACTATATTATATTATATTATATTATATTATATTATATTATATTATATTATATTATAGTATATTAAATGACATTATATTATATTATATTATATCATATTATATTATATTATATTATATTATATTATATCATATTATATTATATTATATTATATTATATCACATTATATTATATCATATGATATTATATTATATAATATTATATCGTATCATATTATATTATATTATATTATATCATATTATATTATATCATATTATATTATATTATATTATATCATATTATATCATATTATATTATATTATATTATATCATATTATATCATATCATATTATATTATATTATATTATATTATATTATATTATATTATATTATATCATATCATATCATATTATATTATATTATATTATATTATATTATATTATATTATATTATATCATATCATATCATATTATATTGTATCATATTATATCATATTATATTATATTATATCATATTATATCATATTATATTATATTATATTATATTATATTATATTATATTATATTATATCATATTATATTATATTATATTATATCATATCATATCATATTATATTATATCATATTATATTATATTATATTATATCATAGTATATTATATCATATCATATTATATTATATCATATTATATTATATCATATTATATTATATTATATCATATCATATCATATTATATTATATCATATTATATTATATTATATTATATCATAGTATATTATATCATATCATATTATATTATATTATATTATATTATATTATATTATATTATATTATATCATATCATATTATATTATATTATATTATATTATATCATATCATATTATATTATATTATATTATATTATATCATATTATATCACATTATATTATATCATATTATATTATATTATATCATATTATATCGTATCATATTATATTATATTATATTATATCATATTATATTATATCATATTATATTATATTATATTATATCATATTATATCATATTATATTATATTATATTATATCATATTATATCATATCATATTATATTATATTATATTATATTATATTATATTATATTATATTATATCATATCATATCATATCATATTATATTATATTATATTATATTATATTATATTATATCATATCATATCATATTATATTGTATCATATTATATCATATTATATTATATTATATCATATTATATCATATTATATTATATTATATTATATTATATTATATTATATCATATTATATTATATTATATTATATCATATCATATCATATTATATTATATCATATTATATTATATTATATTATATCATAGTATATTATATCATATCATATTATATTATATCATATTATATTATATCATATTATATTATATTATATCATATCATATCATATCATATTATATTATATCATATTATATTATATTATATTATATCATAGTATATTATATCATATCATATTATATTATATTATATTATATTATATTATATCATATCATATCATATTATATTATATTATATTATATTATATTATATTATATTATATCACATTATATTATATCATATTATATTATATTATATTATATTATATCATATCATATCATATCATATTATATTATATTATATTATATTATATCATATCATATTATATTATATTATATTATATCATATCATATTATATTATATTATATTATATTATATCATATTATTTTATATTATATTATATCATAGTATATTATATCATATCATATCATATCATATTATATTATATTATATTATATTATATTATATCACATTATATTATATCATATTATATTATATTATATTATATTATATCATATCATATCATATCATATTATATTATATTATATTATATTATATCACATTATATTATATCATATTATATTATATTATATTATATTATATCATATCATATCATATCATATTATATTATATTATATTATATTATATCATATCATATTATATTATATTATATTATATTATATCATATCATATCATATTATATTATATTATATTATATTATATTATATCATATCATATTATATCATATTATATTATATTATATTATATCATATCATATTATATTATATTATATTATATTATATTATATCATATCATATCATATTATATTATATTATATTATATCATATTATATTATATTATATCATATCATATCATATTATATTATATCATATTATATTATATTATATTATATCATAGTATATTATATCATATCATATTATATTATATTATATTATATTATATTATATTATATTATATCATATCATATCATATTATATTATATTATATTATATTATATTATATTATATCACATTATATTATATCATATTATATTATATTATATTATATTATATCATATCATATCATATCATATTATATTATATTATATTATATTATATTATATCATATTATATTATATTATATTATATTATATTATATTATATCATATCATATCATATTATATCATATTATATTATATTATATTATATTATATCATATCATATTATATTATATTATATTATATCATATTATATTATATTATATTATATTATATTATATCATATTATATTATATTATATTATATCATATCATATTATATTATATTATATTATATTATATTATATCATATCATATCATATCATATTATATTATATTATATTATATCACATTATATTATATTATATTATATTATATTATATTATATTATATCATATCATATCATATCATATTATATCATATCATATTATATTATATTATATTATATTATATTATATTATATTGTATCGTATCATATCATATCATATTATATTATATCATATCATATTATATTATATTATATTATATTATATTATATTATATTATATTATATTATATTATATTATATTATATCATATCATATCATATTATATCATATTATATCATATTATATCATATCATATTATATTATATTATATTATATTATATTATATTATATTATATCATATTATATTATATTATATTATATTATATTATATTATATCATATCATATCATATTATATTATATTATATTATATTATATTATATCACATTATATTATATCATATTATATTATATTATATTATATTATATCATATCATATCATATCATATTATATTATATTATATTATATTATATCACATTATATTATATCATATTATATTATATTATATTATATTATATCATATCATATCATATCATATTATATTATATTATATTATATTATATCATATCATATTATATTATATTATATTATATCATATCATATCATATTATATTATATTATATTATATTATATTATATCATATCATATTATATCATATTATATTATATTATATTATATTATATCATATCATATTATATTATATTATATTATATTATATTATATCATATCATATCATATTATATTATATTATATTATATCATATTATATTATATTATATCATATCATATCATATTATATTATATCATATTATATTATATTATATTATATCATAGTATATTATATCATATCATATTATATTATATTATATTATATTATATTATATTATATTATATCATATCATATCATATTATATTATATTATATTATATTATATTATATTATATCACATTATATTATATCATATTATATTATATTATATTATATTATATCATATCATATCATATCATATTATATTATATTATATTATATTATATTATATCATATTATATTATATTATATTATATTATATTATATTATATCATATCATATTATATTATATTATATTATATTATATTATATTATATCATATCATATTATATCATATTATATTATATTATATTATATTATATCATATCATATTATATTATATTATATTATATCATATTATATTATATTATATTATATTATATTATATTATATCATATTATATTATATTATATTATATCATATCATATTATATTATATTATATTATATTATATTATATCATATCATATCATATCATATTATATTATATTATATTATATCACATTATATTATATTATATTATATTATATTATATTATATTATATCATATCATATCATATCATATTATATCATATCATATTATATTATATTATATTATATTATATTATATTATATTATATTGTATCGTATCATATCATATCATATTATATTATATCATATCATATTATATTATATTATATTATATTATATTATATTATATTATATCATATCATATTATATTATATTATATTATATTATATTATATTATATTATATCATATCATATCATATTATATCATATTATATCATATCATATCATATCATATTATATTATATTATATTATATTATATTATATTATATTATATTATATTATATTATATTATATTATATCATATTATATTATATTATATTATATTATATTATTGACGCTGGGATCTGTTTACCTCTGGAATTGGAGTCAGCTCAGCTGTTCTTTAGACATGCTTGACCATCAGCCAATCAGCTTCACGGACTGCAGTCAGGCGGCCAATTGGAATCCGCTATTTACGAGTAACCACGCCCCCAAATCAAGTTAGATTGAATCCGGTTCCTGGTGTCACATCAACTCGTTAGCTGCTAACAGCTAGCTGGCTGACAGCTAGGGCGGACAGCTACTGGAAAATCCGACCAAACGTGGGTTAACATCCAAAGAAAAGTATTGTTTTGGTTTCTGCAAAGCACGGTGAGTGAAAGCCAGCCGTCCTATATAATGTACGCTCCCTTTTTAAACTAAAGTTAAAGGGGCATTCCTAATTCGTTAGCATCGGCAGATAGCTTGCAGCGCTAACTAGCCGACTGTAGCGCTTCAAAACAGTGTGAACCCAGGTTCCATTTACAACAGTAATTTGGTGTGCGTGGGTTATGGAGATGATTTTAATCTTATTTTTTTTCACAAACATTCATCTGTACGGTGCCAACTTTCAGGCGCGATCCGCTGTTTGCTCGCTCCTAATGACAAACTGAACCGAAAAATACCGAAGCAAGATGCTCGAACCGTTTGGAAACGGTACGGTTGGTAGATATAACGTTTGTTTATCATGCCATGTAACCCACATCTTGATGAATGGATGTGTAAAACACCATCGAAATTTCAACATTGCTGCGAGTTTCACGAGAAAAACAAAAAAAAAAACAACAACCACGCACGGTTTCTGGCAATAAATAACTGTGTACTTTTCAGTCACTGTCAGGAGCCACGGCTAGGGCCGCGCGATGTGTTGTTCAAATACCAACATCTCCATGTGAGAATTAGATATCATGGTCTGTCTGGGATTATTGGGATTAGTGATTGTTAGATGTTGTTTCAAAGGCTGTATCGCAGTGAAGTAGGCCAACTGGGCGATATGGACTAAATCAACTGTATCATAATATTTTCTGACGGATATCTCGACCTGCAGGTACCAAGTCTCATCACAATACCTCAACCTCCTTGGTCATGATATCCACATTACTAATGATTGTGTCTCCAAAATGTATCGTGTGTAAATATGTTATAAATGCACTAATAGTCATTTCCAAACCATTGCCGTAATTGATCAATTTATTCAAAGTATTCATCAGATTATTGTCATATTTGATTTCGTCAAAATTATCCGGCCCTGTTTGCAACAATACTCCTGGTTGAACCTGAACTTTTGAACTAGTTAATAGATCTTTGTGAGTTTTGTTGTTTATTAAATGCCTGTGTGTGTCTGTGTATACGTGGTTGCAATAAGTCGCGATTATTTGAACATCACCGTTATCAACCATCCATCTGTTTCTTCCTTTCCTCCATCCAGTCTCTCCATCGGATGGCAGGAGCAGTGCTTGTCGTGGGACCCACATAAAGAAAGAGGGACTCTAGTTTAACCTCTAAGTAATGAACCTGAACCCCTTCTGGAGCATGTCTACCAATACTAGTCGCAAGGTAAAAATCCATACTGATCAACTGTAGTTACTTTGCAGCTGACTTTTATTTTTTATTTTATTTTTTTTAAACATGGTGACCTGGACCACATTTTGTGAAAATAAGATAACCAATAAGCAGTCAGTAAATACTGGATTCTTTTGGAATGTTTGAAAAATGAGCAGGCTATATATTTTTTTTATGGCTATGAGTATAATTAACAGTGGTCACTTGTAAATGGTGGTCTCACAGCAGCTTGATTGTTTAATCATTAAAGTATAGGAAAAAACAAATGGTGCCAAATATTTGGAGACATTCACTGTGTTGCAATTGATAAGCAATCGCACAAAGCACTTTGTTGAGAATGATGTGTTTTTGTCATCTGTAACAGCCTAGTGTTTTCTGTCCCACATTAGTGTCATATTGTACTGGAATCTGATATGGTCTTAGATGAAAATCCAATATCTGCATGAAATCAGAGTTCGGCATGGAACCACAATAGACAAGTAATATTCGAGACCCCACTTATCCCTTTGTAGAATCAACTTTATTATTTCTCACTGTTGATGCCTGAGCTAACATTGGCAATGACTTGATTTAGACCGTCCTCAACTCAGGCAAGCTTGGGAGTATTCAAGCCCCTTTCATTTTTGTATGCTGTTTTTGCCCGAGAAAAACAGGATATAGTTTGGTTCTAACTTGCTGCTCAACCTTCTGACACAGCCTGAGCACTACAGAGATTATCCTCGGATTCATCGCATACTGCACACTGTCGGGAGTGGATCCGCGCTTGGAATGCTGCAATTAACAAAGTGTGATAATTTCTTTCATCTACGGTGTCCTGCTTGGGTATTCAGCCTTGCGTTTGACATTTCCCTGTGAAGATTCCTCTCCCCACTTTAGAGTGAGTCACGTTGTTTGTGTACACAGTGTTGCTGGTTGGTTAGTGGCTTGTTCGTGTGTTAGTGCCAAGTGGCTTTTGCTACTCGTGGATGTTGGGGTTATGTGTAGGTCAACACGCCCGCTTCAGCACATTCAAGATAAGGCTCCATCCCTCCCATATCAAATGAAACAAAGAAAACAAAACAAGCTAATGGTACTACGGACACTACTGCCCCAAAACAGTTTAATTATTCCCCTTGGAGGGGTTCTTGGTGAATTCGGGATTTTGATTGGGTTTCAAAAGGAAGCTAAAACAAATGCATACAATAAGATATATACAGTGTGTTAAAATGCTTGTGTGAATTTTCTCCATCAGTGTCTGATCAATCACCAGAAGAAAATAAACGTTGCACTGTGATAATACTGTAGAAATAAGATCTCATACTGTGATGTTACCGCTGCCATGACTGCATTTTGTAGTCACTGCTGTCACCACAGGTGGTCAATGCTACCCATGCTATTTGCTGGGTCAGTGGTTCTCAACATGTGGTCCTCCCAGGAGTCCTTTAAGAGGTTCTGGGGGTCCCCAGAAAAATTTTTAATAATTAAGCGTCACCATTATTTAATTTACAACATTGCACCATTAGAGAATGTACACAAATGAGTGTTTTGACCATATTTCCACTGTTTACTCTGCAACTAAAGTATAGTTATATACGGGTATGGAAGTTTGGACTTAATCAGACCTGACAATAAAAAAATCTCAGAGAGGGGGGAAAAAAATATCAAATAGCGTGTCCGAGAAAATGTTAAAAGGGTTGAGTCATTATGCTGGATGAACTGTGTGGCAGCTACTATGTGGATGTAGCTCCAGTGGAGCTGGAAAACAGATGTCAGAGAGGTCCTAAAACAGAGGCCAGTCACAGTATGATATCCGCCTGGGGCTGCTTGTGTCCTCCCCAGCGAGCGTCATGACCCAAAAGTGCAGCTTGCTCTTCTCAGGGTGTCGGCAAAAACTTTTTTTCTTGTGTCCAAAAATGTAGTCTTACCATTTGAAACGTTCACTTGTGCTAACGGATGTCATCTGTTCCCTAGAGGGTAGCTGGTGAATCTGGTTTGTCAGCATACCTGTGCTCTATCTCACGCAAACTAGCAAAGAAGTGACAGCGAGGAAAGGAGCAGCCAGGGCGAGCAGAGATCCAGCCCCGCCCGGCCGCCCTTTGGCAAGAAGCAGCTCCCTGCCATCCCCAAAAATGCGACCCCCGTCACCAAGCCGCCATCCGTGGCCCCCACTCCTCAGTCCACCAACGGCACCCATGCCTCCTACGGACCCTTTTACCTGGAGTACTCATTGCTGGCAGAATTGTGAGTGCCGGCCCCGGGCCAGCTGTGTCTTAAATCATGGAACTGGTAACAAAATTTACATAGGTTTTTTTTTATTTTTATTTTATTTGTCGCACCCACCTCGTGATTGATCGGACTTTGCCTTGTGTGATCTGTCTATACCCGCAGCACCTTGGTGATCAAGCAGAAGCTGCCGGGGATTTATGTCCAGCCCTCCTATAAATCAGCGTTAAGTAAGTAGGAGCACCTCGTTCTGTGTGAACCCCCTTCAGATTTTTAACTCTGAATGTCAGGAATTTGTGATCAAAAATAGATTAAAAAAAAAAAAAAAAAAAACCCTCTGTTCCTTTTTAAAGCGTTAATATTTGATGTTTTATCGAGTCTTCATGTGTATAATCTTCACATGCATGTTTAGTTGGCTCTAGCTGTAAAGCTTGTCAGCCACCGATGGGGGCGGGAGGAATACCTTATCCTCTGCCGATTGACATTAAAGGACAGCTCGGATGTTTTTCAATAATAGACAGTCAGGGTGGTTGGTGTCAGAATCTTCTTAATCGGTCCAGCACTGAGCTACATTGCAGTTCTGATGCCAGTCATTTGGGTTTGACTCCTGTCGATTTGAAAACAACGCTGAACTGTTTCTTTAAAGATGCCCGCAGCAGTGTTTTACAATGTTCTTACTTCGATTCCATTGTTTGATTTGAAGATGTTCTCAATCATACCCCAGTGCTGTGTATCAGCCGTGTGTACTCCGAGGTCTGGGAGCACAAAGATGAGCTTCATGCTCATTTAGCCCGTCGGAGAACAGGATCTGTTTTTGTTTCCGGTCGAATGAACCGCAGGACTAAATCAAAAGCCTTTTGTGACTTGTCTGCGGCGCTCAAATACAGGCCTTTTCTTTTCAGTGTGGTTTGGGGTGATATTCATCAGACATGGCTTGTACCAGGACGGGGTCTTCAAATTCACAGTGTATATCCCGGATAACTATCCTGATGGAGAGTGTCCCGTGAGTACTGTGCGGAATTGGACACGAGACATGCCGCGTGCGTTCAAATGAATAAATGCTGCATTTTAAAGTGTGCTCTTATTTGCATGTTTGTTTTTTGTTGTTGTTGTTGTTGTTGTTGTTTTTGTTTTTTTTGTCTCGTACTTCCTCTCAGAGGGTGGTGTTCGACATCCCGGTCTTCAATCCTCTCGTGGATCCGGTGTCTGGAGAGCTCGATGTGCGGAGAGCCTTCACCAAGTGGAGGTCTGAGGGGAGCTCTGCTTTTATTCACACATGAATCAGTTCATTTTGCTGTCCCGTGTTTTTATTTATATATTTATTTATTGAGCATAGTTATTATTTTTCTGTTCATTTTTGTACTTGTAGTAATTCCTGTTAGTTCCAGCAGTTCCAACCTCTTTTTCCTTTGGCCCATGTCCCTGTATTTAGGTCCCAAGATTCTCACACCAATTAGAGTGACTTTTTTTAGACTCTCCATTGTTATTTTGGAACGAGTGACACTAATTTTTGTTACAATTCACAATTAGGCCTCCGAGCAACAGATTGAGAAACTCCTCAATAACGTTTTTCTTACCGCGCTTCCAAAACGACCGACTTACTGGTCAAAGTGCAGATATTCCACACTGCATAATATGCAATGTGGAATATCTGCACTTTGACCAGTAATTCTGTAGAAGTAGTTCACTAATATTTTTAGGAAACTTGTTGATGTGAATTAGTACTGAGTACTGCATCAGCTAGTTTGATTATATCAATGAGCCCGGAGGGTGGTCCAAATGAGTTAGATAGAAATTATTATATAATTTAACCTTATTTTACCATTTTTCAAATTTGTGTGTGTGTGTGTGTGTGTGTGTGTGTGTGTGTGTGTGTGTGTGTGTGTGTGTGTGTGTGTGTGTGTGTGTGTGTGTGTGTGTGTGTGTGTGTGTGTGTGTGTGTGTGTGTGTGTGTGTGTGTGTGTGTAAGAAATGTCCCATTACACATCAAGCGACCCCACTTGGGTTCGCCACCTCAAGATTGGGAATAATTGAGTGATAGCAACACTGAAGTCTAGCTCCAATTTTGCAGTTTTTGTTGTTTCAACACCACTGATCATTTACACAAAAAGGAAAAAACATGTGCCAAACAAGAGTGAGTGTGAAAAAGCAGCCAATGGATGCACTACGAGAATTTTTCACTTTTCCCTTTTTGAATGGCCCCGTTGCCTGGCAAACTGTGTTTTTAAATTTTAACACCCCCCGACTTGCTGTGCTGTTTTGCAGACGGAATCACAACCACATCTGGCAGGTGCTGATGTACGCACGCACTGTGTTCTACAAGATCAACACCATGGAACCCCTGAACCCCGAGGCAGCTGTGCTGTGAGTTTGGACCTCATTTATGGGCTTAGGAATTAAAACAAACATTGCTGTTTTTTTTTTCATTTATTTTTTCTTGTATTTATTAAATTTTTTTTGTATATTAAAGGGACAATTGGTGACTGAGATCACAATTGCATATGGATCACCCACCCCAACTTATTCTAGTGATGGCTCAATGATAAACATAATGGCACTAGTAATAATAATGATAATTTTACTGCTGCTACTACTACTCCTCTACTAATACCAATACTAATAATAACTATGATTTGATCAATCCTTTTTGTGATACAATTCACCTGTGATATAATTGCATCTTTGGGTTGTTTGTTCTGATCTAGAAAATGTTTTTTTTTTTTCTCCTCAGGTATGAGAAAGATGTGCAGTTGTTCAAAAGCAAGGTGGTGGACAGTGTGAAACTATGCAACAGTCACCTCTTTGACCACCCCAAGGTAGACGACCCATATGCAATCAGGTGGGTGAGCTGTCTCCCTCTCTTCAAGACACTGTCTTCGCGTCGGTCCTGAACGAGGAATATTGATTTTGCTCATTGTTTGTTTTTATCGTATTAGCTTTTCTCCATGGAACCCAGCTGTTCATGATGAGGCAAAAGAGCGGATGTTCACCCATAAAGTACGGTCATTAAAAGTATTTATATTCAGTTTTTTAATACTTGTTAGAATATTTGTAACCCTACAAAGCACAGCATTGAACACAGCTGGTCACAGAAATAATGCTCTGTGACGCGTCTCAGACCGAAATGTGCACAATTATAAAGTTATCCGTAATGGTTGTTGTCTCTGTTGCCCTTAGCGACGGCCCGACGATCAGCACAAGGGAGTGCAGGTGTCGGGCCTGTCCTGGGTGAAGCCCGGATCCACGCAACCCTTTAGCAAAGACGACAACCCTCCCCAGAGCTGAGCCTGCAGTGGCGCCGCCCGAGCCACCAGAGGGCGGCACACAGCTGGACGCCGCCACCACGGGGGTCTTCCTCAGCTGTTCACGTGACTCAGTTGAGCGGATGTCTATTTAACTCTGTGATATCGCTTTGGCTTTAAGGGCCTTTATTTTATTTTTGGCGTCTGCCCAAACAGCTTTAGAATAAGGAAACAACTATGTATAATATGTATAATATCAATGACAACTGGATGTCTTAGCAAACGCCATAGGCTGTGATGCAATCGAGAGCTTTCGCCTCATTTCACTTTTCGGATCCTCACACACGCGTCGGAGTTAGGTCTGCATCGGGGTTGGCCACGCCCGTAAAGGAAAGTAAAGTGAATTCACACTGTAAGCGGCAGCCCAAACGACGTAAAACCACTTCTTGAAAAGGGCTCAGGACAGTGCTGAGAATGTTGGGAGTCACCGTCGTGTGGGTGGACTCGGCTGAGATCTGTTTTCCTCTCCCTGTATTTTACACCAGAAATTAGGTTGACCTTTTTTTTTGAGTTTTATTTGTTTTGTTTTTTTTGTTTTCTGTATAACTTTTCTGTCTTAAATAGTTAATAATATATATTTATATATCGAGAAGAGCAAGCAGTGCGGTTTTAAGATGCTAAATTAAGTAATCAATTTTTTTTTTTTTTTTTTTTTTCCAATTTAAAATATTTTATTTACCCTGAATGAGTTGATTAAAGGTTTTGTTTGTAAAGTAATGGATGGTGTGTAAACATCTGACTTCAAGTTGCACACTGGCTGCTCGTTTTGGATTGTCTTTTAAGAAGAAAAAAAATATATTGACTTTCAACTTCTATTTTCTATACAGAACTCTGCAGTGGCAATCCAAGATGTCACACGGTTTGAATGTATTAGTCGTTTAGAAGTAATGGAAACACATTTTTTTCATCCTCGATACACATTCATACACACTTCATCTGTTTGTAGAACCATGACATTTTAACATAAAAAGAAAAGATCTAAAGCAATCGAGTCGAAAGCAATCGAAAGTTACGTTCACTTGAAAGCGTTCAATGATGCTGCAAATCCCATCAGGTAAATGGAGTACGGGAATATAAATACAACTTCGTGATGAGAATTGAAATTTGTTGGAAACACATAAGGACACCGGACAACTGAAATGCGGCCAATGTTGATACCTGGTGCTAATCAGCGTTGAAACGGATGAGCTTTATCTGTCGCTGCTGTGACGATAAGGAAAAGGGAAACCTTTCCTCTTATTTCACATGCTGTCATTTTGACTCGACACAAACCAAATGTATGCGCTCATTACCCTTGATAGGCAATGTGAGAATCTATTCAGTTTTACTCAAGCGTGAATAAAAGCGTTCAAAAAGTTGCGCTTTTCATTTTCTCTATTGGTCAGACAAAGAATTTTGTTTGTCGATTCATTTTTTTAAATTTTTGTTTTGTCAACCTGAAAATTACATGCAAATGAATGTGTCATAAGTCATAGTTAAGGTGGTTTACTGAAGCACATTACAATATATTAAAAGCTCTTTAAAATGAAATACGTTTTTGCCGGTGGCGTGCCGTCTGCAGCCTTTAAACGACCTGGGACGTTACACAAAAAAAAAAGTGTGGACTTATCTGGTAAAATGTTAACGTTATACAGTGTCTCTCATTTACATATAGTTGCAAGGACACTCCAAATTTAGCTCTGATACACCCCAGTTCCGTTTGATCACCCTTGAGATGTCTCTGTGACTCGTACTTTGCCTCTGGGCAAACTCTGTTAATTGTTTGGAACAGAGAAAGGCACGTCTCTGAAATGCCTCGCAGTTGACAAGGAAATGGAGGAAATGAAGCCGGTCACGCGGATGTTCACTCTGCTCCCACCGTGAAAGGCATTCGGTGGCAGCCGGACCCATACGGGATTCGACAAAACCTCATCACCACGGGGGAGAAAGCTAGATACCAACGACCCCTCTTTACGGAGCATCGGGCCTTTTTCCGCTGACACACATCTCCCGGCTCCCTTCGGCGCTTCCCAATTCTGCGTTTGGAAGCCGGGGCGACCGGACGAAGTGCCACTCCCGATTAAAAACACAGGACAACAGCGGAAGTGGAGACCACCGGTCGAAATAGTCTCTCTTTCGCCGTCGACAGCAGGGGCTTCCTCCGTCTTCCCGTGTCACAGAGCAGCGGCAGCGTCTTAGGAACCGTGGCCGGGTCAAGGATCAAACCCAAACATCAAAGCCCTCCCTGAAAACCAGCTCCGAAGCTCACTTTACTTGTCTCGCGTGCGCTTAAATATTTGTCTTCAAACACAAAGACCCAATCACAACGGAGACGTCGCTAACGGAGCCTGCCAGATGATCGGAATATCTGTCGTTCATTTCGGTTTTTCATATTTAATATGTTAAAATGTGACGGCTTCCAAATATTTATTTTGGGGCCGATTATATCAAGTGAAAGGAGCTATTTAAAACTTTTCTTATGAGATGACGCCCCCCACTTCTTATCATATAATATACACAATTGTACTAGCTGATACAACTTTTATACAAAGTCAACTAATACATCATTAATGCCGCTGTACGTTATGTCGGCGGTCCGGCAGTGCCATTCCCCACCGCCAGGGGTCGCTCCGCTCCACGCAGCGCACCCCCGCCTCCCGCTCCTGTCGCGCTCCTCCGGGGGGGGGGGGGGGGGGGGGTGAGACCACAGGTCACGCCTCGAAGTGAGGCCACGTCTGATTGGCCGCGGCACGGACGCGGCCATCTTGTACGCCTTGTCAACACGGGCGCTTTTCGTTTGAATCCCACCGGCGCGTCGCTGGGCCGCGGTTCGCCCCGTGACATTTATCCGGTTAGAATATGAAACGGGGGACGGGACGGGGGGGGTGGGGTGGGGGGGGGGGGACGGGGCGAACCGGCCGCGATTCTGGCCCGAAAATAAGTAATCGCGGGGGAGTGACCGCCCGTCCAATCAGAGGCCAGGTGACAACTATGCAAATGAGGCGCCGCCGCCGCCACCGTCACGTCAGCAGTAGTGACGGGAGGTTCGACGCGTTCTGTCCGACTCGGCTCCCGACGACTCGCTCGGCGCAGGAAAGGAGTCGTCCCGACTGCACCGACGCGCCCGTCGGTTTCGCTTCGGTCGACGCCACGCGTCGGCGGGGCCCGGGGGGTGGCTTCCGGTCAGCGGCGAGCGAGGGGTCGGTCGGTGCCGGCGCGGAACCGGCGGGCAGAAAAAAAAAAAAAACCCAATAATAAATACAATAAAATGAGTTGAAATAAATACAATAAAATGAGTTGAAATAAATACAATAAAATGAGTTGAAATAAATACAATAAAATGAGTTGAAATAAATACAATAAAATAAGTTGAGCCGGCCGCTCGAGCGGTGTCGACGGCAAGAAGGCACAGTGCGGCGGAAAAAGCCTCGAAAAGCGCCGATGCTGAAAGATTTACGATGTATAACGAAATGATTTGCTAGTTCGTGTAAAGCAGCCACGGCCAACGGGGCTTTACACCGGACGCGGCTTCCCCCGCGTTTATACTTCCACTTTGTTTACGAACCATCCCGCAGGAGGGCTTTTGATTTGTGGGGAGGGAGGGAGGGAGGGAGGGAGGGTTACGCTGAGGGTCGGGCACGTCGTTTATTCTTTTTCGCCCCTGGATCCGGACCCGGGCCGAACGCCCCCGTGTGCGTCGGGGGTGGACGCGGTGACCGAGCCGCGGACGAAACGAACCGGACCCGAACGGACGAACGTCCCCACCCCGGGAGACGGCGCCAGCGGCTCCCGGAGAAGAAGAAGAAGAAGAAGAAGAAGACGAAGAAGACGAAGAAGAGGGGGTGAGGGGGTGAGGGGAGAGAAGTCGTTCCGGGCGAGCGGCTCGTTCGCGAGCCCCGCATCGCCAGCCAGCCAGCAGAGGCGCCGCGGCAGGAGTGCAACTACACGGGCACAAGTTGGGACTTGGGCGACCCCGCGTTCCGCCGCGCTCACGGCTCCACTCCGCGACCCTCGGCCGGCAACGAGGTGAGTGCCGTCGCCGTCCGACTGTTCGCGAAAGCCCGCGCGGCCCCGGAGCCCCCGGCGCGGAGCGGGCAGCTGTCAGTATCGTGACAGCGGAGCGGGGGCTCGGCTCCGGCTCAGCTGTGTGGGTCACACCGGGAAGCTTCCAGAGCACCGGGGGGTGGGGGGGGGGGGGAGTTTTCACCCGCGGAAAGTCCTCGTTTTCTGCTTTTATTGTTTCCACGATGTCGGCGAGATAAACATGTGCGTGTAGGTTGGTGCTTGGACCGATACTTTAGTCGCTCACCATAGGAAAGCGCGGTGTTTACAGGCAGTAATTGTAAAGTAATGAAATAAAAAATAAACAACCAACATATAAATATAATGGTGATATACATTAAACATAGAACAAAAAGGTCACTATACAACAAACGTAAAAAAGGAATCATACAATAGAACCTAAAACCTAACTCAAGAAAAAAAAAAAAGAAGTAAACGACACATCTAAAACTGGACTTAAATTTTGAGAAAAATGGAAATATACGAGTAACCTAAAAAATAACAACAAATAATCGATAAACCAAAAAAAGAATCAAAACTGGAAACGTAATATAAACTTAAAAATGAATAAAGAAATCAAAAATAAAGCTCTAGATAATCGATCATTTCTGTCAAAAATAGGAAATTGTGTAAGTTTGCATTCGTATATTTAAATAAAAGTATACGCCGCGTATATGGGGTGGACCAGCGATGGAAAGAAAAATACTTACGACAAATTGAACATATACAGTATATCCAGTGATGAGCGTTTTAACATCCACCTCCTGTCTGACTCAGGTCGTCCAGGGTCAAGCCAAGGTCACCATCAGTAGGTCCGTGAAGTTTGGCGGTTTTTGGTGAACCGGCCCCTCGTGGTGGTCAAGTACGGCTACGGCGGTCCTGAACCGTCGGTGGAACCGGCACCTTTTGTTTCAATCCTGTCGATTCGGAAAAGCGGTAAAAGGGGCTGCCGCGCAGCTGGTGAACGCCCGCCCCTTAAAGCCTCCGTCCATCATCTTTCCACCCCTGCCCTCTCTTCCTCCTCCTCGCCCTCCCCGTCATCCTCCCCACCGCGCCCCTCGCCCTCGTTATCCTCCGGTGTGGGTGAAGCGGCGTCACGACGGGTGATTTGGTGTGAGAGGAACACCTGTCTGTTGAGCAAGGTTTCGCCATGCTGTTAATTGCATGGAGGACCTGGAGCTCCGTAGAAGATGAAGAGGAAGAAGATGCTGTGAGACTTGTGAGGTCGCAGTCCGCAGTATAGTAGAAGTAGTATGTAGGACATCTGTTGGCGGGGTAGCTTTTGGGAGACCAGTAAAAACACACGTTTGCGCCATTTCACGCATCGCCGGCCCCAATGTTCATCGTAAAGTCTGCGGGGACGGCAGCTGGAAGTCACCACAGGCGGCTGCGGACTGAACTGTGGCCGCGGAGCCGGCGCCTGGCGAGGCCACAGGTTAGCCGTGGCTACTGCTACTAGCTAACTAGCTGCGTCGGCTCACGGGGCAGACTGGGCTCAGCACCCGGCAAGTCGGTTCGATTTGTGTATCTGCCGGGTTGCTCTTTCATGCCGCGGGTTCTCCTGTTTGTGTTGACGCTGGAAGATGAGTGAGCCGGACGACGGCCGTTTGCTCTGTGAGCTTCATGAGAGAATACACAAGTGTCGGGTCGTGGCGGGGGGGTGCAAGTCCAGTTGAAGGATGGCCCAGCAACACTTATGGACTATAAACAAAGAAGCGCCGATAGCTTTTTAGCTCACATAAAACACTAACAAATACAAACCAGACTGGCACTAAAATGGATCCTACAGACTGCAACCTGTTGATTGTGCTTGTTAGATGGGAGAGAACCATGTGCCTTTTCCAGGGCAAGAATGCACAGGTCAGACATGCGCAAGAAGTAGAAGGCAGTTGTGGAGAATTTGATAAACCAGTGTAGCTAGTTTATGATGTGTTGTGATGTGTTGATATGGATGAACGTTCCTATATTTATCCCAAAGGTAAAAAGGTCCCCACCACCTCAGGTGACCATGGGAGGAAAAAAGAATTGAGCGTTAACCCGGATGTTGCAAAAAAAAAAATAATAATAATAAATTACATTTTTGAATGGAATTCTAGGACTTTTAGTGTAATCCCCCCGACTAGGGATGTTAACAATTAATCGATTTGTTTCTAATAAGATTTTGTCTTATCAATAAGAACTGAACAATCTGCAATCTTGTTATTGTATCAAGGGGTGACATTGTGGGGCGCTGGGCGTTTTTGAGGAAAAAAAAACCAAACTACCCATCCAGGAAGTAGCAGTAGTCACCGGAAGGACAGTGGGGCAGAGAAAACAAATGCCCAGTGGAGCAGGAAGTAGTAGTAGAATTGGGTGGGGGCTTCCGGAAGAACGACGGACAACAAACATGGCTGCGCGTAGAGAACGGGAGCTTCTTGATGCCGAGGAAACCGTATGTTTATTGCTGCGTTCGGAAGGGGTACAACAGCAAAACAAAACAAGGGATATGTTGCTAAAGTGATGACTCCAATAAAATATATTAAACTAAATAATTTTGTTGGTTATTATAGATAAGAATTTTAGTAATCTTTATTAATTTTTGCCTCATCCATATCTGCACCAGACTTGATCGGCCACGAAACATCCGGCCCGTTCCGTCGCCGAGGACGGCAAAAAGTTAAAATATTTGACTCCCGCAAAGGCCAGTCGTAAGTATTCCTGTATGCACGAAGCAGCTCGGCCGGTCTCGTCTCGAACTTCTCAGTTTTTAAATGAAATGAGGAGAAACGGTCCTCACCCCGAGTCACAAAATCTCTGAGGTGCGGGGCGTTGCGTAGGTCCCCACACGCCGTGGCACCACCCACTGGTGACGTCATTGGCTTTTATGATATCAGTTCATTCCGGTTGTTTGATAAGGTTAACAACCATCGATTCAGGGAACTCCTTCAAATTTGCAGCCCTGCCCGCAACACAGACAATTTCGTGGATTGCCACTTAAATGCAGCCTTTCTAGCATCCGGCCGGGACATACAAATCCCCTGTCGTGTCGCACATGATCTAGAGATTCTTTAAAAAGATATCCAGTGCGGCGTTTCCGTTAGAAGAAATTGATCCACTTGTCCTGGAGGATTTAAATTTCCTGGACAAGTGGGAGAAATTCCGGTCAAACATCATCTGTGTTTATTGAGCTTAAAAACAATTGACAGGCAGGCGTTATTGAGAATGAAATCCTGAAAGCATGTAGATGTATATTTTTTTTATTGAATATTCAAAATAAAATAAGTCCCTTCAGTTAAGCTGTTAAAAATAAATTAATTAATATTACGAATCGTACTACTTGAAATCCAATAATTTCCATTTGTGAACAACAAGTAACAATAATAAACATTTAACTTAAATACATTTTGATAAAATCAGAAACAAAATCAATATGGTAAGTAGGTCATAACAAAGTTTGTGGTGTCAATCCTCGTTGGGACGTCTCGTGGACGTATTTTACAACACAATGGATAATTACCGTCTGCTTTAGGTCAGAACTTAAATATAAAATAACTCAACTATAGATGTGTGTCCCTGTTGTCAACGGTACATCATCTTTCTACTTCTCCTCAGAGTTCTGGACGCTGCGCTCTGTCGCCGCTCCGTGTTTACTGTACTGTGTTTACAAGCGCAACCTTTCCTCGAGGGAGGGGGCCGGGCTTATTTAGATACTGACAAATATGATTGGTTAGGGGTGAACGGTCAGCTGTAGATCGCCCAAGCTGATTGGCTGTCTGTTGCAGCTTGCCGAAAGAGGAAATGAACAGATCTGCAGAATTCGTTTCATCTAAATGATGAGTCAATTATTATTTTGACATCGAGGGAACTAAAATATGGCAATAATTGTCATTATTGTTTTATCACCCGGTACTAATTCAGATTGAGCTTAGAGGGAATTATTCTTATCGGACATTATGACCGGGGAAATCCAGCAATTACCGAATAATGGAAACTGTGATCCAGAGCAAAATTCAGCAAAATTTGAGACATGCTTCAAGTCAAGTTATCATCCGACGGGGGATGCAAAAAACCCCCCCAAAAAGTACTCCTGTGTTTCGAGATTACTCAGAATTTCGCCCCCGAGCCGAGGGACCGGCGAGCAGAGCGTGGTGCACCGCGACCGCCCGCTACCGATATACAGCGCAGGAAAGGAATACAAATAATAGATAGATAGATAGTGTGTGTGGCGCAATTTTCGCACATTGTGTTTTTCTATTATTTAACTCAATTTCCTTATTGAATGAAACAAAAAGAGGCACCTTGACCGTGCTTGTTTGGATAATCTGACGGCAACGGATTTACAATCTGAATCGGTTAAATTTTTGCCTGGCTCTCAGAGGCCAGCACTTCGGTTTCCGTCTCCCCGCCCCTCCCAGACGGACTGGGTTCCCTCGGCCGACAGAGCTGCGACAGAGCCCCCGTCCCCTCACGCGATAACCCTAACCCAATGTTATTAAATCATTGTGATAATTTTCAATTTCAAACCTTTAGGTCGCTATTGTCGTTGTTGTTTGTAGCATATGACCAGAGATATTTAAATATATGGGACTTCAACAGATTTTCCCATTATTGTTACCATTCAAATAACATTATTGTAATATTTTGTATATTTGTGATAATGTGAAATACATAGGGATACGTGCAATAATAAGCAGGAACAAATACAAATAATTACATCCTTTCTTTTATTCAAATTTGATTTTACATTATTTTCATCCTGCAAATAATATATGAACATACATATATACTTTATATTAAGGTGGGTGGACATTTATGTACATCCGAGATACTTGATGCACTTTTGAAATTAAAATGATTATGAACTCCACTTGGAACTGTCAGGAATGGATGGGAGTGCTCAAGCATGTTATTTGTGTTGGACCCCACACAGGACCCTTGTTATTAGTGTTTAGCAACAGCCTCTTAGCACCACACAAGGATAAGACACTCTAGCACATATTGTGCACACACACACAGTGTGTGTGTGTGTGTATGGTGTGTATGTGTGTCGAGTTGCAGGAGGAGTTTTTGTATTGAGTGCCATGCTCATCACTGTAGAGAGATACCACAGCTTCTGAAATGCGTACCATTTGGAAATCAGGACGTTTTTAAGTACTGTTCGGAGTTAAAGTGGTTAATTGCAATGAGGCTTATGTGTATGTCAGTTTTCTTTTTTATACCAGAAATACTGCATGTAGGCTCATAAATTACATGGTTCATACGATGTGACTGTAAAAGCCGTTACTCTTATTTTTGTATAATTTGAAGCAGAAGAAATTAATCTCATGCTTGGTCCTCTGTCTGAGTCCCTCTCACATTTACAAATGTTTTAGTATAGCGGCTGCTCAATATTATCTCAGACACAGACTAGTTTAGACAGCACATGCACAGTCCCCTTACGATTATCCTCTCTCTGCTTCGTTCACTACCATCAGACCATCAGAGAGGTGTGTCTGTTTGTGAGTCTATGCAGCCATGTGATCATCATGTTGAGTGCCAGTGCATTATCAACTGTGGTTTAGAAACAAACAAGCAAACATTAAAAAAAAAAGCCCTTAAAATGGAATAATCTTCCTCAGTTCCTTTCTGTTGAAATGCTATCAGCTGCCTGTACCTCCCACACATTGTGTAGTAGCAGGCAGCTTCACAGGGTTAGGGCAGATTAGAGGGGGGCTTTGAATGGGAATATGCACCTGGCCGATGGCTGGCAGTTGGTTTGCATCAGCTGCTTGACTGCACATGTGCAAGGCAGTGCTGATGGGTAATTGACGGTGCCAAATTTACCCAAGGCCCTACTGACCTAGCTATTACCTGGCTTTTTGGAAGCCAATGCTGCGTCGGGCTTGAAGTGAAGTCTACTGTTATTCTACAAACAGTGAAATAGTGCTGTTATTTGCAGTAAAAACTATCAGCTCAACAATGAAATTTGTTCTAAGAGTATAAAAACTATGGTACACTTAGAATCCCCAAATTTGTCACAAAGTAATATGTAAAAAAAAAAATGTAACCATATTTTGCACTAACAAGGTCTTTGTCTTTTTGTTCTGTTCAGGGCCGATGAATAATGGACAGTGTAGCACCGATGTCTTAAGCTCAGCACAAGCTTGAATACAGTGGAAACTGAAAGCCTCCTGGTGGCCCTGAAGACTCCACCATGGACTTTTTTGATGACCCAAACCTTTTTGTTGGAGAGCTAGAAGGTCTGGATGAAGATGATTTTACTTCAGGACAATCACTGGTGGATGATCTCAACCTTACCGCAGATTTTGAACCCCTCCAAGTGGAGCCTCTTGCCCCCGGTAAGCACCAAGGGATGATTCCACCATCTTCATCCACGCTCTCCCAGCAAGCTATGCCTGCTTATGGGCAGCAGATGAGCCACTACACTGGAATTAAGGCCCAGAACCCCATAAGGCAGGCCTTTCCTGGCTCTGGGGCCACAGGTAATGGGGGTATGGCACAGCAACATGGTCAGTACCACAGTGCCTCCCTGAGCCAAACGCCACAGGCTAATGGATTGTTCGGCAACCGAAGCAGTCCAATGTGGGGAAACCAGGACCAGAATGGGAATATTTATCACCCTCTTTCCCAACAGCAGCAGCAGCCACTTCATCAGCAACACCCATTGCACAACCAGCACCTTAATCTCAGACAGCAACAAACACAGCAGCAACACCATCCCTGCCATCAACAGCAGCAGAGAATACCACAGCTTCAGCAGCAACATCAACAAGCCCATCACCAACAACAGCTGATGAGTCAGCGTCAGCACCAACAAATGAACCCTCAAATTCTGTCTTTGCCGCAACAACATCACAACTTCCCCTTTCACCAGGGAGATCAACAGCATGCTCACCTTAACCAGCAGCCTGTTCAACATCGGCTTACTCCAGGAGGAGCAAGATTTCATTCTAGGCCTACGTCTGGCCCTGTGCCGAATAAATCATACTTAGAGACTCAAAATCCCTCTCTAGGTGGGACTCTCCTTCAACAGCAGCATCAGCAGAGTGGCTACCAGCTAGTCAGTGGAGGTCAAACCTTCCCTGGTGCAGGACCGGTCGATGGTCATTTGTCCTTTCCTATCCAGTCGCCAGTCATGTCTCACGCACTGCCTGCATGCTCTGGCAGCCCTGCCACTCCGTACCAACCCTCACAATATCCCACCTACCCTGGAGAGCCAGACATATCCAGTCTGAGTCAACAGTCCCTGCCGTCTGCCTCTTTGTCTCGGCCTACCCCTTCTGCACCCCTGACTTCTAGAGTGCCTGGGGCAGGATGCGAGTTCCCATCCACACCACTAATGACTCAGCAGCCGTCTCAGGTCCCAGCTAGCCGGGTTGATGAGTGCCCCTTTCGGGACTTGCGTTGTTCTGGGCAAACCCAGGGAAACTACTCGTCTGAGATGTTCAGCCAAGCTATGAATTGCTACCCCAGTGTGGCAAGCCAGCTGCCTTCTGAGCAGTCCCAAAGCTGCAGAGTCACTGCTGTTCCAGCCAGTAATGGATACCAATCACTTGCGGAAGGTCTGGTACCGCCAGTGGCTCAGAGTGGGGACTTTGAAAGTCTGGAGGCCCCGGACCTTCTGCCAGACCTTCTGCCTCAGCTGGAAGCTGCACTGAGCCAACAGGAAGAATCTAGCTGCTCTTGGAACACTGGCGCCCAGAAGAAGGAACAGAATGTTGGGAATATCCCACCTGTGGAGTACAGTGAAGACAAGGTAAAGTTGTGACACACATTTTGAAAAGCATTTCTGATTGGAGTCTTTTCACAAACAGTTGAAAAAGTTCCCTGTTTCTGTATTTTCCTGAAGTTGACAAAAAGACTAAATGAAGACTAACTTCACTCCAAGACTATTTTTATACTCCCGATCACCTGAATGCCACCTTGCAGGAACAAACCTTTTTATGTAGAAGACGTACGGGAGAAATGGTTATCTTGAGCAAGAAACATGGAAAACTTTTTGCATCAATAACATTGTCATAACTATTCTTCTTGCACTGCCCTGATTTTGACTATCAACTAAGCTTTTACTATTTTCTCCTAGTTCCCCTCAATATTATCAAATCGGTGCAAATTGGAAGGGACTGCAAGGTGGTTCGTTTTTAAAACCTAATGCTCTGTTGTGCTTCAGCTGGTGGTGTGGACGTGGCCCCTTCAGTATATCACAGTACAGATGCCAGCCAACTGTGTAATGTTTAACTACAGTACGTCGTCCAAAGAAAGCATGTGCTTGTCTGGCAGAAACCTGGAGACAGTGGTGGAGTGGAGGAAGGAGTGTTATAGCTGAGTTCCTGGTTCTGAAAATGATAATAATCTGTCCAGCCTGGCCTGTCTAAACGCCCAGTGCACCGACAGCAGGTCCGGCCTGATTAGGCTGAGTGGCAGGAGTGTCTTCAGGACTTAGCTGTAAGCATACTTAGGGCTATATCAAGATGTGGGTCAGGGCAAGCCAGAGGCACTTACACACCGCCTGGCTGGAGCGTGGGGGGAGGGTGTGTGTGTGTGTGTGTGTGTGTGTGTGTGTGTGTGTGTGTGTGTGTGTGTGTGTGTGTGTGTGTGTGTGTGTGTGTGTGTGTGTGTGTGTGTGTGTGTGTGTGTGTGTTAGAGAGACAGAAGAAGGAAAAGACAATGAAGAATGTAGAGAATTGAGGGACTCAGTCGAAAGGAAGCTTGAGCATGTAGAAAGGGACAGTGCTTAGAGAAGTGGAGGACCTGAGAAGAAGATAAATGACAGTGTGGGGGTGGAGTGCCGGTCACCATTAGCTGTCTGGCTTTTGCAGTGCAGAGGTGGTTCCTGGAGTGGCCAATAACTCGTCAGCAGTGCTCTGACCCAAGAGTGATGCAGGACCGGCATTATTATCACAGCCCTTAAGGATGGGGTTTTCAACACATCCCTCTGTGGATTCCCATGGATATTTGGTGCTGATTAAATTCCTAGGGCTAAGTAGCGATATGTGTCTGTAAGGTATATGGAATGACTGAGTGAGAAATGCTCTACCTATTCTGAATACCTGCAGATGAATTGTCCTTGAGCAAGGTTCAAGTGGACATCATTACTAGACTCACAAGCATGACTGGCTGGGACTGTGTAGAAGGTCGAAGTTGTAGAATTGACATGCATTCTCAGTCATATTCCTTTTCCCTTTTAAGACTGGACAGGATCTCATGATTCAATTTTGATATAAAGGGAATAATACAATTTTATATATATATATATATATATATATATATATATATATATATATATATATATATATATATATATATATATATATATATATATAAATATAGATAGATAGATCGATTTTTTTTTTTTTTTTTTTTTAAGCGACCCTGTTTTCCATGGCCTAGTACTGACTAACAAGCTTTCTGATTGGTCATTGTCCACAATCACAAATTAATGAAGCATAGTTTGGTGCTCTTTCAACTGCCTGCGTGTCCTTACCACCAAAGCTGTACGTGGTTTGCTCTAATTGAATAGAACAACAGATACTGACATCAAATCCCCCTTCTTGGTCAATGCTTTGTTCTACCGGTGGTGACTCACAGGCTTTTGTAGCAGCCAAGGTACAGCCAGCTAACTCTGGAGAAAACAAGAGAAGCGGTGACCCCAACAGAGGCTCTTCACCCAGGTCATTTGTCCATCTACGCATGTCCTTTAATTGGAATAGGCCAGCATACAGACCAGCCTCTCCCTGTCTGTGTCAACATCTAGCCCTGTGTTGATGCTTAGGGGCTGACGGCGCTATTCATGCGCACTGATGTGTGAATACTCTGCTGTTGGTGTGTTGCTGAACAGGCAAGGCATCAGAGGATGGCTGCCTGGTCTTCACTACCCTCAGTGCATGCAGCTAATTGGGGGTTTCCAACGGTTGTGATGGTCAGATGCAGAAATAAAAAAACAAACAAACAAATTATTTCTATCCCTTGTGCAATGGGACTACTGTAATTTGTTCTGTAGAAGTCTGTGACTACCGTTCATCACCAATAATTTGTCCTTTGTGTCGCGATGCTTTTTGGATCAATTTTTTTTAAATACCGTTGCCAATGAAGTTCATGCAACTGGATAAAATTGTTATGGTTTTTATGACCGTTATAATTCTTATGATTATAATTCAGTACAGTCAAGACACAAAACAACTTAAATTAAATGTACAATAATAATATTTGGTTCCAATATATTGGGGCTGCATTGTGTATATAGAATTTATTTGGAAATGAAAATTCAGAATTTTGCACATCGCAGAGGACTACAATTTCAGGTCAAAATTTTAGGTGAAAGAGATCTGCAAAAACACTTAAAATGGTTGTTGGTCAAACCCCGCCTCCCCTGCACCCAGAGTGGATTGTTTTTAAACTGTAACAAGAAACAAAATAGGTCAAACTCAATTAAAATGTTCCTGGTTATAAGAATTGTAAGTATTTATAGAAATGGATCGCTTTTTTTTTTTTTTTTTTTTAGTGAAGCGTCATTTAACTGCTTAATTATTTGCGCTTCACGGACAAAACGTGGTTCATAAAAACTGTTATTCTTTTAAAAAGCACATAAAGGTAAAAACGAAAATGCTTTATTCATGGCACTTGACTAAGAGAAGAGCCTTCTGGTCCAGACAAAGGTTTTATAAAACATTTGGACGCCTGCTGTTTTCACAAGTAACTTTGGAAAACAGTTTTTTGCTGGTACAACACTAAAACAGGTTATTTTCTTTTATGATATCTTCAAACTTAATATATTGAGTGCTACAGATATGTGTTATTGAGCCTGTGTTTGGGTTGCTCCACATTGAGTTCACAACCGATGCCTGTCATTCCTGGTCAAGTTGCATTCTTTTGTCTGTTTGACTGTGACTGACGGTGCTATTGACATTTACAGACACGCCGCAGAGAAGCTATGAAGATATACAGCTCCTTTATATAGACCACAGGAGATTAAATACCTTGTCAACAATTTCAGACTGTTGATTTGCAGCCTTCTTGGGGAGACGTCACTGGTGTCAGTGTTATGCGAGTTACCAGGTTATTATGTCCCTTATATCTTTCAGCAAATGGCAACACACTGTCTGAAATGGCCAACTGATGGCCTCATATCTATATACACACCAGAATATCCATATTGGTTATTGTTGCTAATAGTGAGACACTTCTCTGTATAGAACCACTTTCTGTTTTCTGTTGCCATCTAATTTGAATGTGTGGCAGATCCGCTTGCCACACGCCATCCGAGTGGAGTTTTCAGGGCTCTCCGGCACAGAGACACAGACAATAGAGCGGAAACAAACCAGTTTATTGTAGAGAGTGGGCTAGGTGGAAGAAGCCCGGAGCAGGTGGACTGCATGTCATGACAAGGGCTCCTCTCCTGTGTTTGTGTGTGGATGGGGGTTTTACCTGTTGCTCGTTAGACCAAGCAACTAGCAACAGGTATACAGCAACACTGATCCCGGGCCCAATTACCTCGACCCCAGACAGGTGTGGCTGCTCAAATCACTCCACCCCCACACCACAGAATCTTTTCCGTATACGCAAGTTTTGAATATTTTCCACTTGTCTTTTAAGCACATTTTATAACCATGTACACAATGGTTTCCTAACCCATTAGACAACATTCTGGACTCAAGTTAAGTAGGCACTTGTGTTAGCGGACAGCATTTATTTTTTTAATTTTGCACCAGTGCCCTCTGCATGTCTGTGAGTGTCGTGTCATGGTACACTGCGAGGAACAATAAATTGAGTAAACAACGGTAATTTTGAAAGATTTCCATTTTTCTAGCTTGCAGTTGTTGTTTTCCAGTTGTTGTACTCAAACATATCGGGCCCTCAGCAATTCAGTCTGTTTTAATAGATAAGAAATGATGCTCACAACTTTTCCCTAAATGCTATGGCACTATCTCAGATCCACTGGCTGAGCTTTCATTTCAGGCATGGTTTCGACTGTGCTGATTGGCCCTTTACAATGTAGTGCTCGATGTGGAATAATTTATTTTCAGAGCAATAAGAATTTTGCTCTATCTCTGTCTCTTATCTCTATATAGGGTTGCATAGATTAATTGCTCTAAATCAGTGATTGGTGATCAGCAAGCCAACTTTGAAATGCCTGATTGAAGAGCCAAATCACCCTAACCTAAGAAAATTTGATGACATTACATTACATGCACTTCTATGTCAGCAATGTGGATAAGAGTGGACAGCTAGCTCATTTTAGCCCCGTTGAGAAGAGAAACAGGCTGACCCGTGTCCTGGTCAAGATGGTCTTCTTTTCAAAAAAACATTTACCATAACCAACTCTTGGTTCCTAAATGAACACGCTCAACACTGTCGCAGTTGGAGTTGGCATTATTTGATTCCTTCCAGTAGGACTTGAGTTTGGACTTATGTTGTTACGTTCACACTGCCAATTACGTTTGCAAGTGAATTGAGGAAATGACATAGAGGCTGAGATGAGTATGCGGGAGTCCTTAAGACCATGGCACTGTTGTTGAATGGTAAAAGATATTTTGTGAGGAAGTTTCAATCAGTGATTGGCCACACAATCACGCTATAAAACACATAAAATCTTCTTGACCAAGACTTTGAAAAACACTGATTTGGCCCACAAGATTCTGCATCATCAGTGAAAGACCTTAAATAATAATCGCGAATTACTGCCATTGAATTAAAACCCTAAACCTATTGCTGAACCTCATACTTACCTTCATACTTACCTGCTACACTTACCTGTTCTAGATGAACCCAACTCACTTTATACTTGCATACACGCTCACTTAAATGGAGAAATCCAAAGAAATCTTTGGAATAATAGGAGAAAAAGTACTGGTTCAATTTCTTGCCATACCTAATCATTTTTCTAAGAAACTGTTCTAATAACAGTCTATACAATCATCTTTACTTAAATCTGCCCTGTACCAAACATATATTACTCACCCGCAATTGTTTATTGAAGAAGATGGAGATGGTTTGTCCAAAAAAGTCTTACATTTTGTCATAAATAGTCTTCAAAAGGTGTTTAAAAGTATTACATTTAACTCCGATACCTGCAGACACCCTGCTTTCCCTCATGTCTTTCAACCAGACTGACAGACAGTGCTGCAGTCAATCCTGAAACATGACACTATGTCTGCCGCACGCACACACACGCGCAGCCACCACTTCCTCTGCTAAGGAACCTGCCTCTCTTTCTGACATGTTCTCTCTCTCTCTGCCGCCCCGTGCTGACCTACTATCTGTCTCTCTGCGTCTGTGTTCACGCTCTGCCTGTCGCTGTATCATCGCAACTGCCCCCCCCCTTTCTTTCTCCTATGCTCTCTCGCTCTCTCACTCTCGCTCTGTCGCTCTCTGTGCGCCTACCTCTGGCACTGTCTGGTTAGCTGGAGACCTGCCAGATGGAGGCAGAGAATAGCTTGGGTCAGAGGTAAACAGGAAGGCAGGCAGAAGGGGAGGGCTCAGAGGAGTGGCTCCGGGGGTGGGGAGGGGTGGGGAGGGAGGGGGAGAGCGGTGGGGGGGGGAGTTGTACTTGATTTCTGTTGGGATCATGTGGGAACGCTGCCAGCCCAAACTGCACAGTAGGTCTGAATATAAAGCATTATCTCTTTATTCAGAATCCGTCTCTCTCTGTTTCCTCTTTTTTGTTGTTTTGGTTGGGGGCAGTGTCAGGAACCATGTGCTTAGCGGTCAAGTCTGGGGAGTTATTATTATTATTTTTTTGTTTGCTCAAATGCTCTGCTTTTTGATTTTGGCATTGCGTGGCATGAACTCCTTGAACTCTGGTTAACCTTTCATTGACGGAGCAGGGGGAAGCAAGACGGCCGGTCCACTTCAGACTCTTTCCGTCTCTCCGGAGACGGGCAGAGGAAGACCATTTGAAGAAGACTCCTTTTCGCATAGAGTGCACTGAGTACACTGAGGGAAAAAAAAGAATAATAAGACATTGGATCAACTTTAAAAAATGTTTGAATTTGTAATGTCTGTATTTCTTAAAAAAAACATTTGTTTCTTGGTTCTCCTTATTGGCTCAGTTAGTAGCTTTGAATGAAGGGAAAGTGTAGATTAATTGAAAACGCAGACGCAAAGACGTCATTGTGTTGTCCTTGTGTTTAAAGCTGGCACACTGTTTGCGTTGTCTCATGGTGGCTTGACTTTGACACCAGTTGCTGTTGCTTTGTGTAGCCCTTGCCCACCAAGAAGGCGTCGAGTTTACTAGTTACTCATTAGTTGCTTAGGCAAACAGGTGTTCTCAGAGGTGTTTTGGAGTAAGTCATTAGGCTTGTTGCCATGGATGCTGAAGGTTGAAGTCAAAGGTTTTGTAATGTGTATACTTTATATCCGAGAAATAATCTCTTTGGAGGGTCTGAATCAGGTCATGTCTTTGTTTCACCGTTCAGCGCTGAGAGCTGGCTATTGCTCAAGGATTCCCTGCTGCTGTTCAGCCCGAGTGAAGCCAAGTCTGTTCAGTCACAGGAAGATGATGTTAAATACCAAACTGAGAAAAGGCTGTACAGTATCAGTGGATCAGGTGGTTGTGACACAATGCTGACACCATTCAAACAGACTATTTATGACTAGAATCACTGTCAGGCTGTGAAGGGCACAGCTCCATTTACCCGTTCTATTTAAAAAAAAAAAAAAAAGAAGAATCTTCGAGTATTATTCATTCTCTCGTCTTCTGTTTGCAAAACTGCTCGTAGCAGCCGTTTGCCAGTCCACTCTACCGATCAGCTGTGTGAAATGTGGGGTGTGTCATGACAGCCAGCGTCAGTGTAGCTTCCACCTTGACTTTCCTGCTTAAGTACGGTCACCAGTGTTGTCGGCACCATAGCCATTTCTCACTCTCCAACAGGTTTCCACACAAGTACTTTTACTCTTGCGTTGCCTTGAATGTGTGATTGATAAGTTCAGCAAGTTCTACTGATGACCTGTTGACAGCGTTGTGATAAGTTAACTATCGTATGTTGCCAACCAACAACTTTGTTGTAAGATTCAGTGACTGTTCTCCAAACAGCTAGTGAAAATCAAGTGACTCTATTGTACATTAGGTATATTTCACACTCTAAAGGATCACCTGACACTCAGTGGTGCTGCTGCAGACTGCTAAGTGAGTGGAGGAAGCATCAATGGGAGTCGTGAACAATCTGTCAGAGAAATAATTTATACCAGGAAAAAAAAAAGCATTATTAGAAATTGATATATGATCCTTGAATCTATAAATGTGATTAAATGTGAATTTTTTTTCACCGGCAGTATTCTTAGTGAATATGTATCTGAAGTTAGTTTTAGTTAAAAAAACTGTAATGAGCTAATTTCTCAAAAATAATGACCTGAGAGGCTCAACAACAGGGCTTGCTCTATATTATATTCTGGGCCCTGGCTTTGGGACCCTGCGACTATTCACGCCACTGTCTGCTACGACCACAATCACTCAACCATCAATCAGTCACAATGTGTGTTTTTTGTCCATAGTTAATTTTCATATTAAAGGAACAAAAATTAAAATGCTTGACTATAAAATGGTTTTTTTTAACAGTCTGTTTTGTAACTTAAAATGTTTTGCACCATAGATCACATGCATAGCTATATATTCAAATGAAAAAATATATAAGTAGTAAAATACTGTGCGCCTTTCCCAAAACTCAAGTTCTGACACTATTATCTCTTATGCCATATTACACACAAGTGAGGCTTCTCAGATTGTGTATTATTCATCTTCTATTAAGAGAACATGGCATGTTAAATTGCATTGAGAGTCGCTAATTTAGTTTTAAAGTGGTGAGAACAATTGGAGTAGTTATTAGTCCAGTGAGAACACAGACTTGGAGCGGTGTTCTCTTCCTAGATACAGTGGTACCGGGGATAATCCTCTCATCTCCTCGCTGGTACTGTTAAAATGCCTGTGAATCGGAACAAATCTCCGCTGTACAAAGGCTCTGCAGACACTGTCTCCTCCTCCTCACGTCCTCCACAAGGAAGATGGAGTTGCAACAGCCAAAAACCCTTATTCATCAAATCTTCCGGGCTGCCACTCCCGTGCTCTCTCATGCGCCTCTCTTTCTCGCTCCCCTCCTCAAACCAGAATGGATGGATGGTTACGCCCAACTGTGCGATACCTGTCCAACTTGCTCTTTGCCTCAATAATGGAGTTGTAAGTCGCTCTACGGGACCTCCTCTCAGCTTCTCTACTGATTGTGTGCCAAAGTTCGAACTTAAGAAAGGTGCCACCTAGCCAGCTAGCTTGTTCTGCACACAGCTCTGAAATGTGTCATCTGTCTCGTTCAGAAGATTCCATAATGTTACACATATATTGTACATATACTGTAACTGCAGTTGGGACGAATGTTTGCAGCCTTTTTTGGGGGTTTACAGGGCATAAAAGATTTGCATCTTCAACCAGGTAAAACACATTTTATTCCCCAGCCGGACAATGTGGAGCAGCTCTGTCTAAAATATTCATGAACGTTGCACATCTTGGAGGTGGAAAGGTCATTGGTGGGTTGGATTCTGTCGGTAGTTGTGGTGAAACACAAGCTTTTAGTTGAGCTTTGTCGACAATGACATGCGGATTCAGTGAAACCCCAAAATGACACAGGGCATTTTTCAATGCGATCAAACAATTCTGGTAAAGGGATGCAATTGTGCATGTGACATTCATATCTAAACTGTACATGTAGTGTAAACAGGTTAAAAACAGAGTGGTTATTACAATATCTTAGGGGTGGGAATTGCAGAGTAACTCACGATACAGTACGATACTATCACGATACTCTGCCCACAATAACGAGGGTATCCCGATACATCACGATATATGTGGAACTGAAATACCCCTCAAAAAGCAGGAATTATGTATTTATTTAACGCAATTTGCGTTGTGGTGTCAGTTTCACAAAGTTTGACAACTGAGATGAAACGATGTACAACAAAGATTTTCAAGGTTTAAATAATATCTTAAAATATATAAAATATTCAATATTCAATTGTTAAATTAAAGCTTAAAGCAATATGAGGCACTCATAATACCTTCTTCCTTTCAACATGGTAGTGAATGGGGAAAAAAATATAGATTTGCCCCCAGTTACTGAATTTAATTCCAATAAGTAACCGGTATCATGTTAAATTTCTCACATTTATAACATACCACATTTCATGGAAATTGGCTCAGAATGATCCCTACGGTACACTAGACAACTTTGAAAAGAAAAAAGTCTGACACCCTCTTATGTCTAAAGACTGTGTCATAAGTCACTGAGTTATAAGTGGCAGACGATACGATTTTGCAAAGACTGGGGATCTTGCATGGGTCACCATTTGCAAGACTACAACTATGTTCCTTTTTAGAGTTACCATCCTGCTCCCGGTGGAAATTTACAAGAAGAAAACCTGAACAATTGAGCGAAACAGAGGCACCTTTTGGCCACAGCTGCCCTTGTGTGTGCAGTGGTTTGTTCTGAAAGAACAGCCAAACCATTAATATTATTTACATTGTGATGGTGATGACGATAATAAATGGCTTCTCGCTTCAGGGTGAGTCAATCATTTTTTAATAGTTAACCAATAATTATTAAGCAATTATATTTAATTTTAATAAGTTCTTAATGCGTTTCTGTTTAATTCTTTCAAAGTTATGACGTTTTATAAGTAAATAAGTTTTATAAGCGCAGAGCGTCATGACGCACAGACTCTGCGTCGTTCCTACACCTGCCCCGTAGGCCCCGCCATATTTACTCTCTACCCGGTTGGCTGCTTCCTGTTTGGTGCTGGAGAGAGCACACCTATTAGTTGTTGACTATGTTCACGTCCTTGAAATTCACTATTTACATGAGCCAAACTGAAAATTCCAGATAATACTTAACATGTTGGATTTATTTGGAACCTCAAGAAAGGAAAAAGACTGAATAAAGACGCCCAGGAGTTATATGACCACCTTACACCAAACGATCGATACGATGGGGGCACACCAACCGAGGTGTAACTCTTATGATTTCATCCCGATGTTGGAAATTCGTCTGCGACACTGAAATCGATTGAAAAGCCGTTTGGTGTGAGGCCAGTCACAGTCGCTTTTGTGGAGAAGTCTGCGTCTCTTAATACACATTGTATTTGTTTACTAGCGGATCTTGACCGCTCCAATATGGCGGACGCGCAGACGCATAGCGGCGACACGGGCTGTATCCACAGCTCATTCACGTCATGTGGTAAAGTAGCAGCAACATAGCGCAATGTACTGCAAACCAGTCATTGCGCTCCAGAGTAAAACACAGCATGCATCTGTCTTGTCTGTCTTCTTTTCACCGCAACTCTGCATCGAGACGGCAGTAAAACACTTTCACCATGATGCTTACATTTTGCAATTAATCCGCGGTTCACACGCGTGAACCTCCCTCCCTCCCTCCCTCTCCTTCCCCCGGAGCCATCATCTACGTTCTGTTACACTAGGCCTCCCCCCTGAAAGTGGACGAGTCTAATCATCAGTCAGGAAACCCCTCAGTCGACTGAGATTCTTTTTCGTCAGTCAGTGTGCATTATCATAACAGGATAAAACCGATAAAAGTTTACAAAAAAATGCACAGCTCACAGAACACATTTAAATGAGAAATCATAAATAAGGGGAGTCATAAATGTATTTTTCTATGTGGGAATCGTCCGAACACGGTTCTCTGTGCGCCCTGATCGCCATGCCTCGCTCCCCCAAATAAAACGACTGAAAACAGTGTGGGGACGGTGCACGGAGGAACGGGGCGTGACCCGTTGACTTGTTATGATTATTTTCTGCGCAACACAAATGGAGAGTGGGCGATCGGGGAGAGAGTCACAGAGAAAGTGTCCCTATTGAGTTCCTATTGCGTTCCATAAGCTCTTGTTTCGTTCGATAAGCAGACGTAAAGTGAATAGCTATCGGGTGTCGACGCTACTGTCTGAGATGGAGACGGGTGCACTAAATGTGTCCCAAAATATTGATATTGAGGTAGTATCGCAATATATTCCACTATAGATTTTTTTTTTCTTTTTTTTTGGTCCCACCCCTACAATATATGACCACCCAGATCAATCCAACCAGAAGTGGAGTTGTACAGTTTTTCAGCAGGAGAGCTCCTGTAGCATTCAGTTTCTGTTATTGTACAGTGCACGGTGGTTATAACAGAAGATTTCCCTTTTGTGAGGATTTATTGACATTTGTTTTATCTTTTAGATCTACCTTTGCTAACCACCATCTACGTAAGGTTGTCAGTCTTTGAACTGACCCACGGTGTCCAATGTTGAATGAGTTATGCAGAGTCGAGTCAGTCCTCCACGAATGCAGAAGATAAATGCAGTCGTGTGTGTGAATGTCGAATGTGGTCAGGAATGAATTTGCATTCACACTGCGCTTACAGTGTGTTCATATGTTTCCTTGATCATCTCTGAATGTGGTTTTTGTGATCAAATGCTCATGCGTCTTGGAATGCATTCACAGCTGGATGTATTGCTCTTTAGTTTAAATCTCATCGCATTGAAGAACCGATTTAATAGCACGGGGCCTTACTCTTGCGAGAGGTTGGACCGGTTGGCCTTAGTAACCTTTCAAGGCTGTCTTATTGATGGCGCAACCTGTGAACGACTCTTCGAGAGGCAACATTTCAAAATGGGCTACACGCACTCCACACCCTCTGCCTGGACCCTCCCTTCCTTTGACTTGGGTGACACAGTGGTAGGCCAGGGCTGTACTTTGAGCACATTTTGCTTGAACCTTAATCCTAGGTCAGACCTTTTGTGTGGCAGAGGTCAACAGGATAATGTGCATCCTCAGTGAGCCAAACCTCACCGTTCCACACTCAAGGCATATAGCAATGGGCTGCAAAAAAAAAAAAAAGGTCTTTTGGGCTTTCATCTGATTGTAAATCTTGCTCAGAACCATTTTAGGATTTTCTTTTAGGTGTGTTGATTTGTTTAAGCGTGTGGTTTCTTAGTCTGCAGATATTCACCTAAAATATTTATCTGATACATTTTCTGTATTAGCAAGGATATTTGGGTGTATTGTATTAGGGATGGAATCACAACAAACGTCAACAATCATTAATCAGATGTTTTTGTTTTTTTAGATGTAAGGCAGAAAAATTATAGAGCATCCTCGTATTTTTTTTGTCTATGCTGTTAAAGGAAAAATACATTTACATAGCCAACACATTCTTCACCCATTGTGATGCTTTACACAATGTGCACATGGCAACTGACCACACAAAGAGCTACTGGCAGACATTTGTCTTGACTTTACATGTCTGCTTCCTATTCTCACAGCTGCCCCCTAGTGTCACTTATAGACCCAGCTGGTTGTCTATGGCCAACAGAACAGTAATTCTCCATTTGGTTCTCTCTGATCTCTCAAACCCCCTTTTTTTTTTTTTTTTTTAATCAGCAATATGAATGTTTTCCTGTGCTCGGCTAATGGCTTAATTAAAAGGAGAAGTCAATTAACTGACCCCCTAGTGATGAGCTAATGGGCACCATTATTAAGCCCTGTCGACTCAGAGCTCCTCCAGGGTCCACTAGGGGTCTGGTTGTGAAGCACCACTACTGTAGATTTGCTCATCCCATTGTGATCTGCTTACAGTTGGAATTTAGAGAGAGATGGAGGAAGAGAAAGACCCTGACTGTGTCCAAGAGTCAGTTTTATTGGCATTCACTATAAATATCTCAGATAAAGAGGCAACCCCGACCCCCACACATCAGGCTGCTGCAGAACTCTGTCTTATCTAGCAGTTCAGTCATTTGAAGCACATCATGCAAAACTCTGAGTATTATTACATTCATTTTAGCTGTGATCCACAGTCTGAGCCCAGCTCTCCAATACTGCCAATAATGGTCCTGATATATAGGACTAAACAGCAGGGCTATCTAGAATACTTCTTAAAGTAATTCATATGTCTATACTGTAGGTTAAAACCCATTTTTATTTATTTGTGATATTTTCATGATTTATTTGTCTCTAAACCACAAAGCAGTTGCCTGCGTCTTTAAGAGCTCCAAAAATGTTACCTGAAGCCCTGGAGCTGTTTACCAGTTAACTACTCCAGTGGATGACCAGTAGAACATTATCAGGTACAAGGCTGAATCGGGTAGCTTTTAGGTTAGAAAGTGCACACTGTATGAACAGGCCATTAATAGAAATGCCCTATCTATGACTATCAATAGCAATGCCCCATCTATCACAATATCAACAGGCCCCATCTATCACAATATAAATAGGCCCCATCTATCACAATATCAATGGGCCCCACTCTATCAATAGCAATGCCCCATCGCAATATTTTCTTAAATCTCTCATGCGTCCTACTGAGGGTATTCACATCGGTA